>NC_136957.1:35225745-35343245 GCF_032717465.1 Coenobita brevimanus | reverse complement strand
AATTTAGCTCTTGTGTGAGTGAGTGAGTGCGATCTCATTAATTTGATTTGAAATGTAACGTCAAATTTATTTTGTAATCAATAAATTTAACAGTTCTTTTTCTTGAGCTTAATGTGATGTAAACTCTTGTTTCATTTCTCCGCAATTAAGCTTATTTCATACCATATAGCTCCTAGCTTGCATAAACGTTTTGCTATTCATAACTGGTACTTAGGCCAGTCTTGTATTAAACTTAAAATCCGTTGTGCCTCCTAGGAGTTAAGCACCAGCAAGAGCCTGATATTATTATTAGTATTAGTTATTTATTGTCAGGGGTGAAGTAACTTTCTCCAGAGGCTAACAGTACTAAGAAACAGCAATTGAGTAATTAGTCTCTGCTGTGTACTGTTGAGGAAGTTTATAAATTCTCGTTCCTAGAGAATCATGCGAAGAAGTCAGCATAAAGTAATCGTTGCTTGATTTAGTAAGACAATGATTGTCCCTGCTCTTCAATATTATTGAATATTATTATCAATTAAATAATGTTTAGCATTTATTTCAAAAACCCCGTGATATTTTAAAAACCCCGTGACACTACCTTATAACAAGGACTCATCAGAAATCTTGCCAGCTTAGTATTCAAGGTGCAGGGGTGGCCCAGATCCATCAGATGAAAGTAAATAAATGAAAATAAATAAAAAATTGTGAAAGCCTGATGGAAAAAACATAGCATGAGGTCATACAGTGTGACCTCAGGAATAAGGAACTGAATTGGGAGGCTGCCAGAGATTGAGCAATGCAGAGGGCTGCCATTAGGTGACCAAGGCTGACACATGCAAGCACGTTGGAGCCTTCATAAACAAAACAAAATAAAATCTCATGGTCCTCATTCGACAGGAAAGCCTCGTGGTGGCGTCGGTGGAGTCAGAGGAGGAGAGTGAGGAGATTGCTGACCGTTTCCTACGCAAGGAGCTTGGTGTGGAGGCATTCCTGACAACATACCTGGAGAAGAGGATAGTGAGTATGTGAGGTGGTGGAGGTGGAGAAGGGAGGGAGGGAGGAACGGGGAGAGGTATGAAAGGAGGGCATCGTATTCGTGTTAATCTGTTGTTACGGCACAGCACCGAAGAGGGTTGAGATGGCAGTTTTACACCTAGATAATGATTGTCATTTTTGCCTATGCGATTGCAATGATCACTTGTAAAGCACCATTTTTTTAATCTGCGAAGGTGAGAAGTGTGAACATCAGGGGTAGGGTTGCGAGAGGCACACTGAAAGAGACCTGGAACAAGATCATAGAGTATGTGACCTCAGGGATAAGGGGCTGAACAGGGAGGCTGCGAGAGATTGAGTAACGTGACCAAGACCGACGCATGGAAGCACGTTGACGTCTTTATAAATGATACGATACAATGTGGTACAATTGCTGATAGTTTTACACTTTTCTTTTTTATGCAAGGAAGAAGTAACCAAAAGCCAGAAGTGTGCAAGATTATTACCTCCAAGAAAAAATAAAAACGAAATAACAGAGACTCAAATTTAAGTAAAGTGATCGCCATTGTTGCTTATGTGATTGTTGTGGTCTCCTACGAAGCACCATTTTCTGATAAACAATTGCTGATTTTACTGATATGATCAGTACAACTGTGTTCAGTATATAGATGGGATGAGGTCATAGAGTTTGGCCTCAGGGATAAGGAACTGAATAGGGAGGCTGCCAGAGATCAAGTTGCATGGAGAGCTGCCATTAGGTGATCAAGGTGGAGCATGGAAGTATGTTGGAGCCTTTGCAAATGATACAATATGAGACAATACAGTTGCTGATTTTGCCTATACAGTCACCACAGTCCTTGCATTCGGTATACAAGCTACTGTTATCTGTTTTTTTCCCCATGAATGTAACCCAAGTGTATCAAACCATCTCAGTCTACCCCTTCACATCACATCAACAGTGCACTCCAGTCCCATCCTTCCTTTCAACACTTCAGTCATAAACCTAGCTCCTCCAGGCCACACAATCACGATGCACAACACACCCATCAAATCCAGTCGTATACAGTGCTTTTACTCTAACTTGGCCTAAATTTCTCTCCTTTTGCAGCTTATCTCACATAGCTCATAGGCAGAAACAGACGGTACTATAGGTCAACACCCTTTTCACAACACTTCTTCTTGACTAGTATCATATTCTAAAGTTAATCTGCTATTGTATCTCAGCATTCAAGGTGGACAGATGGCAATTTTAGGCCAAGTTAGAGAAACAGACAATACCATAGCTCTACACCTTTTTCACAGCACTTCTTCTTGACTAGCATCATATTCTAAAGTTAATCTACTATTGTATCTCGGCATTCAGGGTGGACAGATGGCAATTTTAGACCAAGTTATAGGAAAAAGGGTATAGTAAGGGTGACCTGTATGCTGGAGTGGTAAGCCTTTCTCATCCCCACAGGAGGCACACCTTCGGAAGTTCAAGGGGGAGCGTCTGGGGGCACAGCTGGATGAACTACACAAGGCTGGCTTCTAGGCTGGGCATCCCTCTTGGCGTAGGAGGCTTATTGGTACTCTACTCTGTTTTCGTCTGATGGAACTGGGCCACAACTTGATTACAGCAGACCCTTGTTATACAGTGGACCGGTATGCGATGGAATGCTGGTACAATGATGAAGAGTTGGGATCTGTTTTCCAATATACGATGATGAAAAGTTGGGATCTTTTTTCAGTATATGATGATCAAAAGTTTGGATCTTTCTTTCAATATATGAAAGAAAATTTGGATCTTTTTTTTAGTATACGATGATGAAAAGTTAGGATTTTTCTTTTTTCAGTGTATGATAGAAAAATTAGGATCTTTTTTTCGGTAAACTGTACGATAGAAAAGTTAGGATCCTTTTTCAATATATGATTGAAGAATTAAGATCTTTTTTTTAATCAGCAATAGAAAAGTTAGGATCCTTTTTTCAATACGTAAATAGAAAAGTTAGGACCTTTTTTACAATTGATAATAGAAAAGTTAAACTCTTTTTTCAATATATGATAGAAAAGTTAGGATTTTTTTCAGTATACAGTAGAAAAATTAGATTCTTTTTTTCAGTATACGATACCATTTTCACTTATACGGTCACTGTGTTCCTGTACGAAA
The DNA here is from genome assembly GCF_032717465.1 of Coenobita brevimanus. Lineage (NCBI taxonomy): Eukaryota > Metazoa > Arthropoda > Malacostraca > Decapoda > Coenobitidae > Coenobita > Coenobita brevimanus. The sequence goes on along the minus strand of NC_136957.1, from coordinate 35,340,124 downwards.
TCTCACTAGTTAATATATGATGACTGTTTTTTGCTCGTACAGTTACCAACACACAATTGTACAGTTATTTATTGGTACCAAGATGGCCTTTGAACTCAGTCAGTATTGGGTGTGTTAGAGTCAGTGATGGGACAATAATGTAGTGTTTTAGTTCAAGTGGCAAGTGAAATGTAGTGATGTGAAATAACTACCATCTTAGGTGAGTTTAATTTTTAGACTTATTTTTGATGTGTGATTGAGCTGGAGGGGGGAAGAGGGAGGGGGAGGCCAAGGATGAGGTGGAGGAGGGAAGAGGGAGGGGGAGGCCGAGGATGAGGTGGAGGAGGGAAGAGGGAGGGGGAGGCCGAGGATAAGGTGGAGAGATGCAGTGGAGAGGTATGTGAGAGAGGGGGGTGTGAGCTGGGGGAAGGGCAGCAAAATGGCAGGGGACAGGGTGACATGGAAGTGATTTGTTTGTGGCCACCCCTAATGGGATTAAGGTGTCTGGCAATAGTTAGATAGACAGCAAGTGAAGTACAGTAAAATGAAATATTGTAACTACCATTTGTGATGAGTTGGGAAATTGCTTTTAGATTTTGTTGGATGTGTGACCCTTCAGCAAAAACATATCCCCACTAAACCCATGTTGTAATTGACCTGATAAACAGTAAATCATTAATTCGTTAGGCAATGGATCATTTAAACACACCCTCATTATAAAATAAGGGCGTGCTGTGTTAAGTTATGGGTGCATGAATTCAGTGAGTCATAATTACGATGTAGGAGTGAATTCTTCCCCACTATTGTTCGTTCATTTACCTAGGAAGAGATTTTTGTCCTTTTTCAGCCTATTTCCCGTAGCTTAGAATTAGAATAAGACAATACTGTGGCTGTGCATCGTTTCTGGTGCACTTCTTCTTGACTAGCACAAGTTCCAGTGCTGATCTTGTGTTATAGCTCTGCATTCAAGATAGAGGGAGTAATTTTATGCCTAGTTAAAGAGAATACTGTTTATCATTCACTCTTGTCTTAAATGTCAGGACCAACTTGCTTAGCCCTAGGTTCCTACGCTCCTCATGGGGCAACGTAGGATTGGATGATAAATGAAAATCTACCTTCCAGTCTGTCCCTCCAAAAGAGACTGGTGGATGGAAAAAAAAGGGTAACTTCAGCCTGCAGTCCACAGGGTTCACGTACAGATGAGCCTGGGGATGCAGCAACAGCGTCCACCCCATTTTACTGTACCAGTTGTGTGGAAGAAGTTGATATTCTGAAGCACATAATCAGCTTGAAGAGTGACCCCCCAAAAATAGCCGTTCCTTCTTGAGAAAATAAATAAATGAAAAAATGCCACCATTCCAGAGGCTTCAGTAGATTATTATTATTATTTTTTTAACCTTTTATAATGAGAACTTATTTTTTTTCCTTTGAATTATAATTGAATGGATGTTTGGCACATTTCACAGCCACTCTGTTGATTGTTTGCTTAGTATTTTCTTGTTTTACGTTTGTTTCAGGATCCTACCCTGTTTTTGGGATGAGAAAACTTGGGATAGGATGATGATGATGATGATGATGATGACAACGATAATAATAATAATGGTTTTGATGATGATGATGATGATGACGACGATAATAATAATAATGGTTTTGATGATGATGATGATGATGACAATAATAATAATGGTTTTGATGATGATGATTACTAATAATGATGTTGGTAATAATGATGATGATGGTAATAATGAGGATGGCGATGGTAGTGATAAATGATGATAGTGATGATGATGATGATGACATTAATAATGATGGTGGTAATCATGATATGGGCAATAATAATAATAATGGTGATGGTGATAGGAATGATGATGATGGTAATAATGATGATGATGACTAATAATGATGAGGGTAAATAAGAAGAATAATGATGATGATGGTGTTGATGATGATGATGATGGTAAAACAGTGGCAGTGATGGTAATAATGATGATTATGATGGTGATGGTAATGATGATGATGATGATGAGGATTGTGTTGTGTGCCGTGCATAAGGTGCATAAATATTATGATGACGGTGATGATGATGACGATGACATTAATAATGATGATAATGGTAATAATAATAATGATGATGATGATAATGATGATGGTGATGATGATGATAGTGATGATGAAGCTCAGTATCATCATTATAAAACCTAACTACTGGAAAATCTACTCATTGGTCAGTTCAGTCATGTTCGTATCCCATAAGGTATTTTGAATGGAGAAATTACACGTAGATACTGTAGTTATATTTTCCATGTACAACTTTGGTTGGTATAGCGTTGGGTCAGAGAGCTCCCTAACACCTTTTCGCAAGTGATTTATTTTGTTTATTTCACCATGCCATCTGGTTGGTTTTCTTGTCAGTTAAAGAAGCTCCCTAACACCTTTTCCTCAGTGATTTATTTTGCATATTACACCTTGCCATCTGGTTGGTGTTGTCATCAGTTAACGAAGCTCCCTAACACCTTTTCCTCAGTGATTTATTTTGCTTATTACACCTTGCCATGTGGTTGGTGTTCTCATCAGTTAAGGAAGCTCCCTAACACCTTTTCCTCAGTGATTTATTTTGCATATTACACCTTGCCATCAGACTGGTGTTCTTGTCAGTAAAGGAAACTCCCTAACACCTTTTCCTAAGTGATTTATTTTGCTTATTAGACCTTGTTGTCCTCTTCTTTGTTACTTAAATCATTCTAATATCGCCATACTCTGGATATGTAATGTGCAGAGGGATTTAAGCCAACCTTTCCCCAAAATAAATCGATTAGGAAGAGGTGTTAGGGAGCTTCCTTAACTCCTGAGCTGATGGGTCTTTGTCTGGTATTCTTGTCGGTTAAGAAAGCTCTATAACACCTTCTCCTAAGCAGTTTATTTTGCTTATTACAGGTTACTGTCCCATTCTTTGTATAAATCCTTCTAACATCATCATACTCTGCATAAATAGCATACAAAAGGATGTTAAGTAGCCATATCCAATAATAAATCATTAAGGAAGAGGTGCTAGGAAGGAAGCGAGCCTTTATCTGTATGAATATAAAGTATTATCTGTACTTGTGTTTGTGTGACCTCATATTTCAATTTGACCTTTGACGACTAACAAGGAGAGTGTATGTGAGTGAGGTGGCGAGGGGGAGAAGGAGGGGGAGGCTGAGGATGAGATGGAGGGATGGAGTGGAGAGCTATATGAGTGAGGGGTGTGTGGGCTGGGGGTAGGGCAGTGAAATGGTGGGGGACAGGGCGACATGGAGGCGATTTTTTTGTGGCCACCCCTTACGGGATTCAGGCGTTTGGCAATAGATAGGCATTCGTTGGGTTCGTTCAATTTTGCTGGTGTTTGTGAAGTGCATGTGTAAAGAAAATCATATTGTATTGTACCATTTATTGTATCATCCATAAAGGCTCCAACATGCTTCCGTGGGTCAGCTTGGTTACCGAATAGCGGCTGTCCACGCTGCTCGATCTCTGGCAACCTGATACAAAATAATACCCCTCAAATATAATGGGTTGTTCATGTATAATATTTCTCTTGCACTCCACATGGCAGTTCCTTATACATCCTGGGGACAGCTCAGTGTGTTTTGTTATGTCTACCTTGCATTATTTTTTCATTTCCACATCTGTTTTTGTGAGAGATGTAATGGTATTTTTTTATTTCTACACTTATATTTGGTATTTTTCATTTCCACAGCTGTGTTTATAAGACATGTAGTGGTATTTTTCATTTCCACAGCTGTGTTTATAAAAGATGTAGTGGTATTTTTCATTTCCACAGCTGTGTTTATAAGAGATGTAGTGGTATTTTTCATTTCCACAGCTGTGTATAAGAGATGTAATGGTGTTTTTCAATTCCACACCTGCATCAGTAAGAGATGTAGTGGTATCGTTCATTTCCACAGCTGTGTTTATAAGAGATGTAGTGGTATTTTTCATTTCCACAGCTGTGTTTATAAGAGATGTAGTGGTATTTTTCATTTCCACAGCTGTGTTTATAAGAGATGTAGTGGTATTTTTCATTTCCACAGCTGTGTTTATAAGAGATGTAGTGGTATTTTTCATTTCCACACCTGCATCAGTAAGAGGTGGTGTGGAATTAGAAGTAGGCTGGAATATGATGCTGATTTTTTGAGTGTTTGGTGTATAAAGAAACATACACGAGCAGGGAGGTGGAGGGATGGCCACAAACAAATCACCTTCATGTCACCCTGTTCCCTCTCCAGCTCACACCCGCCTGTCTCATATCTCTCGATTGATCTCCCCTTCCCACTCCATCTCACTCACATTCCCTCTTCTAGTCAGTCTCTCATTCCCCATCCTCTCCACATGCAAATAGGAAAAATAAACTCAAAATATATTTCAAGGAGTTATGATGGTAGTGACAGAGGGGGGAGCTGGTGAGTAAAAGAATAAATAAATACAAAATAACTTAAAAATAACGAATATCAAACAAGAATCCGTATGGCAGTCACTTATTTCCCTTTTTATTCCAACTCGGCACTGTGACTAACATCACTGGGATAAAGATGACAAATTTGGGCCAAATTAAAGTGAACAGACTGGAGGAGGGAAGGGAGGTATAGTATCCACTCAGTCGTAATATAGTTGGCTCATTTTTCGTAACACCTCCTCCTCAGCGATTTCTATCTATCTATAGCCCGACGCCCTAATCCCACAACGGGTGGCCGCAGACAAAACGCCTCCAAGTCACTCTGTCACCCACCATTTGACTACCCTCCCCCCAACTCACCCCCCCCTCCCTCATATATCTCTCAACTCCATCCCTTCACCTCATCCTCGGTCTACCCCTCCCTCTCCCTCCCTCCACCCCACCTACATACACCCTCTTAGTCGGTCTTTCATTCTCCATTCTCTCCACATGTCCAAACCACCTCAGTGTATTTCTCCTAATCTTCTCAACCACATCCACATCTACCCCACAACTTTCCTTCACTTCTTCATTCATCAACCTGTCCCTCCACGTCACTCCACATGCTCCTTTCAAGTAACTCATTTCCACTGCTCTCACTCTTGACTTGTTCCCCTCTTGCAAGGTCCACGCCTCGCTTCCATACGTCAGGGTAGGGATCACAATGCCATCATACAGTGACTTCTTAACTTCCATACTCACCTCCCTATTTCTCATCACTGCTTTCAGTGTACCAACAACCTTCCTTCCCTGCTGTACCCTTTCACGTACTTCATCCCCTAAAGTTCCATCCTTACTCATCGCACTACCCAAGTACTTGAATGCACTCACAATCTCCATATCCTCACCATCCAACCTCACTGCACACTCTGTGACTTCATTCCTCTCAAACACCATAACTTTACTTTTGTTTACATTAACTTTCAGCTTCCTCCTCCTACACACTGTCCCAAATTCATTCACCAAACCTTGCAACTCCCATTCATCTTCACTCAACAATACTGTATCATCAGCAAACAGCAACACCGGAAGCTTCCAAATCTCACCCTCATTCATTAGGGCCAGCCCCACATCCACTGCCCTACCTTGCACCTCCTTTACAACCCCATCCATATATATATATTAAACAGCCATGGAGACATCACACACCCCTGTTTCAGTCCCACATTGAGATCAAAGAACTCACTCAGCTCACCATCCACTCGCACCGTAGCCCTAGCTCCCTCGTACATACTCTTCACAGCACTCAGCAATTTCCCCTCCACTCCATATATTCTTAATACCTTCCACATACCTTGCCTATCTATTCTGTCATAAGCTTTCTCCAAGTCCATGAAGGCAGCATACACTTTCCTTCCCTTCTCTAGATACTTCTCTACTAAACATCTTAGAACAAATATCTGATCTACACACCCTTTTCCCTTCCTAAATCCCCCTTGTTCTTCTCCAACTAGCTCCTCTGTCATATGCCTAACCCTATCAATGAGTATTCTACCATATATTTTACCAGTCACACTAAGAAGGCAAATACCCCTATGGTTACCACATACTTCTCTCTCCCCTTTTCCTTTGTACAGAGGAACAATTATACCTGATTTCCAGTCCTCTGGAACCCTTCCCTCTTCCCAAGCCAGTCTACACAACTTCCATATCCACTTCACAACAATCTCACCCCCATACCTCAGCATTTCACTACACACTCCATCAATTCCTGGGGCCTTTCCCAACTTAATCTTCTTCATCGCTTCCACTACTTCCGCCCTACTGATCTCTTCCTCCCTCCTCTCATCTCTTCTCCCAGCCATTCTCCAACCACTTATACTCACACTGCTCTCACTCTCTACATTCAACAAATCCTCAAAGTGCTCCTTCCATCTCCCTCAATTTCTCTCTCTTCTCCACCAACAATCTATTATTCCTATCTTTCACTCCCCTATTATTTCTCCTTTCACAGTGCCTTACTTTCTTTACCTCCTTCCAAAACAATTTCTTACTCTCCCTCCATTTCACACTCAGATTCCTCCCAAACTCTTCATCCACTTTCTTCTTACTCTCCTTCACCAGTCTTAACCTCCCTTCTCCTGCTCACATATACCTCTCTCTTCTCTCTCTCATCTTCTCCCCTACCTCTACTCGCCAACCATTCACCATATGCCTTCTTCTTTTGTTCCACAGCTCGTTTCACCTCATCATTCCACCATGCTGTCCCTTGCACACCCTTGCATCTCCTCCTCACTCCACAAACCGCCTCACACGCTGCGCCTATCTCTTCCATGAATATCTTACATACGTCTTCCACCCCTTCCATCTGCTCTAGCTCATACCTTCCCAGTCTTTCTTCCACTATGCTCTTATACTCTGTCATTTTCTCACTATCTTGCAATTTCTCCACTCTTCTCACAGGAGCTGCTTCCTCCTGTCTTCCCCTTCGCCTCCTCAACCACTTTCTTTGCATCTTTACCTTGGCCATCACCAAGTGATGGTCCGAGACTCCATTCCCCCACCCTCTCCACACTCTTGCATGCAACACTTGTCTTCTCATTCGCTCATCCACACACACGTAGTCTATCATTGCCTTTCGTTCAACAAGTTCACCATCCATCCTCCTCATTACTCTCCATGTATACCGGTGGATCATCATATGACGAAAGTAGGTGTTGGCTATTGCCAACCCCTTATCAGCACAGATGTCCACCAAAGCACTACCATTCCCATCTACGTCAGCTGGCACACCCCACTGACCAACCACTCCATCCACTCGTACATTCCCAACTTTGCCATTCATGTCTCCAATCAACAGCACTCTCGCTCCTCTCAAACTTGTCCATACATGCTTCAACTCTCGCCCAAAACTCATCTTTCACTCTTGCCACTCGATCCTCTGTTGGAGCATACACACATACTGTACAATCGCCCATGCTTGTATACCTACTTTCATCCTCACCCATACAATCCTTGCACCCACTGTTCCATACTCTCTTATATTCTCCTTCCACTTAATGCTTATCATCAGACATACTCCCTCTCTTGCCCTCTCATTCTCCCTGACTCCCGCACATATATCTACACCATATTCCCATTCTCTCACCCTTTCACCTTTCCATTTAGTTTCAGTCAATCCACATATATCCACTTTTGCATCCTCAAGCACCTGAACAATCTCTCTCTTTCACTTCATCATTCACTCCTCTCACATTCCAAGTTCCCACCCTAAGAATGTCCTTTGCCCGTTCCTTAGTCGTCAACGTATGGTCCGTCCGGGTCCGAGGCGATTTATTCGCTTTTTTAGTTCTTTTTACGGGGTGGGGCACTAACCCACCACCAACCCTTTTAGTCGCCTCGTACGACAAGCAGGGATACTGGGGATGTATTCTTGAAACCCCCCTACCCCCAGGGGGGTGAAATTCTAGGTTAAGATTACACTATGATAATCCCAACTCTACCAAACCTAATGTAGCCTAATTGATACACGTTAATCGTAACCCTTATTTCATGTGATGTGTAAGACAGTATCAAGGTGTAGAAATAAATCGTGAAGGAAGAGGTGCTTCAGCTATTTATGCCAAGAACATCCATGTTTATTCGGAGTCATGGAAACGAACCCGTATTTATAAACCTTCTTAAGCCCTTCGTGTAAAATTGCTTGTATGTTTTTTTTTTCCCATCCTTGCGCATGTATGTTTACACGAGTGTTTTTCCACCGTCAGGCATGCTTGCCGAGTTTGCGCAATGACGTAGTGCGTGCCAGGGTCCAGCTGCCAAAGCAATGTGCTAGAAATCTGCAAGCTATACAAGTAAGCGGAAACGTCAAGAAAACTGCTAGAATTTCAAGGTTATCGTCAACTATTTATATGAAAAAATGTATATATTCCATAATGATTCTGAACACATCTTCTGGTCTTGGAAGCCGATGATCCGACTGTGCTGGATTTTGGAACTAGGTTCTTATTGTTTTTCTGGGCCTGGAGCTTGGATAGAGGCCATCGTTCTTGTTCTAAGGCAGTAAGATAGAGTTTTATCGCCAGTGAATTCTTTTTGTGAAAGTCCGCTATAAGAATCGAGGGCACACCAACTGGCACACAGGTATTTTTATTATTAATTATTATTATTATTATTATGGAGGCATGGTGCTAGATTGGCAACACTGGTCATAGCTTTGCCCAAATAAGGCATTAAACTAAACTTGCTGTGTAAAAAAAAAAAAATCTTAAATCAGTGGCAGTAGTACTTATATGCGTTAGACAGAGCATATGGTTGGATGCAATAAATTGTCCAAATATGGCTTTAGAAAGAGTCGACCACACACAAAGCCTGCTCTACCGTCGTCAATGTAGCGATTCTCAGCTTAATTTTGGTGGGTAACGATATGAAATTAGCGCCATTTTATATTTTGCCAATATTTTACCAAGAATGAGATGTTTCAGTAATTTTTGAATATCAAGATTGTTTTTATATTAAGCAAATACTTGGCATTGTATGACAGTAGATATTGCTAATCAGGCAACTCGAAGTCAGTGTCTGGAGTCGTTTTAGTTCTTCCGCTGAAAGTGAGCGGCTGAGTGTGCTTAGCTCAGTGAACCTCAGACCAGCGGGGAAGTTGGGTTGCAGTTACGCGATGCATTTGCGTGTTTCTTTGGCTCTTCTTGTTTTCTGGGGGTCTATTGCCCATGTCGTGTGTGGTCCCGGTGAGTAAAGCATTCGCTGGAGTTACATTATTGTTTGCCACATTATTAAAGATTATATTAAACGACTGCTCGAATTTTCACATGCAAGAGACTTTCTGTAGGGGCACTATACTAGCCACAACTTCAATTATTGTCAGATAAAGCTTCACCAAGCACGGGATTCCAGTTGTCCTCATACATTTTCGCGTTTTAAGGAAAGTAACAAGTAGAATATGCAATGCAGATACCGGCTTGTTGATTTTAGACATACCAACGAATTTTACTGACGATCCGATCAACCTAACCCAACTTAGCCAACGTCGCCTCCCTCCCCAGACCCCTCATGATTTGAACCACGAAATGCCACTACACCCAACTTTGAAAGCCTCAGAATCCTGTTAGACCAAAACTTTTACCTCAGTCAACCTGTGAAAGACCCATTTGATCAGGGATTTTGGAAGACCCGCACACGTGTAGTGAATTATTATTATTATTCAATCATTTCCTGTGGCACCTCACGGGATGCATATTATTATTGTTATTATTACTATTATTTATTGTGGCTGAGATACGAGTAAATGTGTGTGGGTAAGTTGTGTCGTCTCGGCTACCCCCGTTTTGGGGGGGGCGGGGGGGGGAACAGGGCTTCCACAGGCTCCGCTCATCTTACCCTAGAGTCAAGTCAGTTTTACCCTAAATTAATATGTTGTACCCTAAATAGTCGGCAGCACTGACTTCGATACTATATATATATATATATATATATATATATATATATATATATATATATATATATATATAGGCATACAGTATATGTATATAAGAAAAAGGCAAATTGGATGAAATATGTAAAGAACTCCTTTTTTTTTTTTTTTAAGGAGAAAATTCACTACTTTTGTAAGAAAAAGGCAAATTGGATGAAGTATATAAAGAACTACATATATTTGATTGAAAGAAAACCATAATAAACAAATAAAGTAAGAGTAAACAAGTTCCTCTATGTTTTATCTCATTTCCATTAGATACCTATTTCTGGTTTAATTAGAACACACATCTGAGGCAACCCAGCCGAACAATGTTGGAATTTAACGTGACACGATATTTGAAATTCAGAGTTTCGTGTTCGTTTCCGTAATAGGTTTACGTAATATTCTTAATTTTCTACTGATTGTGACGAATTTTTTTGTCTGCATTTTGGCTTAAAATTACCCTATGTTATGCATTATCCTAAACAGTACCCTAAAAGGGGTCTGATTACACTAGTTTAGGGTATTTTACCCTAAACTGGAAGCCCTGGGGGGGAAGCAGCCTTGATACCTAAATATATAAAAATTAATAAATCATTATTAATTGGTAAGGATCAATATTTAACTTGCCTGGCTTCGATCTCTACCGTTACATATTTTGTAAACAACTGCATTACGTGAAAATAACCAACTTATCTAGGTCATTTAGTTAGAAAGTCTGTCCCATTTAGTTAAAGTGTATCCAAGGGTTTCGTGTTTTGTTATTTTGACTACAAGATTGGCATTGTGATTTAACGGATACAGTTTTTCGAAATGTTATACACGGGAGGCATTAGGTTAGGTTTAAACTGAAGTACGTGTGCATGTGAGTCCTAAATTCAAACCAACACAACCGCTGTACAACATTTCGAAAAATTTAATACATAAAACCTACCTCCGGCCATCCGTCAAATCACAGTGCCGCTACACGACGAAATTATGTTGGTAATGAGTGATGAGTGGCTGAGGGGAATATATTTAACGTTGTATTTCACTTTATATTTCACGTTAAACTTTTCCTTATTGTTTTTTGCCATGTTCGGCTGCATCATCTGCTTTTGTGTCGAGTGCAATGTTGGACACTCCCTCAGACATTTATTTATTTATTATTATTATTATTATTGTTACTGCGACTGCAACACAATGGCGAGGTGTTCAGGAAGTTAGCCAAAGAAACCTTGATGGACTCTGAAAGAACAATAATGGCCCCCAGTCCCGTGCAGCCCTTAATGGGCAGGGGGTGCTAAGAATCTCACGGTTGCCTCAATTACAATCTAATTCCTTTGTTAATGCAAAAAATACAATTAAAATTGGTAACTGGAATGTGAGAACGCTAAATCATGACGGTAAAATCGATGAGTTAGTGAAGGTTTTTTCAAAATTACGGACTTGATATTTGTGCTCTGACAGAAACTAGATTAACTGGAGTCGTTAAGTTGGATTTGGAGGATGGTATACGTTTATTGATATCTGGCCGACAGGATGGAATGCATTATCAGGGAGTAGGATTGTTGCTGGGTTGTAAGGCAAATAAGGCTTTATGTGAGTGGGATCCTATAGATGAGCGATTGTTATACGCACGGTTTAAATCAAATCATGGAAACATCAGTCTGTTTGTGTGTTATGCACCTACTAATGATGCACTCGATGAAAGGAAAGACACATTTTATGAAAAGTTGCTAGAAGGAGTAGGAAGGGTACCTAGACATGATGTTTTGATCTGCGTTGGAGACTTTAATGCAGTAATGGGCTGTTCAAGTGAGGGATTTGAGGCATGTATGGGTAAGATGGGAGTTGGTAGTAGGATGAGTGAAAACGGAGTGAGGTTTGGAAGCTTCTGTCTAGCAGATGACTTAGTCATCGGGGGCACACTCTTTCAGCATTGCAATATACACAAGACAACTTGGGTGTCGCCGTGTGGAAAATATAAAAATCAGATTGATCACATCGCTATCAGTAGGAGGCATAGAAGTTCTCTGCTAGATGTTCATGTTAAACGGGGAGCGGATATTGGTAGTGACCATCAACTCAGCATTGCAAAAATAAGGTTTAAACTTAAAAATCAGAAGAAGGAAAAATCTGGTGTTGGTAGATACGATATTGTTAAGCTTAGAAGGGAAGGAGAAGAAAAGGAGGAATTCAGATTAGAATGCAGAAATAGGTTTTTGGTGTTGGAAACGTTGGAAGAGGGGGAGAGAAGTGTAGATGAGATGTGGGAGGATGTGAACAAAGTTTTGCATGAGACTGCTGAATGTACGATTGGAAGGAGACATAGATTCAAGAGAAAGAAATGGATATCAGAGGAAACGTGGGATATGATAAAAAAGAGAGGTGAGGCTAAATTGAGGAGTGAGATGCAATGCGTTGATGAACGAGAGATTGAATTAGCAAGAGCTGCGTACTGGAGTTTGAATTCAGAAGTAAGAAGGTTAGCTAGGAGAGATAAGAGAAGATGTGTGGATGAAAAGGTTGCAGAGACTGAAATCTTAATAAACAAAAATGATGGACAGAGTCAAAGAATAGCATATGAATCGATTAGAGAACTGAGTGGTAATGCAGGTAAACGCAAGGAAATACCAGTTAGAGACAGGGAAGGAAATTTATTGACCAAAGGTGGAGATATTAAAAATAGATGGAAAGAGCATTTTGAGACAGTTCTTAATAGACCAATACCACCAGAAGAGGATATACCGTCTGCTCAGGAAGATTTAAATATAGAAACAGGAGAGTTGAGGCTTGCAGAAGTGGAGAAAGCAGTAAAACAGTTAAAGAATAATAAGGCACCAGGGGAGGATGGTTTATTTCCGGAAATGTTTAAAGTGGAGGGGGATAGATTAATAATGATCTTGACCAAGCTATTCAATAAGATATGGGTGACGGGGTTACTACCATCGGTTTGGAAGAATGGTGTAATTGTTAAAGTTCCGAAGAAGGGAGACCTGAGTGATTGTGGTAATTGGAGGGGAATCTCTTTGTCACCGATAGCTTTGAAAGTTTTCAGTAGAGTGTTGTTAAATAGGTTGGAGCCGGTGGTTGAGGGTATTCTGAGGGATGAACAGGCTGGTTTTAGAAAGGGACGTGGTTGCAATGATCAGATCTTTATAGTTAGGCATTTGATGCAGCAAGTTAATGAAATGAGAGTACCGTTAAGTCTTTGTTTTGTTGATTTTGAAAAGGCTTTTGATAGTGTTTTGAGAGAGACTATGGGGAAGATCATGAGACATTATGGAATACCAGAGGAGTTTGTGAGGGTCATTATGAACATGCATGAGGACACATTTTGTAAAGTGATGGTTGATGGTTGTCTGAGTGATTCGTTTGAAGTCAAGTCCGGAGTAATTCAAGGTGGTGTTCTATCGCCTTTACTATTTATATTGGTCATTGATTACATTATGAAACGCGTTGGAACAGAAACCGGTGCAGGTATACTTTGGGGAGAGAACAGGAAACTTTTGGATTTAGATTATGCAGATGATATAGTTTTGATTTGTGATGGGCCAGAAGAGATGCAGAGAGTGTTGGACTGTTTGGTGAGTGAAGGTCGCAAGGTGGGTTTGGTTATTAATTGTGGAAAAACTGAAATAATCAATATGAATATGGAAAATGCGCAGGAATGTGTAATTGGAGGTATGGTTGTAAAGCAAGTTGATAGGTTTAAATATTTAGGTACTTATTTAACCAAGGATGGTTCTTTGAACTTTGAATTCGAGGAAAGGGTAAAGAAGGCTAATCAGGCAATGGGAATGCTTAAAAATATTTGTAATAATAACAATTTTTCTGTGCATACAAAAATCAAACTTTATAAGGTAATGGTTAGGAGTATCTTAATTTATGGACACGAGTCTTGGTACAGCACAGTGACTATGGAAAATAAATTCTTGGTGTTTGAAAAAAAAAAAAAAAAAGCACTTAGAAGAATATTAGGAGTTAAGTGGTGGGAAAGGATACCAAATAGTAGAATTAGAGAAATAACGGGAGTGCAGCCGGTCGATGAATATGTTAGGTTCTCACGATGGAAGTGGCTAGGACATGTGTATAGGAGACAGGGAATAGTACGAGGTACACCAGGGTGGGTGGCACTTGGTAGGAGAGGTAGAGGAAGGCCAAAAGAGACGTGGGTGAGGACAATGAGACGGGAAGCTGGAGATGAGTGTTGGAGAGATCTTGAGGAGTTAGCACAAGATAGGATGTGGTGGTGTGAGTTCATCGAGGCCCTATGCATCCCCGAGTGTGTCACAGGAAATGATTGATTGATTGATTGATTATTATTATTACAAAATCAAGAGGAAGAGAAAACAAACAAAGCCATACACCAGATTACATGTGTCCCTTGTTCACACACACACACACACACACACGACAAGTGTCATGTAATTAAGTTTGGTAAAAGTGGAAAAAAGACCAGTTTGGGTTTATAAGTTAGCAAAAAAAAGCCCTACACATATCAGAAAGAGAGAAGGGCCTAGGAGTGATTATGAAGAACAGACTATCTCCGACTGACCACATCAGTGAGAAGGTACGGAACATGTACAGTACACACTGCTTGCTAATATGAGAATAGCATTCACATATATAAATGAAGACATGCTGAGAAAGATAGTAGCATCATCAGAGCAACCCTGGAGTATGCATCAGTACTCTGGAATCCTCATCTCAAGAAACATAGATAAGATTGAAAAAGTTCAAAGGGCCGCTACAAGATGGGTACCAAGCTTAAGGGATCTAAGCTACAAAGAAAGACTAGAAAAACTGAATCTGCCAACACTACAGGAGAGAAGGAAAAGAGGAGACATGATTATGCTATATATATGTGTCTCAGGGAAAGAGAAAATAGACATAAATGAGTATATAACCTATGGAGAAACATAAGCCAGAATACACTGCAAAAAACTACACAAAAGGAGAGATGATGAAGACGCAAGGAAATTCAGTTTCCCTAATGGGGCAATTGATCAGTGGAATGCATTACCGAATGAAATAGTGTGCCAAAACAATAAATTTAAGGATATGTACGATAAAAGTTATTTAATAGACGGTACAGTACGAGCTTGACTCATACCTGTTAAGATACAATATGGTAAGAACAATTAGGTAAGGGAAGAACACAAATCTGTTATAGTCTAGCAGCAAACTCTCATCCTTTTTCTGTCCAGCTATCTAATGCAAGAGTTAACCGTTACTCCCAGTCCTTCATTTATGCAACAGGTCAACTCTGGAACTGTCCCCCTTTGTCTGCATTTCCTGCTTCCTATGATCTCCAGTCTTTCAAATGCAGTGTGTCCAGGCATCTCGAAATTAACATCTTGAATTTGGCTGTCTTTTGTATTGTTTTTGTTTTTTCTTGGAAGGAACGGTTTGCGGGCTCCTGGCCTATGGTTCCTTCTTTCATGCATTAAAGAAAAAAAAATTTGGGTTTGAACTGTGGTAGGCTGAAGCTGTAGTTGCATTTCCGTGTGCATTTGTACTAAAATGTTTATATTACAATTTTTGCTTTTATTTCAGGCAGCGATTTTTACCCTAACTCACCTGGCAGCAATAATGCAGGTGAGTTGTGAAATAAGCAGTGATAAAGAAATACATAAATAAAGTACAGACACTTCATTAAGATAGATGGATAAGTACTGATACGATGAGTACTGATGAACTTAACTGTGATGAATGAAAAAATAAATACCGTCTCTCTCTCTCTCTCTCTCTCTCTCTCTCTCTCTCTCTCACACACACACACACACACACACACACACACACACACACACACACACACACACACACACAAGCTATTAACCCCCCCTCCTCACACATTCTTTCCTCCTACAGCATCATGCCCTGACCCTCCGCCGGACCACCCCAACACCATCAAGAAGGACAAGTATAAAGGAACGTATAGAGGTCGCAGCTACTGGTTCGCCCCCTATGAGTGTGAGGAAGGGCTGGCTGCGGTGGGCGGGGAGGCGGGATTCCAATTGCTGTGTAGAGATGATGATACCTGGAGCACCAATGTGTGTACGAAAGGTGAGGGAGAGAGAGAGAGTGCTGGTGCTAGTATGTGATGGTGAAGGCTGATTCTGATGCTTTTGAAAGCTGGCAGTTGATTGGTTGTCCTTGTGGATTCATTTGTACCTGTGTATTCTAAAGAACTGTTAGTATAAAGGTTATACACACTATACCGGTGTATATATATATATATATAAATACATGGAAATTGTTTAGCATACATACTAATGACTACACTTAGACAACCAGTCAGCTGCCAGCTTTGGAAAGCTTAAGGCTCTTCTCACATGAGACTGAATAGGCTTTAGTATGTGATAGTCAGGGCTGGTCTTGTATGTGATATTCAACCCTGTATAATAATAAACTTTGTAGTATTTGACCCATCGCAATAATCAACCCTTTGCAACATTCATCTCCATGTAGTAATGAACCCTTTGCAATAATCAATCCTTTGCAACATTCATCTTGCAGTAATGAACCCTTTTCAGTAATCAACCCTTTGCAGCATTCACCATCTTGCAGTAATGAACCCTTTGCAATAATCAACCCTTTGCAATAATTGGGCCTTTGCAACATTCATCCGTGCAGTAATCAACCCTTTGCAACGTTTGACCATTGCAGATTTCAACGATGCTGTGCTGCCCCGGGACTGTGTGGATGTTGCAAGGCTGGGATTTACCCGGGATGGGAATTACACCGTGAAGCCCAATGCGGATTTTAATAGCAGTGTACAGGTGAGAGAGAGAGAGAGAGAGAGAGAGAGAGAGAGAGAGAGAGAGAGAGAGAATGTGTGTAGTAGTAGTAGTAGTAGATAATCTGCATGAATGTTGATCAATATAACCTTATAAAGTAATATAATAACGCTAAATATAAAAATTGATATATTTAGATACAGGGTGTGTGTGTATGTATGTATGTGTATATATATATATGTGCGTATGTATGTGTATGTATACCGAATATATAAATTATGATAAATGTAAATATAAGTCCAGGTAATTTAACATTTGTAAATTTGGGTAAAGATAAATGAATGTAAGTCGCCAAGAAATAAATTGTCCTGTTGATGTAAATTGGTGTAGTGTATCTGGAAGTAAATTGGTGTATGTTGGAGTATAATGGAGGAAAAGGAAGTGAATTAGTGTGACTTGGAGTATGTTGGGAGGTGTAAAAAGCTGAGGAATTTAGGTTGTGTGTGTGTTTGTATCCTTGGTGTGTGCATGTGTGATGAGCCCTGACACACACACACACACACACACACACACACACACACACACACACACACAGGCTCCATGTCCTCGTGTAAGGAATTTAGAACACACATATACACACACACACAAAGGCACCATGTTCTCGTGTAAGGAATTTAGAACACATACACACACACACACACACACACACACACACACACACACACACACACAGGCGCCATGTTCTCGTGTAAGGAATATAGCACACACACACACACACAGGCGCCATGTTCTCGTGTAAGGAATATAGCACACACACACACACAGGCGCCATGTTCTCGTGTAAGGAATATAGCACACACACACACACACACACACACACACACACACACACACACACACACACACACACACACAGGCGCCATGTTCTCGTGTAAGGAATATAGCACACACACACACACACACACACACACACACACACACAGGCGCCATGTTCTCGTGTAAGGAATATAGCACACACACACACACACACACACACACACACACACACACAGGCGCCATGTTCTCGTGTAAGGAATATAGCACACACACACACACACACACACACACACACACACACACACACACACATACATTTTTCCTACATTTATTCTCCTTATTTTCCGTTTGCTCTTTCTAGTTTTTTCATTCTTCATAATCTCTCTCTCTCTCTCTCTCTCTCTCTCTCTCTCTCCCCACTCATTCACGGGTCCTCTTCCTCTTATATTCTTTCTCTTCCTCCTCTTGTTTCCTCTTCCTCTTCTTCCTTCTCTTCCTCTTCTATTTCTTTTTCCTCTTCCGCCTCCTCTTCTTCCATTTCTTCCTCCTCCACCTCTTCTGTTTCTTCCTCTTCCTCCTCCTCTTCTGTGTCCTCTTCCTGTCCTCCTCCTCTTCCATTTCTTCCTCTTCCTCATCCCCCTCTTTTATTCCCTCCTCCTCCTCCTTCTCCTCCTCTTCTATTCCTTCCTCCTCCTCCTCCTCTTCTTTTCCTTCCTCCTCCTCCTCCTCTTCTTCTTTTCCTTCCTCCTCCTCCTATTCCATTTCTTTTTCCTCTTCCTCCTCTTCTGTTTCTTCCTCTTCCTCTTGTTTCTTTTTCCTCTTCCTCCTTTACTATTTCTCCCCTTCCTCTTCTGTTTCTTCTTCCTCTTCCTTTTCCAGTTCTTCTTCCTCCTCCTCCTCCTCCTCCTCCTCCTCCTCCTCCTTCTCCTCTGTCTGTCAATTCATTTATCTGTCTGTCTATCTATCTAGCTGTCAGTCTGTCCATATATTTTCTTATTGAGTATTCCAGATTAATATTTGCTTCGTTCTGTTCCATAATTCATCGTTCTCTCTCTCTCTCTCTCTCTCTCTCTCTCTCTCTCTCTCTCTCTCTCTCTCACAACAACCACACCCCGTGAATTAGCAACCAAACAACACACCAAAATTCCAGTGTTTTATTTTATTATTTTTTTGCTACACTCCTGGACTGCACTCACGAGACAGTGAAGCGCTTGATGAAGAATTCTGCAAAGTCTTCATTTCATATTCTGTCTTCATCTGGTATTCTTTGTTTTGGCCTTATATACGCACGGTAGACACGCACACACACACACACACACACACACACACACACACACACACACACACACACACGCATGCATATATACTGTACACACATACATTCATACATACATACATACATACATACATACACACACACACACACACACACACACACACACACACACACACACACACAATGCATTCTGTCTGATGGAAGAATAGAGGGGAAAAAAAAGTGATAAAATGAAGAGATGGAGGGAAGGGGAATGAAAGAGAGGGGAGGGGAAAAAGGAGAGAGGGAGAGAGAGAGAGAGAGAGAGGAAATGGAAGAGGATATGATAGATAAAAAGGAGTGATAGAAGGAAAGGAAGAGAAGTAGGAGAAAGATGGAGAGAAGAGAATGAGAGGAAGAATGAGAGATAGAGAGAGAGAAAAAAAACGGAAATAGAAGAAAGTATGATAGAAAATGAGAGATGGGAGGAAGGGATTAAGAGAGAGAAGTGGGAAAATGAGAGGGGGAGAGAGAGAGAGAGAGAATATGATAAAATGAATAAGAGGAAGGGAATAGAAGGGGAGAAATGGGAAAAAGAGAGAGAGAGAGGAAAATGAAGACAATATGAGGAGAGACTGGAGGAAGGGAAGAGGAAGAGTAGGAAAAAACAGAGGAGAGAGAGAGAGAGAGAGAGAGCAAATGAAGGGGAGAATAGGAAATATGGAGGAGGGGAGAGAATAGGAAGGATGGAAAGCAAAATGGAAGGATGGAGAGAGAATGTAAATAAGGACGGAGGGAGTAAGGAATAAGGAAGGAGAAATAAAGGAGAATAAAAGATGGAGAAATAATGAAGAAAGATGGAGAAATAAAGGAGAATAAAAGATGGAGAAGTGATGGAGAAATAAAGGAGAATAAAAGATGGAGAAATAAAGGAGAATGATGGAGGAATAAAAGATGGAGAAATAAAGGAGAATGATGGAGGAATAAAAGATGGAGAAATAAAGGAGAATAAAAGATGGAGAAATAAAGGAGAATGATAGAGGAATAAAAGATGGAGAAATAAAGGAGGAATAAAAGATGGAGAAATGAGGATTAATAGGGCAAAAAAAGGTACACACGCACATACACAAATTCAAGCACACGTACATAAACACTCACGAACACACACGTCCAAGGTGACACGTTGATAAATATACATACATACATAAAGTCAAGCCCACACACACACACACACACACACACACACACACACACACACACACACACACACACTCCTCCTCCTCATTGTTACCCGTTCTCGCCACGGAGAGGCTGGGGGTATGGCTCTCACTCGGTATATCTGTTTGTTTGTCTGTCTGTCTCTGTTAACGGTGCGCAAAAACTACTGGTGCGGTGTTGACTAAAATTATGACCTTCTGATCACCTGATTAAATTTTGGGTTACATTAGGCCCAGGTTCAGGCTTTAGGGCCAAAAAATGTAAAACAAAATATAATAAGATCGTTTTTTCACCATAACTCATTTCCAATTCGTCAAATCGACATGAAACCAAAACCTAAAGGTGCATCTTTCATATCTACATCCTATAACATGCCTCATTACATCAGGGGGTCATCTCCCAGTTAGCGGTAGGGGGCCAGTGTCAGGTGGGTCGGGCCTAAAATTTCAAATGGGCACAAAATCTTCAATTTTCACCCGATTTGCAGCGCTGGGTGGTAACCATATAACCATACGTGTTCCCTACGTGTCAGCAAGTGGGTTGGCGGCGGGTTAGTGTCCCTCCCCGTAAAACAACTAATTCAAAGACAAACGGCCACCCCTTACGGGATTATGGCGTGTGGCTATAGATAGATTGGTAGGTAGATTGATTGATTGATAGGTAAATGATTGATAGATAGATAGATTGATAAATTGATTGATAGATAAATTGTTTGACAAATACATTGATTGATTGATAGAGAGGTAGAATGATAAATTGATTGATTGATGGATAAATTGACTGATAGATAAATAGATTGATTGACTGACATGTATTCTCAGGTGCGATGCCACCTGGACAGCGGAAGTGAGGTGTGGGCTGAGGGGGGGTGGACGGAGGTGGTCAGAGTCGACACCATCCATGCACGAGGCGAAGAAATCATTGAAGAAGCACAGAATACCATAAATAATTCTCAAGAGGCCGTGAAAAATGCTGAGTTGAGTAAGGCAGATGCTAAGAAGGCGATGGAAAATGCTGAGGTGGAAATTTCAGCTGCTGAGGCGAAGATGGCAAAGGCTAGGTTGAAGGTGATAAGTGTTGGGGAGATTGCAAATGCGAAGAAGGAGATTGCCAAAGCTGAGAGGGCCATCGAACAGGCTAACGAGGCCATTGGGGAAGCTAACGAGGTGATTAAACAAGCTAACGACAACCTGACCCAAGCCCAACATACCATCAATGCTACTCAACTGGCCATGGACGCAGCTGAAAAGTATTATTTTTTAGGTAAGGATTGTTTGGTAGGTGTGGTGACCATCATCCACTCACTTGATGTAGTGCTGCCTACTTCTTCCTCAGCATTTATCATTCTTTTTCTGTGCCTGCCCTCCTCTCTTCCTATTTCTCCCATCTTTCCTGTCACTTGTTATTGCTTTTCTTTCCTTTACAGGTGGCTTTACATTGAGTGACAAGCCAAATGGTTTCCTGTAAGCCAAGAAACCATTTACAACGCTGGGTGGTAACCATATAACCAAACCATACGTACTCCCTATGTGTCAGCAAGTGGGTTGGTGGAGGGTTAGTGCCCCTCCCCGTAAAACAACTAACTCAAAGACAAACTGCCACCCCTTACGGGATTATGGCGTCTGGCAATAGATAGATAGATAGACAGGATTGTTTGGGTCTTGTTTTTTTGTTTTCTTGTTCTCTTCTTGTGACGCCCTGTTAATCTGTATCTATAGCCAGACATTTCCCATAAGGGGTGGCCACAAGCAAATCGCCTCCATGTCACCCTGTCCGTCTACCATTTGGCTCCTTTCCCTCCAACTCACCCCCTGTCTCTCATATATCTACACTCCATCCCATTATTATTATTATTATTATTATTATTATTATTATTATTGCAGGACTGGAGCCCCTTCTGGCACTTGCAAGGAAACATAACTCTGCTGACGCTTCCCCCCTAGTTATGCAGGTGGGTAGCAGTAGTAGTTGTAATTTTAGTAGTACTGGTGGTGGCAGTAGTAGTAGTAGTAGTGGTGGTGATGGTGGTAGAAGTAGTGGTAGTAATAGTATTAGTAGTGGTAGTAATAGTAGTAGTACCAAATTTATGCAACATATGACTTTGCATAATGTTGTAGGGTAGATTAAAAAAACTATGCATTTTTGTGTGTGATTTAAGTGGAATTATTATGTCTGATTATTCTGACATTTGTTATATCACCCCCACCCCCACTCCCACCTAACCCCACCCCTCCCTCACTCTCACCTAACTCACCCTCACCCCCACCCCCACCCCCACCCTCCCCCTCACCCTCACCCTCACCCTCTCACCTTGACCCCCATCCTCACCCTCACCCTCATCCTCACCCCCTTCACCCCACCCTCACCCTAACCCCCACCCTCACTCACCTCCACTTCAACCCCCCTCACCCTTATCACCACCCTCACCCCCACCCTTACTTCAACCCCCCTCACCCTCATCACCCTTACCCTCATCTTGCAGTTCCTCCTGTGGCACACTGGGGCTCTGTATCACGCCACGTACTTTGGTGTGGTGCTGAAGAGAGAGCAAGGCAGAGCATCATTTACCTTGACTAATGACCGGTACTTTGGAAATGCAGGTGGGTGTGATTTATCGATTTACCTGTCTCTCTCTCTCTCTCTCTCTCTCTCTCTCTCAAAGACCGTGTGTATGTGGTATGTATGTACTCGTGTGTGTGTGTGTGTGTGTGTGTGTGTGTGTGAGAGAGAGAGAGTAATTAGACGTGTGTACATTACAGTATATATATACCCTATTCTTCCATACGTTGACGTGTGTGTGTGTGTGCGTGCGTGTGTGTGTGTGTGTGTGTGTGTGTGTGTGTGTGTGTGTGTGTGTGTGTGTGTGTGTGTGTGTGTGTGTGTGTGTGTGAATAAGTAAGGCATGTGTGTATATATATCCCTATTCTTCCATACCTTGACCTCTCGTGTGTGTGTGTGTGTGTGTGTGTGTGTGTGTGTGTGTGTGTGTGTCCCTCCATTCATTAATCTCTCTCTCTCTCTCCATTCACAGGAAACTCTTTGGAGAAAAATAAAGACGTGGAATTTGAGAGTAAAAAAAATTGGTTCTACACGCCTGGTTCCACTGACATGGTGAGTTACTGGCACTGTGGGATTGGGTATTGGCACCGGGATTGGGTATTGGCACTGTGGGATTGGGTATTGGCACCGGGATTGGGTATTGGCACTGTGGGATTGGGTATTGGCACCGGGATTGGGTATTGGCACTGTGGGATTGGGTATTGGCACTGTGGGATTGGGTATTGGCACCGGGATTGGGTATTGGCACCGGGATTGGGTATTGGCACTGTGGGATTGGGTATTGGCACTGTGGGATTGGGTATTGGCACTGTGGGATTGGGTATTGGCACTGTGGGATTGGGTATTGGCACTGTGGGATTGGGTATTGGCACTGTGGGATTGGGTATTGGCACTGTGGGATTGGGTATTGGCACTGTGGGGTTGGGTATTGGCACTGTGGGATTGGGTATTGGCACTGTGGGATTGGGTATTGGCACTGTGGGATTGGGTATTGGCACTGTGGGATTGGGTATTGACACTGTGGGATTGGGTATTGGCACTGTGGGATTGGGTATTGGCACTGTGGGATTGGGTATTGGCACTGTGGGATTGGGTATTGGCACCGGGATTGGGTATTGGCACTGTGGGGTTGGGTATTGGCACTGTGGGATTGGGTATTGGCACCGGGATTGGGTATTGGCACTGTGGGGTTGGGTATTGACACTGTGGGGTTGGGTATTGACACTGTGGGATTGGGTATTGGCACTGTGGGATTGGGTATTGGCACTGTGGGGTTGGGTATTGGCACTGTGGGATTGGGTATTGGCACTGTGGGGTTGGGTATTGGCACTGTGGGATTGGGTATTGGCACTGTGGGATTGGGTATTGGCACTGTGGGATTGGGTATTGACACTGTGGGATTGGGTATTGGCACTGTGGGATTAGGTATTGGCACTGTGGGATTGGGTATTGGCACTGTGGGATTGGGTACTGACACTGTGTGATTGGGTATTGACACTGTGGGATTGGGTATTGGCACTGTGTGATTGGGTATTGGCACTGGGATTGGGTATTGACACTGTGGGATTGGGTATTGACACTGTGGGATTGGGTATTGGCACTGTGGGGTTGGGTATTGACACTGTGGGGTTGGGTATTGACACTGGGATTGGGTATTGGCACTGGGATTGGGTATTGGCACTGGGATTGGGTATTGGCACTGGGATTGGGTATTGGCACTGTGGGGTTGGGTATTGACACTGTGAGATTGGGTATTGGCACTGTGGGGTTGGGTATTGGCACTGTGGGATTGGGTATTGGCACTGTGGGATTGGGTATTGGCACCGGGATTGGGTATTGGCACTGTGGGGTTGGGTATTGGCACTGTGGGGTTGGGTATTGGCACTGTGGGATTGGGTATTGGCACTGTGGGATTGGGTATTGGCACTGTGGGGTTGGGTATTGGCACTGTGGGATTGGGTATTGACACTGTGGGATTGGGTATTGGCACTGTGGGATTGGGTATTGGCACTGTGGGATTGGGTATTGGCACTGTGGGATTGGGTATTGGCACCGGGATTGGGTATTGGCACTGTGGGGTTGGGTATTGGCACTGTGGGATTGGGTATTGGCACCGGGATTGGGTATTGGCACTGTGGGGTTGGGTATTGGCACTGTGGGATTGGGTATTGGCACTGTGGGATTGGGTATTGGCACTGTGGGATTGGGTATTGGCACTGTGGGATTGGGTATTGGCACTGTGGGATTGGGTATTGGCACTGTGGGATTGGGTATTGGCACTGTGGGATTGGGTATTGGCACTGTGGGATTGGGTATTGGCACTGTGGGATTGGGTATTGGCACTGTGGGATTAGGTATTGGCACTGTGGGATTGGGTATTGGCACTGTGGGATTGGGTACTGACACTGTGTGATTGGGTATTGACACTGTGGGATTGGGTATTGGCACTGTGGGATTGGGTATTGGCACTGGGATTGGGTATTGGCACTGTGGGATTGGGTATTGACACTGTGGGATTGGGTATTGGCACTGTGGGGTTGGGTATTGACACTGTGGGGTTGGGTA
The DNA here is from genome assembly GCF_032717465.1 of Coenobita brevimanus. NCBI lineage: Eukaryota > Metazoa > Arthropoda > Malacostraca > Decapoda > Coenobitidae > Coenobita > Coenobita brevimanus. The sequence goes on along the minus strand of NC_136957.1, from coordinate 35,315,126 downwards.
TTGACACTGGGATTGGGTATTGGCACTGGGATTGGGTATTGGCACTGGGATTGGGTATTGGCACTGGGATTGGGTATTGGCACTGTGGGGTTGGGTATTGACACTGTGGGATTGGGTATTGGCACTGTGGGGTTGGGTATTGGCACTGTGGGATTGGGTATTGGCACTGTGGGATTGGGTATTGGCACTGTGGGGTTGGGTATTGGCACTGTGGGGTTGGGTATTGGCACTGTGGGATTGGGTATTGACACTGTGGGATTGGGTATTGACACTGTGGGGTTGGGTATTGACAACACTTCTTTGTGACTATATAGCAGCTCAGATTTCAAGTATTTTAGGCCAAGTTAACATTAAGAGTATAGCACTTCTTCGTGACTAGCATCAAATTATGGTGTTAATCTATTGTTCCCACTCGGTATTCAAGATGAAGAGATGACAAGTTAGGATAAAAAAAAAAGAGTTAAGCACTTTATAGCACTTCTTCGTGACTAGCATTGTATTCTATTGCAACAACTCAGTATTCAAGGTGGAGAGATGGCAATTTTAGGCCAAGTTGGAGTGAAAAGAGTATACTTGTAGGTTACACAGGAATACTCAGCTGTAGCAGTAGAGTATGGTGCTAGTCACGAAGAAGTGCTGTGAAATGGAATAAGGCCGAAATTCTGTCTTTCTATAGAGCCACGTGAAATAAGCTGTGTAAGGACGAAAATCTTGGCCAAGTTAAGGTGAGAGGAGTATAGTTATAGAATGCTAAACACTGCTATGTAGATGCTATACTTATTTTACTCTAACTTGGCCTAAAATTGCCATCTCTCCATCGTGAATGCTGAGTTATAACAATAGATTAACACTAGAATATGATGCTAGTCACGAAGAAGTGCTGTAATGTACTCTTTTTACTCTAACTTTACCTAGAATACGATGCTAGTCACGAAGAAGTGCTATACTCTTTTTACTCTAACTTGGCCTAAAATTGCCATCTCCATCGTGAATGCTGAGTCAGAACAGTAGACTAACACTAGAATACGATGCTAGTCACGAAGATGTGCTGTACTGTACCCTTTTTACTCTAACTTGGCCTAAAATTGCCATCTCTCCATCGTGATTGCTGAGTTATAACAATAGATTGACACTAGAAAATGATGCTAGTCACGAAGAAGTGCTGTAATATACTCTTTTTACTCTAACATGGCCTAAAATTGCCATCTCTCCATCTTGAATGCTGAGTTATAACAATAGATTAACACTAGAATATGATGCTAGTCACAAAGAAGTGCTGTACTGTACCCTTTTTACTCTAACTTGGCCTACAATTGCTCTCTTCATCGTGAATGCTGAGTTGTAACAATAGAATAGCGCTAGAATATGATGCTAGTCACGAAGAAGTGTTGCACTGTACTCTTTTTATTCTAACTTGGCCTAAAATTGCTTTCTCTTCATCGTGATTTTTTTTTTTTTTTTTTTTTTTTTTTTTTTTTTTAATGTGTCCGACTCTGGGCATAGGCTTCACAGCCTGCTATCAAGGCCCAGCAGTCCTCCTACATACCATACACCTCTACATGTCACCACTTCGGCGCTAACACCCACCGTCCATATTGAATACATGCTAGGGCTGTCTCATACAGGACTGGTGTATTGGTATTAGCGGGGGTATTTTTACGACATGTCGGCGGGTCTTGCTGAGTTGTAACAATAGAATAACACTAGAATATGATGCTAGTCACGAAGAAGTGCTATGGAAAGGTTGTAGAGTCACTGAGCTACGTCTTCTTCAGGTTATCATCACAGAGGACTTGGTTTCCTGGCCGGCTCTAGGCTTTTCTCCGACGAAGGCTGTGGTGCGCATAAGGTCAAAGGAGTATGATGCAGGTAAGGAGGAAGTAGTAGTTGTGGTGGTGGTGGTGGGAATAGCGGTAGTAGTAGTAGTAGTGGTGGTGGTGGTGGGAGTAGCGGTAGTAGTAGTAGTAGTGGTTGTGGTCGTAATGATAGATGTAGTAATAATAGTAACGATGTAATCCGAACTTAAAATATCATAGCATAACTTGATCTAACCTAATATAGCCTGACCTAACATAGCCCAGCATAGTCTAGCTTCATCTGACCTAACCTAAATTAACCTAACCTAATGTAACTTTACCTAATCTTGCCAACAGAAACCTCGTGCCCACCCCTAACGTACCCCATTGGCGAACCCAGCTGGACCGAAGCCACACCTACCAAGAGACCGGACGGCGTGGTGAGGGCATTTTCAAGCCTGCGGTCTCTGTGGGTTGGTCTCAGCCGCGGAAAGGAAAAGCAGACGCTGAAATACGAGTGTGTGGATTTCTATGTGGATATAAGGGATAAGCAAAAAAACGCAGAGCAGAATTCCACAGTTTATTGTAAACAGGATGATAATGGTCAGTGGAGGATGCAGCCTAATCGATACCTGCAATTACCATGCAAATGTAAGTATTGTGCTTTTACTCTGGTTCTCTGTCTGTCTACCTACCTGTCTATCTATCTCTCTGTCCATCTGTTTATTGCCAGACGCCTTAATCCGGTAAGGGGCGGCCACAAAACAAATCGCTTTCACGTTGCCCTGACCTCTCCCACACGCCTACCTTTACTGCAACTCCTCTCTCTCTCTCTCTCTCTCTCTCTCTCTCTCTCTCTCCAAATTATTTTATCAGTGTCTCCAAATTATTAAAGCTCACGTTTTCTGTTTAATTCATCCTGTCCCCAAATTATTGAATCTTTCTCTCCTTAATCCATACTATCTCCAAAAGTATGTAAGCTGTTTCTCTTTACTCCATACTATATCATAATTATTTAAGCTTATATATTCTGTTTAATCCATACTGTCTCTAAGCTTGATGAAAAACTTAGACTGTGACAGCTTAGATAAGGCTTCTAGTAACGTCTTCAATGTAATCCGTCTCTCCTAAGCTTAATGTAATATATAGTTTGAAGTAAATGAAGGACACTTGTGATCTGGTGTATGGATTATTTTTTTATATATTTGTGTTTCCTTCCTCTCTTCATCTCCCTACCTGCCTACCTACCTACCTACCTGCTTACATACCTTCCTTCCTTCCTTCCATCCTTCCTACCTACCTTCGTTCGTTCCTTCCTGCCTTCCTTCCTTCCTTCCTTCCTTCTTACCTACCTACCTACATATCTACCTACCTTCATCCATCCATCCCTACTTACCTACCTACCTACCAGCAACCAGCCAACATCCCTGCCTTCCTTCCTTCCTTCTTACCTACCTATATACCTACCTACCTTCATCCATCCATCCCTACTTACCTACCTACCTACCAGCAACCAGCCAACATCCCTGCCTTCCTTCCTTCCTTCCTTCTTACCTACCTACATACCTACCTACCTTCATCCATCCATCCCTACTTACCTGCCTACCTACCAGCAACCAGCCAACATCCCTGCCTTCCTTCCTTCCTTCTTACCTACCTACATACCTACCTACCTTCATCCATCCATCCCTACTTACCTACCTACCTACCAGCAACCAGCCAACATCCCTTCCTCCCTCATTCCCTTCCAACCAACCAACCATCCTCCCTCCCTGTGTACCTACCTACTTACCTACCTACTCATCTACTAACCTACTTTCCTATCTACCTACAGTGACTTTCCCATCTACCAACAGTGCCAACCATCCTCCCTCTCTGTGTACCTACCTACTTACCTACATACCTACTTACCTACCTATCTGTCTATCCATCTACTAACCTACTTTCCCATCTACCAACAGTGACAGCCATCCTCCCTCCCTATCTACCTTCCTACTTACCTACCTGCCTGTCTACTTACTGACCTACGTACCTACCCATCTACCTACTTACCACCCTATCTACCCACCTACCTACTTACCCATCTCCTTACATATTTACCAACCTACCGACCTACCTACTTACCTACCTACCTACCTCCCTATCTACCCATGTACTAACCTACTTTCCCATCTACCAGCAGTGACAACCATCCTCCCTCTCTGTGTACATACCTACTTACCAACCTACCTACCTGCGTACCTCCTTATCTACCCATCTACTAACCTACTTTCCCATCTACCCACAGTGAGGTGTCCTAAGGGCTACACAGATGCATCGGATGGGGTGTCGTGTTACCGAACACTGGACAAAGTAAATGGAATTCTGGAGGGAGCCTTGAAGTAAGTGTGTGTGTGTGTGTGTGTGTGTGTGTGTGTGTGTGTGTGTGTGTGTGTGTGTGTGTGTGTTGTGTGTGTGTGTGTGTGTGTGTGTGTGTGTGTGTGTGTGTGTGTGTAATTCACCGGGTCGGTCAGGATCACTTGATGGTCGTGATCGTCAGCTTTTACCCTCCCGGAAGGGAGCTGAGAGCTCATATAGTCCGATCTAAGGGCAAGGCTGTGACCTTCACACACACACACACACACACACACACACACACACCCTTACTCAAGGGAGACAGTAACCACCCACTTCGTCAATGAAACTTCGCAACCTGAGCGAGGCGCGAACTCCTGTCTACCAGATGGCAAGCGAGAATGTTACCACTGTGCCAGCGAGTGGTATAAGTGTGTGTGTGTGCTATATTCCTTACACGAGAACATGGCCCCTTTGTGTGTGTGTGTGTGTGTGTGTGTGTCTGTGTGTGTGTGTGTGTGTGTGTGTGTGTGTGTGTGATCCCTGCTTCTATCCCTGCACACACACACATCCTGGCCGTCTACAGGTGTGTGTGTGTGAGTGCGCGCGCATGTGTGATAGATAGATGACATCAGCCACAGCTGCCCCTGTCATCACATCAACCACAACTACCACCACCACTCCAACCACAACTACCACTTTTTCAGATGCATGAAGGATGATGCTGGTGTGGCGGTGTTTAGGACAGAAGAAGATTTGAAGCAACTGGGAGGCAAAAAATCCTTCACTCTATCAGGCCCAGGGTAAGTGTGGAGTGTACTGCTCAGGGGAGAGGGATTGGTCACTGTTTTCCATTACCTTTACAGTGTGGTGACTTGTTTTTGAAATGTATATTGTGGTAGGTGGGGGCCCTCGCCATCCACTCACCCGATGTAGTGCTGCTCTCTTGTGTCTGCCCTTTTCTTTCCTCCATCCTTCTTTCCTTCCATCCTCTTCTGTCTTTCTTTCCTTCATTCTTTCCTCGTCCTTCTGCCTACGGGTAACTTTACACTCCCTCTTCTGTCTTCCTTTCCTTCATTCTTTCCTCTTTCTTCTGCCTGTGGGTGACTCTACACTGAGTGACAAGCCAAATGGTTTCCTGTACACCAGGAAACCATTTACTACGCTGGGTGGTAACCATATAACTAGATTTTGGCGCCTGGTGGTTTAGTGGGTAATTAAGGCGCTTCAATCGGATTGAGCCGGTGAAGGTTTATATCCAAGGGATGGTTGGGGTTTATTGCTCATGTATTGCCACTCAGGGATGAGAGAGGCTGGTCACTGTTATCTTAAATGTCGGGACCAACTTGCCTAGCCCCGGGCTCCTACGCTTCTCATGGGGCAACGTAGGATTGGATGATGAATGAATGAAGTATTAAGGCGTCATGCAAGTTACATGAAAAACAAAAATTTATGAAGTACAGCATTGGAATATCATGAACTACAGGATACAAATACTGATATATATAGTAAATCTCTTAATTCCTCTTCTTTCAGTCTGCAGCCATACCAACCTGAAAGTTCGGACACTTGTAAGGTAAGTGTGTGTGTGTGTGTGTGTGTGTGTGTGTGTGTGTGAGAGAGAGAGAGAGAGAGAGAGAGAAAAGAGTGTGTGTATGTGTGAGAGAGAGAGAGAGAGAGAGAGAGAGAGAGAGAAAAGAGTGTGTGTATGTGTGAGAGAGAGAGAGAGGAGTGTGTGTGTGTGTGTGTGTGAGAGAGAGAGAGAGAGAGAGAGTGTGTGTGTGTATGTGTATGGAGAGAGAGAGAGAGAGAGTGTGTTTGTGTGTATGTGTATGGAGAGAGAGAGTGTGTGTGTGTGTATGGAGAGGGAGAGAGATTGAGGGAGTGAGTGAGTGTGTGTGTGTGTGTGTGTGTGTGTGTGTGTGTGTGTGTGTGTGTGTGTGTGTGTGTTTATGCAAGTAAGTAGAGACAACACTTTTTTCTTAAGTATTTCAACACTTTATACTCACAACACTTTGGCCATGTGGAGAGGATGGAGAGTGAGAGACTGACGAGGAGAGTGTATGTGAGTGAGGTGGAGGGGGAGAGAGGGAGGGGGAGGCCAAGGATGAGATGGAGGGATGAGGTGGAGAAGTATATGAGAGAGAGGAGGGGGGGTGAATTGGGAGCGGGGCAGTGAAATGGCGGGGGACAGGGCGACGTGGAGGCGATTTGTTTGTGGCCACCCGGTATGGGATTAAGGCGTCTGGCAATAGATAAATAGACTTTTTACTTAAGGATTTCAGCACTTATTCTCACAACATTTCCTGGTTCCTCACAACAGATGGAGTCAGGGAGGGAGTGCCAGGTGGTGAGTGCAAGTCAGGACAGTTCCAGCTGGTACAATTGCACAAGCTGCGATGAGGGAGAGACACACATGACCTGCATGGTGCCGGGTGGGTGTTGTTGTTGCTGATTTATTATTACTGTTATTTTTAGTTATTTTCTCATTATGATTATTATTATTATTGTTATTATTATTCTCATTGTTATTACTGTTGTTTTTGTTATTACTGTTGGTTTTCGTACTGTTGTGTTGTTATTTTATTATTTATTTATTTATTTATTTCATTTACCTGTATTAAGGCCCCTGAATGTGTAATTTAATGCATAATACTTGTCAGTTTTTATGTGTAATGTGCACATGTGTTTGCAGGGGTAACTATGTGCACACGATCAGTACTTTTTGTGTACGCAGGGACAACCATGTACATACGATCAGAAATTTTTGTGTACACGGATGACCATGTGCACACAATCACTAATTTTTGTGTACACGGATGACCATGTGCACACAATCAATAAATTTTTACGTGTGCAGGTGTGTGTCGCAGCGGATTCACCCAGTACCGCGGCGGCTGCTACAAGATAGTGATGTGGCCGAGGGCGAGGGTAGATGCTCCTAAGGCTTTATCCTTCTGCCAAAAAACCTTCAGTTCCATCCTAGCCGTGCCGGAGAGGCTGGACACACTTCGCTACCTGGCTGATAAGGCCCTGGAGGTGAGGATATAGGACAGAAAATCCATATGTTGTTATAGTAAGTGCATATTACAGTATATAGAATGGCCTTATTGTGTAGTTTTTTCATTCATTCATTCATTGCCAGACGCCATGTATCCCAAACGGGGTGGTCAAGGGCTTAGAGTTAATTGTTTTACAGGGAGGGGCACTAATCCTCCACCAACCCCACTTGACACGTAGGGATGCCAACAGCATCTGGTGTTCCCAGGCGGTCACCCATCCAAGTACTAACCAGACCCAACGTTGTGTAGTTATATATAGTAAATACTTGTGTAGTCACAGTAAATCATTCACTCTATTTAGTGCTGCGTTCTTCCTTCACCTTTATCAGTCTTGATCGGTGAACCACATAACCAACCTATACATGTTTCCTACGTGTCAACAAGTGGGTTGGCGGAGGGTTAGTGCCCCTCTCCGTAAAACAACTAGCTCAATGACAAACGACCACCCTTTACGGGATTATGGTGCCTAGCTATGGATAGATAGATAGATAGACCTTATTACACATTTACAGTAAATCCTTATTATAGTCAATCCTTATTATACAGTTAATCCTTATTATAGTCAGTCCTTATTATACAGTCAATCCTTATTAGTCAGTCCTTATTATACAGTCAATCTTTATTATACAATCGATCCTTATTATACAGTCATTCCTTATTACAGTAGACCCTCTCTGTACCGGATCAGTTGGGGAGGAAGTCCAGTAAAAAATATAATCCAATAAATCCAATGTTCCCCTCCCTGATGTGGGATTACAAGCACGGAATGGAAACTACATGACCGAAACAGCATATTCTGGCACTGAAAATCAAATCTATCCCCCCCATCCTCTCAACACGCCCATCCATCTCAGTCTACCCCTCCTCATCCCAGCACCAGTACACTCCAGTCCCATCCTTCCTCTCTCAACTCTCCCGTCGTAAACCTAGCCCACCATAGTATAGGTTAGAGCTTGCTTTATTTTCTCTAATCCGATATATTAGAGAAAATGAGGAATCGAAGCTCTAGATACGGGTTAGAGCTTGCTTTCTTTATTTTCTCTAACTCGAAATATTAGAGAAAATAGAGGTTAGAGCTAGAACTCTTTTATTTTCTCTAACTCAAAATATTAGAGAAAGTAAAGCATTCAAGCTCTAGATACGGATTAGAGCTAGCCTTCTTTACTTTCTCTAATTCGAAATATTAGAGAAAAATAAAGACAGGTTAGAGCTTGACTTCCTTTATTTTCTTTAACTCGAAATATTAGAGAAAAATAAAGACAGGTTAGAGATTGATTTCCTTTATTTTCTCTAACTCAAAATATTAGAGAAAATTAAAGAGAGGTCAGAGCTTGAACTCTTTTATTTTCTCTAACTCGAAATATTAGAGAAAATAAAGAAACAGGTCAGAGCTTGACTTCCTTTATTTTCTCTAACTCAAAATATTAGAGAGAAAATACAGACAGATTAGCGTTTGCATTCTTTTATTTTCTCTAACTCGAAATATTAGAGAAAATAAAGAATAGCCTACAAACTCTAACCCTCTCTCTCTCTCTCTCTCTCTCTCTCTCTCTCTCTCTCTCACCAAACTTTCCATTCTCTCCCTCAGCGTTGGTCCAGCAGCCTCTCCCCCATAAACCTCATCCTGGGACTCAGCAAGAAGTGAGTTAATTATTTTGCTTTGATATCCAGTGAAAATGACTCTGGGAATGTGTGTGTGATTGAGGTGGAGGAAGGAGGGGGAGAGGGAGACCGAGGATGAGATGTGGGGGTAGGTGGAGAGGTGTATGAGAGAGAGAGAGAGAGAGAGAGAGAGAGAGAGAGAGAGAGTATGTGAGAGTATGAGTTAGAGGAGAAGAGGGAGACAGAATGAGTTGCGAGGGTGGGTGGAGGGGTGTATGAGAAATTAGAGGGGGAGAGGAAGACCGAGAATGAGATGTAGGGGTGGGTGGAGAGATATACGAGAGAGACGAATGTGGATTAGAGGAGAGGAGAGGTATATACACCAGTCCTGCATGAGACAGCCCTAGCATGTATTCAATATGGACGGTGGGTGTTAGCGCCGAAGTGGTGACATGTGGAGGTGTAGGAGGACTACTGGGCCTTGGGATAGGCAACTGCCCTCAAGAAATAGGCCCTGAGTTTTTGCCCAGAGTCGGACACATTAAAAAAAAAATATATATATATGAGAGAGAGGGGTGTGAGTTAGAGGAGAGGGAGACCTAGAATGAGATGTAAGGGTGAGTGGAGAGATTTATGAGAGAGATGGATGTGAGAGGGGGGGAGGGAGAGTAAGGATGAGATGCAGGAGTGGTTGGAGAGATATATGAGAGGGGTGTGAGTTGGAGAGAGGGTGGCTTGATTGTAACCAGTGTCCCTCCGTCCCCACCGTGGGCCGGATAACCCCCTGGCACTCGGGCAAGGAGATGGTTGGACATTGGTGACAAGGTAGTGACATGAGACAACTTTTACCTGGTCGTGGTGTAGTGGTATGCTGCCTGGCTCTCACCTGCGAGTCCCGGGTTCGATTCCCGGCATAGTGGTAATATATTGGACCTGGGCATTTATTTACATCTGGTCACTGATTTACATTTGGGTATTTACATCTGGGCATGTATTTACATCCGGGCATTTACTGTATATCTGGGCAATTACTTACATCTGGGCAATTACTTACATCTGGGCATTTACTTACATCTGGGCATTTACTTACATCTGGGCAATTACTTACATCTGGGCAATTACTTACATCTGGGCATTTACTTACATCTGGGCAATTACTTACATCTGGGCAATTACTTACATCTGGGCAATTACTTACATCTGGGCAATTACTTACATCCGGGCAATTACTTACATCTGGGCAATTACTTACATCTGGGCAATTACTTACATCTGGGCATTTACTTACATCTGGGCATTTACTTACATCCGGGCATTTACTTACATCTGGGCAATTACTGTATATCTTGGCATTTATTTATAACTGGTCATTTACTGTATATCTGGGCATTTATTTACATCTGATCATTGATTTACGTTTGGTCATTTATATGTGGGCATTTATTTACATCTGCGCATTTATTTACATCTGGGCAATTATTTACATCTGGGCAATTACTATATATCTGGGCATTTACTGTACATCTAGTCATTTACATCTGGGCATTTATTTACAGCCCTGATGGGAAGTTCTACCTGGACGGCATATTAGGGAGCATGGAGGAGGAGGTTGCAGATCTAGCGGCTGGCAGTGGACCACACTACGCCCTCACGGTGACTGACGGCATGGACCCCACTCTGATCGGCTTTGACCTCGACCAGACCAACTTCACCGGCTTCGTCTGTCAGCACCCGGGCAAGATAGGTGGGTCGGCAGCCTGTAGTATCGGTGGGTGAGGTTGTGCATGAGGCAGCCCACCATTTTCCTTTTGGGGGATAGGGAGGGTTGGTTATTCTACTCTTTACTTGGCCTAAAATTGCCATCTCTCCATCTTGAATGCTGAGCTGTAACAGTAGATTAACACTAGAATAAGATGCTAGTCACGAAGAAGTGCTGTAGTCTTTTTACTCTGACTTGGCCTAAAATTGCCATCTCTGCATGCTAGTCACGAAGGAGTGCTGTACTCTTCTTGCTCTAACTTGGCCTAACATTGCCTTCTCTCCATCTTGTATGCTGAGTCGTAACAATAGATTAACCCTAGAATATGATGCTAGTCACGAAGAAGTGCTGTACTCCTTTAACATGGCCTAAAATTGCCTTCTCTCCATCTTGAATGCTGAGTCGTAAGAACTGATTAACGTTAGAGTAAGATGCTAGTCACAAAGAAGTGCTGTACTCTTCTTACTCCCAACACACTCCTCAGGCTGTGGAGACCCGCCAGGTGTCGAGCAATACCCCGCGCTGGAGTGGGAAACAGGCTCACTGACTGCCACGTACAGGTATTTTGAAATCTTGCTAGTCCTTGGTTCGTATGCTCCCTAACACCCCTTCCTTACCGATTTATTTTTTAATACAGATGGCTAATATCGTTTTGTACGTTATTTATGCCGAGTATGGTGATATTAGAATGATTTATGTAACACAAAAGAGGACAGTAAGGTGTAATAAGCAAAATAAGTTGCGCAGGAAAAGATGTTAGGGAGCGTCCTTAACCGACGAGAATACCTTGAAGTGTTGGGGTATCTTGTTCACGAAATGCTACTCAGGGGCGTGTGAGGCTGGTCACTGATGCCGTGAGTGTTGGGACTTGAGCAGCGTGGTCCTGGGTCCTCAGTGCTCTTGTTTATATATATGGGGGAGAATGGGATTGATGATGATGATGATATTGATGTTAATGATGATGATAACGATGGTGATGATGATGTTGATTTTAAGGATGATGAAAATGATTATAATGATGATTGATGTTGGTGATGATAATGATGATGATGACAGTGATGATAATGGTGATGATGATGATATTGATAATGATGATGATGATGGTGATGGTGATAATGATTGGTGATGAAAACGATAATGATGATGATTGTGATTTGATGATTGTGGTGATGATGACAGTGATGATAGTGACGATGATGACATTGATGATATGTTGGTGATGATAGTGATAATGATGACCTTTTAACCACTACCACCACTACCACAAGGATACCTTATCACCACCACCACTGCCACAACTATAGTTCATCACCACCACAACCACCACCACTGCTTCAACTACTACCACCGCAACTGGTACAACTACCACCACCATCATTACCACCACCACAACCACAACTACCACCATTCCACAGGTGCTTGCCCGGGTACATCATGAACACTCCAGATGGCCTAGTGACAGAAGTGACCTTGAATTGCGTGGCTCAGTTGGGATTGCGGTGGTTCAACGCGACGAAGCTGGGTGACTGTGTGGAAGGTAAGAGAGAGAGAGAGAGAGGGAGAGAGAATATGGTGATTGGAAGGTGAGGCGTATCAGTTTTTGTGTCTGGGTAGAGAGAGAGAAAGAGAGAGAGGCTTGGTGATTGTGTGGATGGTAAGGTTTTTAGAGAGCGAGAGAGAGAGTTTTGAGCTAAGTGAGGTGTGTTCAGAGAGAGAAAAATGGGGATTGTGTGGAAGGTAAGGTTTTGAGGGTTTTAGAGAGAGAGAGAGAGTTGAGCTGAGTGAGGTGTGTTCAGAGAGAGAGAGAGAGAGAGAATTTGGTGACTGTATGGAATGTAAGGGTTTAAGGGTTTTAGAGAGAGAGAGAGAGAGAGAGAGAGAGTTGAGCTGAGTGAGTTGTGTTCAGAGAGAGAGAGAGAGAGAATTTGGTGATTGTGTGGAAGGTAAGGCTTGAAGGGTTTGAGAGAGAGAGAGAGAGAGAGAGAGAGAGAGAGAGAGAGAGAGAGAGAGAGAGGACTTGGTGATTGTGTACAAGAAAAGGCTTTGGTCTCTGTTTTTGTGTCTGGCTAGATAGATAGATAGAGAGAGAGAGAGAGTTGAGCTGTGTGTGTATGTGTGTGTGTGTGTGTGTTTTATAGGTAGTCACGGTATCCCCTTTTCCTCTCCATTTAGGTGTGTTTAGCTTTTCAGTAATGCATTGTAGGGGAGAAGAGATCCATAGCCAAACACACCTTCACATCACAAGAGGGGGTGCATCTACCCTGCGTGTCACCTTTGATAATATAAGCATGCATCCGATTTAGAACACGGAGGGGTGTTACTGTTATTTTGTTATTCAGTTGGTAATGTTATTGTGGGTTGGCGGAGGGTTAGTGCCCCTCCCCGTAAAACCACTGACTCAGAGACAAACGGCCACCCCTTTACGTGATTATGGCGTCGGGCTGTAGATAGATAGATAGATAGATAGACCTTGTTAAATGCAGGAAAGGGAACAGAAAAAAAAATTGATAGATAGATAGATAGACCTCGTTTTATGCAGGAGAGGGAACAGTAAATGGATCCTATGGGAAATAAATCATGTTTTCTTTACATTTCCCAACACAGCCACCGAGCCTTCTGCATCTGCTGAGGCAACTGAAGCTTCTACGACTGCTATAACTGCTTCTACAACTGCTATAACTGAAGCTTCTACAATTGCTATAACTCAGGCTTCTAAAACTACTATAACTGGGACTTCCACAACTGCTATAACTGGGGCTTCAACAACTGTCATAACTGAAGCTTCTACAACTGCTATAACTGAGGCTTCTACAACTGCTATAACTGAAGCTTCTACAACTGCTACCACTGCTACTACAACTGCTATAACTGGGGCTTCTACAACTGCTATAACTGACGCTTCTACAACTGCTATGAACACCGGCTCTTCCACAACTGTTATGGCTACAGAGGCTGCTAAAACTGCTATGACTACGAATGGGACACAGGCGCCAACACCAAACAGTGAGTGTAGTGGAGAGGAGGAGGGAGACACTGAAAGGTATTTACACTATGGCCCGTTCTTTCATCAGGTACGGATGCTCCCTGACACCTCTCCCTTAGCGATTTATTTTCTAGATTACCCATTAATATCCTCCTTTTTGCTCTTAACACCTCTCCCTTACCGATTTATTTTCCATACTACCCCTTAATATCCTCATTTTTGCTTCTCATATCTTTTTAACCCTCTTGTGTTGCTTCTGATATAATTTTGATCCTCTTTAATCCCCTTTTTTGCTTCTTGTTTATACCAGATACGAAACTCCCTTTCAAAAATATGTATAAGTACCTTGCTAACGTCATTTATGATTAAATTTGAATATACGAACGAACGATTAACAATACGATTACCTACCCCAAGATTCAACCAGATTTAAAACTCATAATAACAGCTCGTTAATATTTTTACAACGTAGCTTTCAGTAGGGTTTCAGTGCCATATAACCTAAAATTTTACTTCCATTAACCTTTCTTACCGTTTCAGATAACTATGGCATAATATACTAATGTCTTTTTTAGTTCAGACTTCCTCCAACGGTTGTGGATTCGAAGGTATGGTATGGTGTGATTGAAGATTGTTGTGATTAGAGATATTTTAAGTAGTGAACTGCATGTCTGCTTTACCTCTTCATCTATCAGTGTATCTATCTGTCATTATCCATCATCCTATCCATCTGCCTGTATGTCTATCTCTTACCCGGCTCTCCCCCGCCACCCACCTACCCTTGTCATTTTGTAAACGTTCATCGATAATTCATCTTACAACATCCATCAATATTGCAGGTGAGTTTATATTACATTTGTTTACTGATATTTTTGAATTACATATGAAACAATAATGATATACAGATGATAATGATATAAAGATAAACCATAAACTTACTCATTCATTTTTTTTCCCTCTGTTCTTTGCCTTAACCTTTGTCAACTTCACACAAATATTGCCTTTCTCTTTAAAACACGTTACCACATTTTTCATTCTGTTTATTTATTTATTTATTTTATAGCTCCATCACTGCGATGATACATTTTCCTATATCCATGTTAACTACAGATGGTTTTATTTAGTTGGAAGACGATGGCTGACAAACTTTCACCTTAACTTGGCCCAGATTTTCGTCCTTTTGTGGATTATTTCATGTAGTTCAGTGACAGAATAAGATAGTGCTGTGGCTCTGTATCCTCTACACATCACTTCCTCGTGACTAGCATTGTATTCTGGTGTCTATTGCTATACCTCAGCATTCAGGATGGAGAGATGGCAGTTTTTAGGCCAAGTTAGAGTGAAAGGGGTATAGTGTAGGGGTTCTTGAATACTATACCTGACCCTTCCATTTCAGTCTCTCTCCAGTGCTGAATAAATTTGTCTGAAGTCAGCTAGTAAAGAATAAAAATGTCATCGTGGTGAGGGAGTTAATGGATTTATTTTTTATCATACAGGGCTTACCACAAAATATGCCAGACTTGAAATTAAAAGTTGTCAGAAGTTTGGCAGTTATTTTGCGGTTCAACCTGCATACTGCCACTACTACTATACTACTATTACTGCTGCTCCTCTTATTAGCCTACTATAACAACAACAGCAACAACTACTACTGTTACGACTACTACTACTATTACTACAGTAACAACAACAGCAACAACTGCTGCTGTTGCTACTACTATAACTACTAATGCAACTTAACAACAACAACAACTACTTCTACTACTATTTTTATTCCATTATCTGACAGAAGCTTAAGGCAAACGACTGGTGAATGAATGGACAGTGTGAAAGGTTGAAAGTTGGAAAAAGAAATCAGAGTGTATATGTCATTAAAGTACAATATTTTTGCAGGTTAAGTGTTATTTATTTATTTTACGTTCCAAGTGCACATTTAGCACCGTATTTTTGCAGGCTGTATCTTCTAAGTTTAATAGATTTGTAGGCAATATCGTCGTTAAGTGCTGTTGTAAGTTATGTATTTCAGGTACATTGCTTTTATAAATTACGCTATGTCGTGTGAGTATTATTTTTGCAAGATGGGCTCCGTAAAGAGATATTTTTTTAGAAGTTAGGCTCTAAAGAGATTTTTTGCAAGTCATTAAGTTTACATTCGTGTGTTATTTTGAGAACCTGCATATGTTATAGGGTTAGGATGACAGTCCAGTAGCTTTGGACTTTTTTTGTTCCAGTATTCTCTCTCTCTCTCTCTCTCTCTCTCTCTCTCTCTCTCAGAATAGACTTTTTGAAATGAAAGGGTTAACTTACAGCCTTCATTAACGCTTTCACTGTGAAAGGTCCCTTCTGAGCTTAATAATATCAGCTAACATTAACATTGAATAAAACTAAATGTACGTAATTGGACTGAAGAGATTGTCCTGTATTCGGTGATGATTTATATAGCGGCTGGCATTGTTTACCTCCGTTACAAAGGCTGGTTCAAAATGTCCACAGCTGCTGTATTATAGACCATTATTGCCACCTGTATCCATAATCATTGTGTGTGTATAATCTGTGTATGTATAGATAGGTAGATATGTGTTTATGTAGTTGTGTACATGTCAGACATACACATACATCAACATACTTTTGCCCCCCCCACACACACACACAGATACCAGCATATACACCTACAGATATATCAGTTGTACAGATTTTGACCTAAAACTTTATCACTGAACTGTTGTAAGAACTCGAAATCAAGAAAAGAAACAATAATTGGTTGACCCCTTGAGGCTGGGACTGTCTTTTTTCATATTATTAATGTCATTTCCTGACAGTTTTATTCAATTTAGGATCTGCCTTTTAATGGCAGAGTTACATATGGCCTTGCTCAACCCTTTCAGTACGAGGCCTTTCCCAAGTTAGATAAAATTGTCTGGTAACACGAAGAGCAGACTACAGACATCACCCAGAATCACTGGGTTAAAACACTCGCATAAGAAAGGTTTCCACGTACCAGGTTCTTTTATAATTCAAAAGCCTGTGTATGTGGTTTTACTCCTATACCTTGCGAGTTGTGTAAATTGTAACAAGGGGATGGAGAATGATAAACTTACCTCATTATATAAATTTTAGATGTAAGTGAACTCTCAGCCATTGCTTAATTGATGCCGATTTAAAATGGAGTCTCGTTTATAGCATTCATATATCCCCTGGTTTCATTTTAACCGACACATGAGACTGAAGCTTTTCAGTTGGATAATAAATGCTGTGTAAACTGGTCTCATTGCTACTGCTTTCTGTTTTTCCCATAAGATCATTTGTGTTCACATCCGTTTCATTATTATTATGAACTCCTTCGTTACATCCATGCCTTGGTAACCATATTGTGGCTACCTGCGATGTGACTAGAACCTCTCTTGAATTAAGTGATTAAAAGCAGGTTTTTACAAGGCTGGAAAAAAATCACGAGGGAGTGAATTTGGTCAAAGCTTCGAAATTTCAGCCATTTATGGCAACATCCAGGGATTTTACATAGTAACTGGAGGAATTAGCCCCAACTAGAGCTGAGGAGAGAATGCATTACTTCAAGCTGACATAATGACCTCTCCCCTAGGGTCATCATCTTGCCTCTTCATTTAAAAAAACTTGCCGCAGTGTGCTCCCATGTAGCATGCATTCTCCACTCTTAGGTGCTTACTGCTTTATGTGTGTGCGGGCTGTCAATACAACGTGGGGAGGAAGAGAGAGTAGGGTCAGACTACGTAGGTAACTCCAAAAGTACTGATTATAATAATAATAAAAAAAAAAATAGTCTCCAAAATCTGTTCAGTTGCTCTACACTCCCTCTTTGGTGGCACACGGAGGATAAGTATCCTACTCAGAATGGATGAAGGGAGAACCAGAGTGAGGTCCTCATGTTACGTACCCAGACCAGGTGGTCTTGCATCCTATTACAGGCTGACCAAGCAAGACAGCAAGGCTGACCAAAGAGCCATGAAGGACAGCTCATCTGTAACGGTGACGCATATACTGGTGGCACAACCCATATGAGATAATAACCACAAGGATGAAGATCTGTCATATTTAGGCTGCTGACATGGGGGACCAATTGCAAGTTTTATGTAGTGGTTTTAGGCATCCAACTATATCTTTGCAGAGCCGACAACAAAGACATCGTAGTTCTGTGCCTGATTAGGAACTACCCACATTCTGGCCTTCAAGACTACCAAGATCAACTGCTTTAAAGCCATAGCCAGTTTTGTGAATTACCCATGGGAGTTCGTATTTTAGTAGTAACTCTTATCTTCCTTTCAGTGGTACGAAGCTTTTACATGGTTCCACTGTCTTTTGATGGAACTTATATTTTATTCTTGCTGCAATGAGATCAGAGCTTATACCCTGCCTAACACTTCTCTCTTACCTGTTCATTTTTGCATTTGACGTTATTAGTGGTATTAATGCAAAGTAATAGTGTGAAAGGTAAACTTAATATGCATGAGGAAACCACAATGCAGGTTGCCTAACAAATGCCATAGCTGATGTAAATGCAGCCCTAAGATATCCCACGTAGAGTTGGGCAATATGATTTCCCCACCAATGACCTTCCCCAAGGATAAGTATACACCACCACCTGCTTTTGATATGTATTAGTTAACAACAGGCACTATAAAAAATATCCGTTTCCATACTTCTGAATCATAACAGAATGTCAGTCCAATAAACTGCAATACAGTACCGTAGGTTACCTGTATATTATACGTATCATTAATTAAAATCCGTCAATTTTCCTACTCAGTCACAAAACGTAATTACAACTAAGAATGATGGAAATTAAAACAAGTTTTATAATTAAAAAACGACAGGCATAAAAAATTGACAAATCCACAAACGTATGGAAGATCAGTAAATATTATGTTAGTACAAACTCATCGAAAAAATAACTATCATCATCCTCAAGTATATTATCACTATAAGTATCACTATCCATATCAATGTTAGATGATGGATGGGCAGCAGAAAGATCATCAAAAGCAGTTACAGTGTCTTGAGTAACATCAGCTAAGGAATCGTCAAGGCTGACATGAGAACGCTCCAAGTTTGGGCTGTAACTCGAAGCTGCGTCCTCGTCAGACTGCAGTGAATCATCAGTTAATTCGTCAACAAAAAGATCTGATTCACTGGTGTCAGAAACATCATATTCATTATCCAAGTCAATAAAATCAGACTCGTCTAAACCAACACCATGATCATCCTCCATCCTTTCAAACCCCATGTCAGTATCATCTTCACAGTAATCTTCCATTGAGGTCAGCTCAGCATCAGTAACTTTCTCATCCAAATAAGTCGAGTCAGCATAAGCATCACCAACTTCCTCATCAGAGTCTGTTGAGTCAGTGTCAGCATCTCCAGCTGCCTCCTCATCGGAGTCAGTCGTGTCAGTGTCAGCATCACCAGCTGCTTCGTCATCTGAGTCAGTCGTGTCAGTGTCAGCATCACCAGCTGCTTCGTCATCTGAGTCAGTCGTGTCAGTGTCAGCATCACCAGCTGCCTCCTCATCGGAGTCAGTCGTGTCAGTGTCAGCATCTCCAGCTGCTTCGTCATCTGAGTCAGTCGTGTCAGTGTCAGCATCACCAGCTGCTTCGTCATCTGAGTCAGTCGTGTCAGTGTCAGCATCACCAGCTGCCTCCTCATCGGAGTCAGTCGTGTCAGTGTCAGCATCTCCAGCTGCTTCGTCATCTGAGTCAGTCGTGTCAGTGTCAGCATCACCAGCTGCTTCGTCATCTGAGTCAGTCGTGTCAGTGTCAGCATCACCAGCTGCCTCCTCATCTGAGTCAGTCGTGTCAGTGTCAGCATCACCAGCTGCCTCTTCATCTGAGTCAGTCGTGTCAGTGTCAGCATCACCAGCTGCCTCTTCATCTGAGTCAGTCGTGTCAGTATCAGCATCACCAGCTGCCTCTTCATCTGAGTCAGTCGTGTCAGTATCAGCATCACCAGCTGCCTCTTCATCTGAGTCAGTCGTGTCAGTATCAGCATCACCAGCTGCTTCGTCATCTGAGTCAGTCGTGTCAGTGTCAGCATCGCCAGCAGCCTCCTCATCTGAGTCAGTCGTGTCAGTGTCAGCATCGCCAGCAGCCTCCTCATCTGAGTCAGTCGTGTCAGTGTCAGCATCACCAGCTGCTTCATCATCTGAGTCAGTCGTGTCAGTGTCAGCATCACCGGCAGCCTCCTCATCTGAGTCAGTCGTGTCAGTGTCAGCATCACCAGCTGCCTCCTCATCTGAGTCAGTCGAATCAGTGTCAGCATCGTAACTAAATAATCCAGAAACAGAGTCATCTTCGTAAACTGAGCCATCATCAAGTTCATAAAACAAACTATCTTCATAACCTTCCTCATCGTCGGAATCAGCACTGTCTTGAAAGAATTGGCCAGCATCATCTTCAAGGTACACTACGCTATCATCCTCGTAAAACTGGCCAGCATCAGCATATGAATCTGCGCCCTTGTCAGCATCCTCCTCCTCACCCATATAGTCAGCCTCATATTCAGCATCAGAGTCGGTTGAATCCGTATCTGCTTCAGCATCAGAATCAGTTGAGTCTGTATCAGCATCTTCATCAGAGTCAGTGGAATCCGTATCAGCCTCAGCATCAGAGTCAGTGGAGTCTGTATCAGCAGCAGCACCTTCTTCATCCGAATCAGTTGAATCTGTATCAGCATCCACAAATTCCTCATCAGAGTCAGTCGTGTCTGTATCCTCAAATTCTTCATCGGAGTCACTTGTGTCTGTATCATGAGCTGCATCTGAAGCTCCCTCTCCCTGGACCTCATCTGAACCTTGCTCTCCCTGGACTTCATTTGAACCTTCCGCTCCCTGAACTTCATCTGAACCTTCCACTCCCTGAACCTGGCCAGCAACTTCAGAAGAGCCACACTCTGATGTGTCCTTGACGTTAACGGCACCAGTATCTGCAGAACTCTCAAGTGATCCTTCCTCAGCATCTACAGAAGCAGACTCTGTTTCCAAGGGTACGTTTCTGGCAGCGTCATCAACAGAGGACCCGGATGTGCGTCTGTTGAAGATTATATATAGTTAAATATTGTACAGTACTTTCACACACTGGGGCAGTGAAATGGTTGGGGACTGAGCGACATGGAGACGATTTGTTTGTGACCACCCCTTGCGGGATTGAAGCGTCTGGCAATAGATAGACTTTCACACAGACACTCAACCTCTTTCTGATATCCATGTACTCTTATGTTCAGTATTACACAGTATTCAAGTTTTCCATCCACACATCGTACTTGGTAATAATCTCCCAAAATCCTTCCCTAATCAACTACTCACACTCCCTTCCAGTTTCATAAAATTTCACCTGAGAGCTAGGTTTTCCCTTTTCGCATTTTTTTTTTCTTTACTGGAGATGAGCACCACGCCTATGCTTCTCGTGGCATCTGTTCCTTTACCTTACCTAACAGTACTCTCTCTGTTATTGGTGTAGCTACTGTCTCCCCTACCTTCCCCGTACATGTTAAGACCAGGCTGTCACTGATACTGAGATCAGAGAGTAGAGGAGATACAGTACATAACCAGGTATGGTAACCATTTTAGTAAAACCCTACCAAATTGCACACAACTCTTCCACTCCTACGTTACTCATTCATAAAGTTTCATTGGCGTGAATAAAGAACCAAGATAATCTACAGTGCACGTTCTAATATGACAAAGATCTCTAACCTCTTTCAGCTTAAGTTTTGGCCAAGTGACTGGAGGGTCGATTTAATTAGTGACCAAGAAGACTGACTTGCGTGCTCGTCGGGTAAGGAAGCGCCCTAACACTCATTTAGCCGCACACCCCATATAAGGCATAATTTACATAGGTTATAAAACAATGACTCAGAGGAGGCAAACTACGAAGAATCAGCACCGAAAAGGATAAGCTAAATGAGTCACTTAGAAAAAAGTGTTAGGGAACAGACGAGAATACGGGTCATGGTTCTACTTCATCTTTAAGGATGATTAAATTTTATGCCGGCACAACCTACCTGGTCGTGATTGGTTTCTCACCTGTGGAATAGAGTCTTCATGGTGTCGGTCATCATCCCCTCGAGCGGCTCCTGAATCTGATGAGTGTTCTTGTCCTCGGCTGGCTGTGTGGTTTGCGCCCAAGATACACCACACACCACCAACATCACCACCACGCCCACCGTAACTCTGAAAAATGGACTTCATTAGTAAGAAGACTCCGGGAAAAAAAAAAAAAAAAAAAAAGGACTGGTGATTAATGGCTGTTGCTAACGTCAATAAATTTATGTACCCAGCCCAAGACCTCGGAAAGTGGAACAGGATGCCAAACACACACTCAAAAATCCCCAGTCGCCATTCAACCCTTCAAAATTCTGATTGGCCGATTAGTAGCCTAAGCCTACAGTATGTCGAAGTTGAGTTTTGTATGAACCATGTCTAGCAATAATAATAACAACGATGAACATCCACGAACATCAAGGTGCAACGTGAAAAATAAATCCCTAATAGGTGATACAAGTCTTGCCCTGGTTCTAATGTCATGACCAGCCACCATGCGCGAATGTTTTGAGGGATGCCTTCAGTTGGTGGCATCAATAAATCAGAGCTGTTCCGCTGCCCCATTAATAAACGTCCTTCAACCCTCTCCTAATATCAAGCAACAGGAGGATTACTTCAGCCTGCAGTCCAGCGGTTAACGTCCTGCAAGACTTCGTGCCATTTGAAGTGCAACTTCGGAAAAAAAATATCGATAAATAAAAACGCGATAACTTTGCGTTTACTGTGACTGCGGTCGGCGCGTTTGTGGGATGTTGGAAGCTTTCGAGAATTTTGAAAGTTACCCACTTCACTTATTTCACGGTTATAAGCTGAAGTTGTACTAAAAATAACAATATAATCTTGTAAGCGCACTAATAAAAAATAAATATGACGTCCTCGACCTGACCAGATGTTCATATACTGCTTACAAATTCAAATCCAGCCGCCTGAGCAACCGTCGCCATTTTGAAAATCGTCACCCCGACATTATATCCTTATTTGTTCTGCATTTACTGGCTCCTTTTTGCGTGAAATATCCATACGTTGATTTTCCTACTATTAAGACACACTTACCTCATGGTGTGGGTGGAGAAGATGTGTAAAGAGAGAGGAAATGGGTATGAACTGCGGGAAGTGACGAGCGTACGTCCGACTCCGACTGTCTCACTCTGTTAACTGACATTGTGACAACCAAGGGAAGGTCTAACTCTTCATAAAAACTCCAAGAATAATATTTATCAGTGCCAGTGTAGCTTTAATTTAAATCTGAGGCAAGTACATAAGTACCTTGTGTACTCTAGAATATAAACAAAATTTTTTGTGAGGCCTTGCTAAAGTTAATTTGAGTAAATTTTAGTGATGGAACCCAGGATTTAAATTTTGAAATCTGCGTCGGTCGTCACGGAACTGAAATATACATTCTATGGGTGCATTTAATCTTCGAAAGAAACGCTATACGTTTATTGTTGTACAAGGAGCATTAAACTAGCACATGTGTCTTGAGAACGATCATACTGACAGAAAAGCAGCATCAGCATTCAAACCAGATTTCAAACTATTCCCTTCACAGTGAGGAAGACATTTTCAAATTTCTGAAATGTTCTTTATGGTGACTTAATATAATTACTGGGATTCACGACATCTACACGAGAGAAGCTACAGTCTTTTACAATGACTATAATTAGGAAATACTTAAGAGATATTTGAAATGAGTGCATGATTTCGTGGTATGGGTTTAACGGTATTGAGAGAGAGAGAGAGAGAGAGAGAGAGAGAGAGAGAGAGAGAGAGAGAGAGAGAGAGATGTGATGCAAGAAGAGTCAGTGAAGAAAGGACGAAGTGGAGAAGAAGGAAGTGGAAAGATGGAAATGGAGAGAGATATGATGTGGAGGTGGGAAGTAAATGGAGAGGAGAGGAAGAAAGTGGAGAGGGAGGAAAGAAGGAACTGGAGAGGGAGGGAAAGGATGTCTAGAGGGAGGAAAGTGGAGAGAGAAGAAGGTAGGAGAGAGAGAGAGAGAGAGAATGAAAGGAGAGGTGAAATACAACGAAGGAAATATAACTTTGTTTCAACGGATCTGATTTTCAATTAATTTTTGTCTCATTTATCCATAACTTAGAAAATACCGTTAAGAATTTATTGATTTTAATATTTTATGGTTAGGACAACTTTTATTCCATTCCAGACGATTTTATTCAGCTGAGTGAGTCATAGGGACCTGAGAACATTAACCTCCTTTTAATGGTTTGATTTTGATAGTCGGACGGTTTTATCCAACTTCTGTGAACCCCCTTGTAGTGCAGGGGTTAATGAAGGCTACATCTAACCTCCAGTTATAAATATCTATGTTAAAGCTCAATAAAATCGTCTGGATGGCAAAAATGGGATAAAAATGCTCTCTGGGATTCAGAGGTGTTAGCGAACAGCCGTTCATCCTTTCAAATCTGGTGACATTTTGATTTCAGTCATTTTCTGTCACCAGATATTTTATTCATTTTTCAAGAGACTATTTGAACTGAAGGAGTAAGATGTAGCCTGTATGAATAAGCCCTTCACTACTAGCCATGTTCTAATTTGAATGAAATCAACTTATGGTAGCCTGATAAAAGCCCGACACGTCTGTTTTAACCTTTCTCATTCCTAACTCCTTTCAGCCTATTTGATGGGCAAGTGCTGTAATAGTGGGGGTTTATTTGACTAGTAATCAAGGAGATTCATTCATAACTCATCGAAGCTCATGCAACGACGATAAAATTCAAATTGTGGGAGTGGCCCAGTTCCGTCAATTGAAAACCGTCCTATCCTAAAATCAGATAAGTCTCAGTCCAGTGACGTACTATATTTCATTTTTGGCACCACCAGACGATTTTATTGAACTTAGGCCAGTCCTGTACTAGTAAATGGGGTCACTGGAGGCTTCGTTTAACCCCGCCAGTTAGAAAAGTTACCCCAGAGGTGTGCAATATCGTCTTGAGATGGCAACAGCAGAATACTAAAAAGACGTCATCGGTCTGAATGTAGGCTTCACCCTTTGAATCCGGTGATGTCTTTTTCAGTTTTATTCCTTTTACTTCCAAATGGTTTCATTTACAATCGATTCCCCCTCGTAGGGTATATGTTTTTTAATTTTATTTTTACAGAAAGAACTAGAGAAAGGAAGATTTTTCACTACTTGGAACGACGCTGTCACTGGAGGGAACATGATTTACGACTTTTAGGCCACGCTGGACACTGCAGGAACAGTAGAAACCACCGACAGAGCTCTGCATATAGAGGTCTAACGATCTGCGTCCAGAATATACCTAAGTAAACCCAAGTAAGTAGGTAAACAACCGTACTGAGAGGTTGAAATACTAGGTTTGAATTTCCCGCCCAATGCTCCCCTCCTCTCCATAGCAGAGACAGAAGAGAGAGAGAGGGTCATTTGGTCAACTTGCTTTCTTTAAAATATTTTTTGTGGGTGCAAGTGGGGTAGAAATTTCATCATTACAACTCTTATCCTCATAAAATGATAGAAAAGTAAGGAAAATTGATAATGAAGGATGTCAATTTATTAGCCACGAAACGGCAGCTGATTGGCTTGACGTCACGAAAGAATTTGTCGTCCTCTACCAAGCAGCTGAAGAAGTTGTTGTTTTTGTGTGTTTTACTGGCAAATACATCCACAAAAGGGAAAAAGAACAGCTATTGCATCGTCCCAAAGTACAGAGGCACCAGTAATCAGCATATGGGAAAAATAACGGTACCAGGAGATAAAAAGATAAAGGAAGGAGTGGTGTGATGTTCCCCGGGGCAGGGTGAGTACAGTGATGTGAGGATCCTTTAGCGTATATTCGTAGTTTTATTGACTTATAAGAACATATAAAAATGAAATTGTCTAGGGTGATATCTTGGCCCTGGAGAAGGATATAGATGATGAAAACTGGGTAGGAGCTGGGGTTTATTTTTTTTGTTACCCCCATAGCAAGAAAATTTAAGCCATGGTATCTTATTTTTTTGCAGCTTTGGAAATCAGGAGATACTTAAATGGGTTAGAGATGGTGTGGATAGGGAAGGGTAGGCCTAGTTTTCTTATTCCTGTGTAAGTGAATGGGCTTAAAACATTCAGATGAAAGGCAATTTTTGGGTTTATACTACATGCCTTAATTTATTGCTTTTTAAGGACTATGTTACCTTTTTCATATTTTCACTTAGTAACGTAGCCCACCCATACTGTATTTTAAGTGGTTTTCTTGGTATATAAGTTCTGGCATGATTTTTTTTTTCAGTTGCAGGAATCCATGGTCAGTTACTGGTACCTTTATTACACCATGATTGGAGGTTATGACATTGAAACCAGGGGTGGCACTGCTTTGGGGGGAATGCCGAGGAGTTTTTACATCAGAGAATAAATATATATGAAAAGGCTATAGTGGAAACCGAAAATTCAAGAAGTACTTGCAGATACAGAAAATAATTATATTCCTGGTAAGTCTAGATGTTACGGATTTTTTATAATGAATGGAGGACGCCTGTAATCTGGTGTATGGATTATTTTGTATTTGAAATGTGTTTTTCATTCCTATTCATCTTAAAAAAAAAAAATCATGCTTAATACAGGCAGGTTCCGTGATACAAGTTAGATATGTTAATGGAGGACTGCTAGTGTGGAAATTTGTGTAATGAAGTGGGGGGAAAAAATGATTGCAAAACTCGTATAACGGAGTACGTAACTAATGGGAAAAATATGGTTCGGTTAACCGAGCCTGGTTGCATCAAATTTGGGAATCTCGTATCATCGGTTTCTCATTTAGCAGATGCTTGTATAATTGGACCCGCCTATACAGTATTAATTATTCAAGGCCTGTATATAAGATTGGTGAAACAGTATATACCGGTACGGTATATAAATTTTTACAAGTTGCCAATACACCCCCTAGGTTGTGCAGTATATTTTTCTGGACCTAACCTAACCTAACCTAACCTGCTGCAGTGGAATGCTTACCTTAGAGTTAGGTATCATACTGCACGTTTATTGTGGTAATATCCCTGAACCGTTTACTGGCAACTTGTAAAATAGTGCCGTTGAAACTGCAGGAGCGCTCCCATGCATAGAATTTACAAATGTAATTTTTTTCTCAAACTCATTTAATAGATTTAAAAGGTGGAAATGCATTCTTTTCTTGATATCAGTTACAGTATACCACCTCAGTTTTACATGCAAGCCGTGGCAAGTGGACATCGGTCAAGTTGGACATTCAGGTTGATTCATTTCCAAAGTCAGTCCATCACTGATCGTTCCTGCCTACTAATCTAACCTAATACGATGCCCTAATCTAACATGGTTGAACCTAACCAAACATTAATGTAACCCAATGACAACCTAACCTAAACATTTTAATTTAACCTAACCTAATTAAACCTAACATTTTAATTTTACAATGTAATATGACAACATAACCTAACAGCTTAACCTAGTCAAACCTAACCTAATTTCACCCAACCTAACTATGGTCATCAGAATGAATTAAGCATATATGAAAGAAAATCACCATCATAAATTTTCATCGCTTGTTAATGGAAGCTCTCCTTCAGTTTGTCATTTTTTTTTTTTCCACTTAACTGGTACTGTACTCATTTAAGCTGCAGAAAATTTATAAACTTTAATTGTATTTCAGGAGAGCCAAGGTGCCAGTCCTTCTGTTGTAGTTTTTGGGATGAGAAAAATATATTGAAAAATACAAAGTCTTATTAAGGTTACATGAGGCCCTGTTATATATAGCTTTGTTATTTATTTTTATATTTTTAATGCAAGGAAGAAGGAACCAAAGGCCAGAATCCCAGAAGATTCTTAATGCCTAAAGTAGATTGCATTTGTTAGGCATTATTTGTAAGTTTTTTTGCACACCTCATAAATTTCCTCCTTTTCTGAGTGACTGATTAACCCTCTTCACTTTGGTTATGTATTTTTTATGTTCCTGCATTATCTGTACTGTTTTATTGAGCCTACAAGAGGATATACTGGAGCTCCATTAAATATGGCCTTCATTAATGCCTAGAGATACATCATTGGGGTGAAAATAGGAATGAAGGGATTGAAACTAGATACATTTGGGGTGAAGGGGTTAAAATACAGATGGTTTGAGCATTAAAACATCTTCTCATGTAGTGGATCATCAAGTCACCTAGTACTGTACCTACATCAGGGTCTGCAACTGTTGACAAGGATGGTGTGAGGGACTTAATGTGTTGCCTGTGATGTAATCTTTACTGTTATACCAAAAACTTGACACTGAACCTTTGCAACAATAGTACCTGTATGTACAGAAGGGGTGGATGCCCACTGAGTTCCTGGGCAAAACAAAGAATTAGGTTAATGAGAAATTACCTCGTAAAGCCTCAGTGCTACCATTAAAATTGATTTGCTACTTTCCTCAACTGCACACTGCATAAAAAAATAATTGCCTCATTTTACAACACAGCATTTACTTGCAATATAACTGTTTGTATATTGCTATGAGGGCCAGTCATGTATATGCTACATTGCGGGTAAAACTCCTAACATTACACAGTGCAGTATACAGCGATCCCTTGGTTATCACACACTTGATTACAGCGGTTTTTGTTATCACTGCAATATGAAATTGTGAACTCCTCCCATTGTTGTACCCCCCCCTTTTTTTTTTTTTAAACAAGATCCCTGTCATGTTCATCATCAGTCATTTTGGCTACATGGAGGCTGGGGAACATATCAGGCTGAAGGAGAGGGTGGATATGACTCCACAATATGGCAAAGAATCTGTTTCCAAAACTTTAATCTTCAGCAAGCTCCACTTAACCCTTTAACCGCGGGTGTCATTCCAGAATGACGTTGCAAAAACTGGACCAAACCGCGGGTGTCATTCTCGAATGTTTGTGAATATTTTGAATACCCCGCGTTTTTTCCGTGCGCCAATTGTTTCAAGGGAGAGTAGCTATTAAGTTCTTTCACTCCAGCCGACCCCCACCTCCCTCTTCCCCCCCCTGGGGCCCCACCTCCCACCCCCTGGGCCCCCCACCCCACCCCTGACCAAGCGCGCATCAGTATCTGTCCAGCTGTGTGAGTGACAACACATGTTGATGTGGCAGTGAAGTGCAGGCAATTACAGTGCCTTTTACCTGTCTCAGTGAACACAGAGTGGGTGTTTATCGTATGTGCAGTGTTCATATATGTTTATAGTATTATTATCAGAATGTGATTGGCATTTGGTAATGGTGTGTGAGCGAAAAATAGTGATTACAACACCGCTGA
The DNA here is from genome assembly GCF_032717465.1 of Coenobita brevimanus. NCBI lineage: Eukaryota > Metazoa > Arthropoda > Malacostraca > Decapoda > Coenobitidae > Coenobita > Coenobita brevimanus. The sequence goes on along the minus strand of NC_136957.1, from coordinate 35,286,275 downwards.
TGTGGCAGTGAAGTGCAGGCAATTACAGTGCCTTTTACCTGCCTCAGTGAACACAGAGTGGGTGTTTATCGTATGTGCAGTGTTCATATATGTTTATAGTATTATTATCAGAATGAGGTTGGCGTTTGGTAATGGTGTATGAGCGAAGGTAATGATGTGTGAGCGAAAAATAGTGATTTTACACCCCTCACTTCTAACGGCACTGCCCGTCCTGTGAAAGTCAACAAAGTCATGAAACCTACATCAATGGAAAGCTGAAGGTTAGTACTTTCTAATGGTACCTTATTTTTTTCTCTAGCTTTATTCTGTGCAGAGTTATTAAGGTTTAAAGGTTTGTTTACATTTGGCTGAAACCCCCGCGGGAGAGGACAGTCAGACCAAAACAATACCCGCGGTTAAAGGGTTAAGCGCCGTTGTTGACCTGTCTTATGTACTGTACAGAGTTGGCACTGGGAACCATATTGTAAAAGCTTTAGGGGAAAAAAACTTCCAGAAACTTTATAGTACCTCTTGCTAACCAGTTAATTAGCATATTAACATTTTCTTCTGTGCTATTTCTTTTTTTTTTTTCACAATAACAGGAAGGAAAAACAGATGAATGAAAAAATAATTCATACACCAGATTTGTATATATATATTTTTTAATACTGTACAGTAACCGAACAGTGGAAGGGAAAAAGAAATGAATAAAAAAATACAATTCATACATCAGATTACAGGTGTCCTCTATTCATTTATTTCATACTGACAGTTTCCATCACTTGTGCAGGCAGTTTGTAGTCAAAGTGGAGGGTTGATTTAAGTAGTAACCAAGGAGACTTATAACTAAGGTTCATCAAATATGCAACCACAGTGTAGCATTGAAGGTATAGACAGCTTTTCACCAGGGTTCGGTTAGGGAACTTTTCCATGATGAGGTACAGGAAAATGTGAAGAGGTTTGTCTCCTGGGTGGTTGCTGCAGCTGCTTTGCTTCACCCAGGGAGCACTGGCCCAGCTCTGTCAGGCAAAAAAAAAAAAAAAGGAGAGAGAGAGAGAGAAAAAAAATAAAATGAAATAAATATCAGTACTGTATGAATAAGTAAAAAAGACTTGCATTATAGGCTTACTGTCTTGGTTCTTTAATGGGGATGAAGGTAATGGTGGAAAGGACTTGAGCACAGAGAAAACAGGACAGATTTGATCTTGGGGGTTTGATAGCTGAGGTCTGATGGCAGTAACTTGACTTGGGTTGTAAAGAGAAGCATAGTTGACTACTTTTAAATGCAGTGTCCAGGCATCTCAAAATGAGTGTATCTTGAATTTGGCTCTCTAATATTTTGATCTAGAATTTGGCCGTCTGTCAGTTTTGTTTTTCTTTTTTCTTTTAAGGAATGATCATGCTGGCTTCTGGCCTTTGGTTCCTTCTTCCATGCATTAAAAAAAAAAAAAAAAAATGTCTGCTTTCTTATCATGAAATTTTGTACAACACATTGCTTTACCTTTTGTTATGAATACCAGCATTCCACACTTGTTTCCTTTGAGACAATTCCTGAGCATGATGGGAAAAAAAAAAAATCATGTGGATCCATGAATGTCAACATTTTCTCAGGTGCCAGAGATTTATCCTCATTTTTGGTTGTCACAGCTGATTTGAGCATAGTTGGTGTCAGCAGCATGGGAGTACAGAATCTCAGTGATGGCTCCCGTGTCAGCTTGAAGCCTGCCCCCTACACAGTGCCAACAGTGCTTTGCCTTACCTCTGAGAGCGAGTGTGCTATAGTTTCTCAAGTTTATTTCAAGGAAGAAAAAACTAAATAACCTTGCTAAGTTTAATTTGTCCAAATTTAAACTGGACTTATTCAGGAGAAAATTCATTTGGGTCCAGCAGTCTTCCAAGTCTGTCTGTTTTTGCTTTATTTCCCCCACTGTTAAATATTTTACCCTGTATTAAGGATATGAAACTGCCAGGTGATATAAAACAGGTAGAGTGAGGTCGTAGTAAGCTAAAATACTGCAGGGTAGATAAGATAGCACTTTTGTGAACAAATTAAGTGCTTGGATGAAGGTGGTTTTACATCACTTGCCATGACCTTGAGATGCAGTAAGAGCTGTTTCCAATTATATGTAATTGCCTGGACATGTATTCTTCTTAGTGTTTTTGTTGTGCTCTCAGGAACTCAGTTAGTTTAGATTTTTATTTTGATTTACATTGAGCAAGGACTGAAAACCCGAGGCATGTGTGAGTGTGTATGTTTTTGAGTCTCAGGCTCGGCCCTGCTCGCTTGTTGGAGAGGTTGGAAGTGGATGATATCGGGGTGATGTGCCGGGTCGTTGTATGGGAGTGTGTACGTTTGTGGGTCTTGGGCTCGTCCCAGCTCAGACATTCAGTAATGTTACTACAAGGGCAGGAGTGCAAATAGTTCATCTTGCAGTGACAACAAAAACTGCAGTAACCAAGTGCTCTATAACCAAGGGATATGTGTAAAGGAGTGCCCAGCCAACTCAAAATCCTTGAAGTAAGGCCAGAGGTGTCCAATGCAAAGGATATATGGTATTGACTTAGAATTCATCACAGGATTAGTGCATAAAGTACCTGTTTATAGCTTTATGGAGTAAGAAATAAGTGTGAAATATACTGTACTAGACTCATACCTGGGGAGTCTGAAGGCTGACTGACCTCTACTGATGCTGTGTACAGTGAATATAGAAATTGGATTCTGAGGGGTCTAACCTGAGGCACACTTGTGATATAGCAGTACAGTTGTAGAATGGTGGGCCTGTGAGGTAGAGTCAGGATTCCAGGGGCTTGAATGGTGAGTGACTTCTTGAGTTTGTGATCCATTATGCTGGTCATTCTGTTCAGTAGTTTAGCCTGCCCCCCACACATTTTCTTTTTTCCTTTTTTCCTTTTTTGACCTAACCTCATCCCTGCTGTATGTGGAAAAAGTGAGGTATGATAATGACAAGTTCTTTCCACTCTATGTAGCTGATTAATCACTTCAGTTTTTTTTTTTTTAACCCCTTGTTTTTATTTTCTACCCCATATGGTTTTAGTCATCTTATGGAAGGGCCTCTTGTAGTAAAAGGGTTAATGGGGTTTGTTTTTAACCCTTTCATTACCAAGTGTCTTTCCTAAGCCAATTAAATTGCCCAGGGGTAGCCAAAGTACAATACAGCATATGTTACAATATTTTACTGAGAGTTTAACTTCTCAAGGCATAAGTGTGTTTTTTAATGAATGCACCAGTCACCCCCTCACTGTACACTGTACAGTATTCATTCTCTTGCCAGGGTGGAAAATGTGTTCTAAGGGAAAGTTGTTGAAATTACTAAACAGAATGGTACACACATATAGTTTCTTAGGAACAGTTAAACAATGTATCATGTGTGAATTTTCATTATTTAAAACTACAAACACATCTCTTCACAGAACAGTGTGAGTGATGGCGTTCTTGGCATGACTTGGGTATGATCCTTGTTTTTCTCCAAGATGGAACCACTTTTACTATGCTGGATCCACCTTATCATGGATCCAAGGAGTTCCACCTGAAGGAATTGCCATACATTACATACATACAGGTAATATTACAGTGTTACTGGGTACAGGCGGGTCCTGTTATAGAAGCGTCTGCTGTACGAGAAACCAATGATATGAGAATGGGTAATTTAGACCTAAGCAGGGTCATTTAACATAGCCCTGTTTTTCCCACAAGTTGTGTACTCGATTAAATGAGTTTTGTGATCCACTGCCCTGATCTGTCTTATGAGTTTCTGCTATCCGAGCAGTCCTCCATCCACTTATCCAAGTCTTACAACAGGACCCGTCTGGACATGGCTTCATATGGTATCAAATGCAGTAGCACAAATTACAGGCAGCCATCTTTTTAACCCCTGTATGAATGCTGGTAGTTTTACAATATTAGGCAGTTTGTAGAGTACCTACCAAATCTGTTACAGAGAGGTTGCATTATTTAGGCATCCAGCTCTTACATTTCACATTATCAGCAATGGATGCAAAATTTCCAATGTTCTCCTCATACTGTATGCAGAATTTTACAACTGTTGTAAAGTAAGATGGTGCAGTGATCACAATAAACTCAAGGAAAATGTGAGGAGACAGTAAGGCCCCTCCAGGTTGGCCATCTTTTTCAGGATTAAGACGTCTTGCCAGGCTCCCTCTTCTCTGCATATACAGTACTGGCAGCAGTCCTTCATCCGTGACTAGCTCCCTATCATCGCGTGCTTTGGAGCATCATAGTTTGTGACATTAACTCATATTCTCCTCAGTAAAGAAGAACCCTAACACCTCTCCTTAGTGCTTTATTTTTGGATATGGCTGGTTACCAGCCTTTTGTACAATATTTATACAGAGTATGGCAATATTGGAAGGATTTATGTTACACAGAGGATGACGTCAAGGTGTAATAAGCAATGTAAATCACTTAGGAAGAGGTGTCAGGGAGCTTCCTTAACCGATGAGAAAACCGGCGACCGAGTGTAAGGATGGCTAATGGCTGCTGGTGGATGCTTCTTGACCTTTGAGGGCACCTACCGTATCAGCAAGGAAGCGGGAAGTTTTGGTTCATTCACAGACTCCCTAAGCATAATTTCTTAACCATCCCCTCATGCTGGTGCTGGAGGTGTTTTTTTCACGTATTGAAATTGGCAGTATTCTTATTTCATTTTTCTTTTATATCTATTTTTTGTTCAGTGGTAGGATTGTAGCATTGTCTGGTGTACCTAGCTTCGTCAGTCTTACTCCGTGACTCAGCCCCTTCCAAATCCCACATCTCAGAGGGTGGAGTAGGGAGAGGGTGATGTAGGGAATGTGTAAGCAGGCAGGGCAGGGGAGGGGAGTGTGGGCCCTTCTACAGTGTACAGTAAAACCTCAGTATAACGTACCCTGATAGACTGGATATTGGATTTAACACACTACAAAGCCACCAGACTTCTGTTGACTATAACGAACAATATCCGTTAATTGGGGCACAGTGGGTCGAAATACAGGTACACATGCAGGTCTCTTGCTAACTGCCGATGATTGCGAGCCATTTGGCTTCTCAGGTTTCAGATTTACGAGCCAAAAAAATTTTTAGTAGCCAAACTGACTGCGAGCCGAAATATTTTACGAGCAATAAATATATTTATTTACACTGTGATTATTAGAGTCATGTAATGAGGTTTTAAGCATTCACAGTGGCGACAAGGAAAGACTTAATAATCGATCACAACGTGCTTTTTTGTTCAGTTAAGTGAGATTTACTTATTCTGTAGTTTACAGGGTTTTGAAGTGGATGTATTTTCTCCTCGCCAAAGGGTGACTTGCATGTAAAATTTGTTTGCCGAAGGGAAAAAATACTCGCATTTGCAAGCTGTGGCTCGCCAAACAAGAGCCCTTACATGTTTTATGATAAAGTGCAGTGACAAGGATGTGAAATAAAGTGAAAAGGGTGAAATGGTGGGCCAAGTTAGTGTAAAATGGGTATAGTTTTCATTTATAGTTCTTGAATGTGCTGTTGTACTCATTTTAAAAAACATGTGCTTGAAATCCCTCATCAGGGGGAGACATGGACAATGGATTTTCAGCTTTATCGGATCAGACATCCCCCCAGTTAGTCCGTTGTAGTGAGGTTTTAACGTACAGGTATATCATGTATGACATGTAGAGGTGTACGATATGTAGGAGGACTACTGGGCCATGGGAGCAGGCTGAGAAGCCTATACCCAGAGTCGAGCACATTTAAAAAAAAAAAAAAAAAAAAAAAAGCGCAGGGGAGGAAGGAGGGGAGTGATTTTCAAGATGGGGAAATTTGGGACTGATTTTTTATTTATTTATATTTTTACACAAGCCAAAAAACAGTGGTTCGTATGTAATGTTTTGTGCATTTTTTTAAAGCATTATTGTGTAGATGTGATGAGAAGCGTTAGGAGAAACATATGGAAGTGGTTTGGCCATGTGGAAAGGATAGAGAGCAAGACTGACAACGAGAGTATCTGAGTGAGTGCGAGGGGGAAAGAGGGAGGGGGAGGCCAAGGATGAGATGGAGGGATGGGGTGGAGAGATATATGAGAGAGGGGAATGTGAGCTGGGAGCAGGGCAATGAAATGGTGGGGGACAGGGCGACATGGAGGCGATTTGTATATGGCCACCCCATACGGGATTAAGGCGTCTGGCAGTAAATCGATACATATAGATACATAGATTATTTTTCCATTACACATTAGTCGTGGAAAATGAAGGGTCACTGTACATAAGCTTTATTTCGTACTGTAATAAATGTGACATGTTAACCACTTACAAAAGTATGGAAATATTGAAGGAAAACCCAGGTATTGTGCCATTCCTAAAGTTTAATACACATTGATAGAGATTATACTGAATGCTAAACTGCTGTTGATGTTTATAGTACTTTATTATTAAATTTTTACGTTAATCACTATGCGTATTGGTCTTGGTGGTGGTGGTGATTGTAGTTGTAGTGGTGGTTGTTTAGCTTGGGTTGTAGTGAGGGTAATTGTATAGTTGGTTGTGATAGTAATGGTGGTAGTTGATGGTGGTTATGTGGTGGTGGTAATGAATGACGGTAGTGGGTAATAATGGTAATGATGATGGTGGATGGTGGTGGTAAGTGCCAGTGGCAGTTCTGGCAGAGATCGTAAAAGCTTTAGTATTAGAGTTCCATCATCATCACTATATTAACTTTTTTCTGTAAATATATAAGTCTGTAATTATTTCGAGCATTCTAGAACCGCCAGAGAGGTTGGAAGAATGTGGGGGAGAGAGGAAGGAGGGGGGATCGGGGTGGGGGAATAGCGAGAACATGAGCGAGAAGGAGGGAGGGGGATTGGTGGGGGTAGTGGAGGGAAGGAGGGAGGGAGATTGAAGGGGTGGAGGAAAGGAGGGAGGGAGATTGAAGGGGTGGAGGAAAGGAGGAAGAGAGGGACAAGGAAGAGAGGGTGAATTTCGAATGTTCCAGAACGACTAGAGATGTTGGAAGAATGAGGGGGGGAGGAAGGGGAGATGGGGGGGGAGGAAGTGGGTTTTTTAGAGGAAAAAGGAAAGGAGAGGAGGGGCGGAGGGAAGGAGGAGGAGGAGAGATGGAGGAGCAAGGAGGGAAAAGTAAGGAAATGGAATGGAGAGAGAGAGAGAGGAGGAGGAGGAAAGGAGATATGGAGGAGCGAGGAGGGAAATGGAGTAGAGAGAGATTGGAGGAAAGGAGGGGAGATGATGGGGGTGTAGAGAGGGAGGTGGTGGAAACCACAGTGTAGAGTGTAGAGACTTAAACAGTGTGCTCATACGCAGCTTACTCCGCCCCCAGAATATGGCTCCTCCTACTTTTCTTAGTGTCTACGTCACTTGGAAACTGATTGTCTCACGGTCTCAGGTGACATTCCGCCCCCTCCCACTCTCTTATAGTTCTAGCTATATATATATATATATATATATATATATATATATATATATGTGTGTGTGTGTGTACAGTATGTATTTAGCAATTTGTAGTATACAGGTATTGAGCTTGGCTCGTGTTGTCCTGTCTCCATATCTTGTGTGTGTGTGTGTGTGTGTGTGTGTGTGTAAAGCTATGTTTGCATGCATGCGAGAGAGAGAGAGAGGCTGCATCTGTTTTACCTGCGGGTATTTACCATGCTTGTCTCAGGGGAATACTCTCTCTCTCTCTCTCTCTCTCTCTCTCCCTCCCTCCCTCCCTCTCTCTCATTTTCTAACATTCCTTTTTTTTCCGTCGGTATTTACACGGGTGTCAATTAATTTAAAGTTATTACAAGAATTATTGTCAAATATATAGGTCTGTAGCATTAATATTTCGTTGCATTCACAAACTGTTTCGTTATACCTAACCACTTACTCATATTACAATGAACCTATTACCATTTCATCATGGAAATTGTATATATAATTGTATGTTAAATGAAAATATAGTTATGGTGCACTGATACAGCCCTAGAGGTACGTTTGTCATGACTGGGTCCACATTCATTTGTTTAGCTTGTTACACACAACCCTTGGGTTCTTGGTGATAATGCATTGCGTAGGGACAAGAAAATCCTTTAAGCATCTTACATGAACATCTGATGCTCATACTTGAACATAAATCCCCTAACAGTTATTAATCTTACTGTAGTCAGTTATTTTTCATCATAAAACTATTCACTCACTGCATACCTTGTTTATTTGGCAGATTTTGATCAGGGACTACTCCAGACATTAGCAGTCTTTTTCTGATTGGTGGTGGTGTCCCCAGCAACTTGCTTTGCAGATCTTTTGCATACTGTTGCGAGCTGAAATGCCTTTCACAGACACGGCCAGTGGGAGAAACCTTGTCCTTCCGTCCACACAAATGTGTCCACTTTTGCCTGTTGATTTTATCATTTGGCATGCGAAAGCGTCTCAGAAACTTGCCATCAGATGTCTTCCCTGAACACCCAAACACACTGCACATCGTGAAAAGTTTCTGAAGTTGATGAAATGTATAAAATAAAGCAGGCTACGCGTCACAAATGGCTGGTAAAAACACACTGTTGTCCTGCTCCTGTGAGCGAGCCAGCCACCCAGCTGACGTCACGGGTCAAGGCCACTAATCATAGATGACCTGCGCGAAACCGACCTTATTTTGGTCCAGAGATGAGCACACTTTGAGTCTATACACTGTGGTGGAAACGGTTAGTGGAGAGATTTAGATGTAGATTCATTTATTGGGGTAAGTAGCAGTATACATAGCTGTATATGGATGCATTATCTCGAAAGGATGATGGTTCTTAGGTAGTCATTTTCCCGATAGTGGAGGGAGGGAACAATGGACTCGGAGGTGTGGCGGAGGGAACTCGGGGGGGGGGGGGGGGACTTTCCGGTTTGGGCCAGAGGCCCAGACTTGATAGAGCTGTGATGAGGTGAGGAGCATTCACTTTTGGTAAGCATTATTTCCCCCTTGTCATGCCTTTAATTACTCATGATATTGTTAATGACATTATTTTGTATTATAAACACTACTGAGAATTTCTAAAGCTTCCTCAAATGAGTAAGATAGTCTGATGTATGGTTTATAAAGGCTTCAACATTCGTACATGAATTTGATCACGTAATGGCGGAAGAAAAAAATAGCTGATTGTATTTATTCGTTTTGCCCTTTTATTTATTTATTTAATTTTTTTTTACGTGTCCTACTCTGGGCAAAGGCTCAGGGCCTATTTCTTGGGGGCAGTGGCCCATCCCAAGGCCCAGTAGTCCTCCTACACCTCCACATGTCACCACTTCGGCGCTAACACCCACTGTCCATATTGAATACATGCTAGGGCTGTCTCATACAGGACTAGTGTACTGGTATTAGCGGGGGTATTTTTACGACATGTTGGCGGGTCATCTGGTAGATCAGGAAAGTCTGCTTTTTTTAGGAAATTCAAATCCTTAACCCCTTAACCGCGGGTGTCATTCCAGAATGACGGCGACAAAACTGGACCAAACCGCGGGTGGCATTCTGGAATGATCGTGAATATTTTGAACACCGCGCGTTTTCCCGGCGCGCAAATATTCTCACGCAAGAGTAGCTGTCGAGTTCTTTCACGCCAGCCATCCCACACCTCCCTCCTCCAACCCCGAGGGGACCCCCCCCCACCCCTGCCCTGACCCGCGTCAGTCAGTATCTGTCCAGCTCTGTGCGTGATAATGGCGCTTCGTCCCAACTCATCGTCGCTCGCTTCCTCCTCTACAATGTTTAGTGCTAGTGTTCCCTCTACCTCTACACCGGTAAAGGAACTGCCGACGGCGAGGCAGAAGGGGTTGAGCACTCCTGAAATTAGAACTGAGCTGGACAAAACAGTAAGTACTACTCTTGATTGTGGCAGTGAAAGTGACACTCACAGCAAGCAGTGATGATTTGGCAGTGATTGGTGGTGAACCATTTTCCATTGATAGTGACAGTGATGAAAGTGATCGTGTTGATTCCCCCCCACCACCCCCAACTTACTCTGGGAAAGGAAAGGCTCCTATGGGCAAATCTGGTATTGCACGTGGGAAGGGAGTGAAGCGCAGGCTCACGTCTCCCACACCAGGCCCTAGTACGCATTTCCCATCAATTTCCCGTTCCCCTAGCCCAATTGCCCTCACATCATCATCATCATCATCTGTCGTGCCCATCATCTGAGGAGTACGAATTACCAAAGCCTGCAAAGCGAGGGAAGGCAGGCCGTGCAGGCAGGCCTAGAACAAAGGGGATGCGTGGCAGTTGGAGGGCAAAGCTGGGCGATAAGCGAGGTGATAAGCGGGGTAGAAAGGGTCAAGTTTCACCACGCACCAGGTCAGAAACCCCCCCGCCTGCCCCCCGCTCAGTTCCCTCACCCGCGCCACCCCCCCACTCACCCCCCCCCGCACTCACCCCCCCACTCACCCCCCCCCGCACTCACCCCCCTCCCCGTTGCCTCCTGCCTCACCCACCTCCCGCTTGCCTCCTGCCTCACCTCCTGCCTCACCCATTGCCTCTACATCAGCTCCATCTCACGGGGAAACGAGTGAAATGCAACCTGCCCCTGCCACTGAACCACGCACAGGGCAAGTTGATGCATTTGTTTGGACTGACGGTGGAGATTTCCAGCCACACAATCCACCGTTTGATATGACAAATGCTGGAATACAGCCTGCCTTCCCATGCAACGCAGGTGATGAGTTTGTTGATTACTTCCTGGCCTTCCTTGATGATGAAATTGTGCAGCATGTCAGCGATGAGACCAATAGGTATGCAACTCAGTGTGCAGCACAAGGGCTGGGACCTATTGGCTCGCCAAAGCAAGTGTCGTGGTTGCCTGTCGGGATCAGAGAGCTGTATGTTTTTTTTGCACTCATGTTTTTGATGCCCCATATAAAGAGACATGAGTTGGAGGAGTACTGGCTCGTGGATGACATAACTACTATCCCCATATTCGGGAAGTATATGTCACGGGATCGGTTCCGACAGCTGCCTGGATACCTGCACTTCGCTGATAATGACAACCCGTCCCAAACTGACCCTTTGTGGAAAGTGAGGGATTTCCTCAACAGATTAGGGATCGATTTATGCGATTTTTCAGGCCTATGCAGAAAGTCGTCATAGACGAGTCCCTGGTATTGTTCAGAGGACGTCTCAAATTCAGGCAGTACATCCCCAGCAAACGCCACCGCTTTGGGATAAAGTTCTTTGTGCTGTGTGACTGTGAGACGGGGTATATAATGGATTTTGTCATTTACTCGGCTAGCACAATGGATGTGAACAGGAAAGACCCCCTTGGCTTCTCTGGCTCCGTTGTAAAAGTGCTGATGGAGAGGTATTTTGGTGGTAATCATGTGCTGTACACAGACAATTATTACACAGCACCGAAACTCTCCAAATACCTTGCTGAACACGGCATTGGCACTGTTGGCACTGTACGGAGCTATAGGAAAGAGTGGCCTAGTTTCCCCGAAGCATCATCATCATCCAGGGGAGATGTTCACCTGAAGAAGTCAGAAAAGTTTCTTGCGATCAGGTGGCATGACAAGAAGGTTGTCAATATGATCAGCACCATCCACAAGGGGGAAATGAAGAGAACTGGGAAGGTCAGCTACAGGACGGGAGAGCCAATCATGAAGCCTGATGCCGTCATTGATTATAATGTAAATATGAGACTCGTTGATAAGTCTGATATGATGATTGGCGAAATAGACTGTCTCAGGAGAAACACCCGATGGTACAGGAAGGCTTGCCTGCACATGCTCGATATGTGCATGCTCAATGCCTTCATTCTTTACAAGACACAAGTCGGGGGCATAAGGCAACCATCACTGAGACAGTTTTCCAAGACTGTCGTTCAGCAGCTACTTGAACGATTTGGTCAGATGACGGCATTGATCCCGAGGCGACACTCTGACACACAACCTGACCGTCTTGAGTGCCGCAATTACATGAGCCGGCACCAGCTTGTGAAATTGCCTCCTAAAGCAGGCGGCAGGTTGTCACAGGGCCGCTGCAGAGTATGTTCAACCACCACACGAAGGCCTACGACGAGAAAAATGAGCACACACCAGTGCCTTGAATGCCAAGTCGCTCTATGTGTAACTCCGTGCTTTGCCGAGTACCACTCTCTGAGTAAATACTGAAAGTGACAGTGATATATAGTGATGCGACAGTGACGTGCTTTGCCAATAATTGTATAATGGATAATGTAGTAATAAGGGATATTTTGCCTAGAAAATAAAGGAAATATTGGCCAGTATAATAAGTGATATTGTAATAAGAGAATCTGCGGCACTTGTGGAATTCTGCGGCACTTATGTAATTCTGTGATGCGCCAGTGACGCAATATAGTAATAAGTGCATTGTAAATATAATGTACATTGCCCATATTATATGTAAAATAATATTAGAAGTTAGAAAGAATGAAAAGATCGCAGGAAACGTCAGTGAGCGGGTGCCGCCGCAGTGAAGTGAGGCGCAGCCGCAGTGAAGAGCGGGCGCAGCCACAGGGAAGTGCCTTTTACCTACCTCAGTGAACACAGAGTGGGTGTTTATCGTATGTACAGTGTTCATATATGTTTATATTACTATTATGAGAGAGTGGTTGGCATTTGGTACTGGTGTGTGGGGCGTAAAATAGTTATTTCACACCCTCACTTCTAACGGCTCTCCCCGTCCTGTGAAAGTCAACGAAGTCATGAAACCTACATCAATGGAAAGCTGAAGGTTTGTACTTTCTAGTGGTACCTTATTTTTTTCTCTAGCTTTATTCTGTGCAGAGTTATTAAGGTTTAAAGGTTTGTTTACATTTGGCTGAAACCCCCGCGGGAGAGGACAGTCAGACCAAAACAATACCCGCGGTTAAGGGGTTAAACTGTTCCCTGCCCCAGCCGGGATTCGATCCTGGGTCCATTAGGACTGCAAGCTGCCTCTCTACCGATTCAGTTTATTTGTACTAAAAACTTTTGTGGCTTTTGAATAGCGCATGAATTGTTACTAAATCAAAGAAATATGGGAACAAGAATTGAAGGCTTGTAGTGTAAAAAATGATCATCTAGGTTAGTTTGCTCTGGCAAGTTTTCCATTTTTAGTACTTTCATTTTATTTATCTTTTTTTTTTTAGGTGAATACAGGGTGCCCCCCAAATGTCTTTCTGTCTTCAGGAGGTTGTTTGGTTAATTTTGAATAATGCTATATGAACATGGGTCCAAATCTCTGCCATCAAAGAAATTTTGAAGCAGTTTTCCCCTGAGAGGTTCATCAGTAATTGTAGCTCCGTGAAGAGAATGGAACCTGTCAATAATTACTCAGAATTAGCCAAAAAATAGCCATGTAATTATAAGATGAAAATGAATTAACAGCTATGCATTTTTTTTTTTTTTTTTTTTTTTTTTTTTACAGCATAGGTTACATTAATTGGTAGGATTATAGATTTCTTTACCTTGGTAGATAGTTTTAACATTGTGCAGCTTATGTTATCCAGCACAGTGACAAAATAAAACTACTAGTGACAATTAAAACTACTACAGCTCCACATCCTTTCCATTGCACTTCTTTGTGATTAGGACAGTGGATTGACTGGATATTTTTAGTAGTCAGTTTTCAAGATGCAGGAGCACATAAATATTAGTTTTTACATACCACTGAATTGATGTAGTGATTATTGTAAAGGTGTACAGAAGTGTGTTGTTGAGTATAAAGAGGATCCACCTATAAACAAATAAAATACGATTATAAAAGGGATAGGTTAGGTTTGGGGATGTTAAGTTTGGTTAGGTTAGCGTAAAGTAGGTTAGGTTGATATGTTTGGTTAGGTTAGCATAAAATGGGATAAGTTTGGTTAAATTAGCATTAAATAGGTTGTTAGGTAAGATAATTTTGGTTAGGTTAACATTTTATTGGTTAGGTTAGGGAGGTTGTCAGGTTAGCGTAAAATCAAAATTGCATCAAGGGCTTCGTAAGAATATTTGGTATAAAGTAGAACTGCAAAATTAAGTTGTTCTAGTATCCTTAGCTTCTGTTTGATTTATATTCTTTATTTTTGGCAAAAATCTTGGTTTGGTTGTGTGTAGCCTAGTTGTAACACTTTTGGTTGTGGATTTGCATTTTGGCTTTTGGTTGATTTTTAGTTTGACAGCTGAATTTGAAAGTGGCCATTGATTATGATGCTGGTTGTGGCTTGTATTAATTATTTTTTAAATAGCTGATTCAGAGTTTGTGTGTGGCACTTTGGTATTATTGTTTCTGCCCATAATCGATCCAGTTGTTAGGGTGTTCTCAATCTCATTTATGCAAACACCCATATGATATTTGTCAGAAAGCAGTAATAATGGGTACTGGTATATGGTAAACCCCCACTATATTGAACTAATTGGGGGGAAGCCAGGTTCGATAAACCCGAAAGTTTAATAAATCTAAGGGTCCATCCCCCCAGGTGGGAATTTAAATGTGATGAACAATAAATTGGTTATCATATTCTAGTACTGTAAATGAAAACTAGACCCACTGAACAATAACTTGGCCCAGAATTCAGACTTTTTGCAGCTTTCAGTTCTACTCACTGGTATATCCAACTACGCATGGCTGTCATGTTTAATAAATAAGAATATTCTGCCTGTAGCTTCTTTTGTGGGAAGTAACATTTCCATAGATATTCATGCGGACACATGGCCAGGCTTTTGGTTCTACTTATCCATCTACTTTGGCAGCGGTTTTGAGTCACTGCGGTTTGGAAAGGCTGTGTGTTGCACCCCGTGAATTGACTGTCTTTAGGTGTAGCCCAGAAAAGTTTGGTGGGCCCTGTGGCATTCAGAAATCCTAAATCTGACCTATTGGGGTTTGATAAAGTGAGGGTTTACCATATAAGATACGTCTAGCCAGGTGGTGGCCGGGATTAGTCTTGATATACTTTAGTCACTCACTTTTGATAACTCCTTAGCCTCTGGTTAATGGGTAGTCTCATTCTTGCTCTTGTTTTCCAGCAATTTGGGGCCAACAACAAAGGTTAAATGTTTTGAGTAGGGCTGAATTACATTGAGTCTGTTAGGTTAGATGGGGTTAGTAGGTTAATGCCTAAAATGGCTGGCAATTTCCTCATTTCAGGGGTGTGGAATTAAAAAAAAATGATTGATTACATAAGAAAACAAGAAAAATCCATATTGTATTTATTGGCAACTTGATTATGGGCTGAAACAAGAAAATTACCAGATATTCAAGCTATAAATTTTGAGTTTGGCTTTAGGTTTTGACATTCATGTTTTTATGGTTATGGATTTGGAGTTTGAATGGTCAGCATTGCTGACTGTGAAGCTGCCAGCCTATTAATGCCAGGGTTCAAATCTTGGTGTGGGCAGCAGGTGTCACTTGACTCAGGTGACCATCCACCCTTAATGGGTTGGTAGGTAAAATGAGTAACTAGGGTAACACCAAGAGAAGGTAACTGCAGTAACCTGGATAATGCAGTGGCCTCATATCCCAGGATATTGGGTAAAAAACCTGCCGCAGGCAAAGGCTGGTGTTTGAGATCAGCACTGCGGCTCAGTGCTACATGTTGTCTGCCCTCATCTTTACCATTACATTTTGAATGTAAATATGGTTATGGATTGTGAATTTTAAATATAGTTATGAATTTTAAGTTTGAACATGCTTACAGAATGAGTTTGAATATGGTTATGGATTTTGAGTTTGAAATGGTTATGAATTTTGTTTGAAAATGGTTATGAATTTTGATTTTGAATTGGTTATGGATTTTGAGTTTGAAAATAGTTTTGGATTTTGAGTTTGAAAATGGTTTTGAATTTTCAGTTTGAAAATGGTTGAGTTTTGAGTTTGAAATGGTTTTGAATTTTGAGTTTATGATTATGGATTTCTGTTTTTGGCCTTTGGTGTGGCAGTATATTTCAATTTTCAATATATATATATATTTTTTCAGTGTAGGGTAGTAATGTCCGTTTATCTATAGCCAGATGCCATAATCCGATAAAGGGTGGCTGTTTGTCTTTGAGTCAGTGGTTGTTTTTATATTATTCAATCAATCAATCAATCATTTCCTGTGGCACCCTCGGGGATGCATAGGGCCTCGATGAACTCACACCACCACATCCTATCTTGTGCTAACTCCTCAAGATCTCCCCAACACTCATCTCCAGCTTCCCGTCTCATTGTCCTCACCCACGTCTCTTTTGGCCTTCCTCTACCTCTCCTACCAAGTGCCACCCACCCTGGTGTACCTCGTACTATTCCCTGTCTCCTATACACGTCCTAGCCACTTCCATCGTGAGAACCTAACATATTCATCGACCGGCTGCACTCCCGTTATTTCTCTAATTCTACTTTTTGGTATCCTTTCCCACCACTTAACTCCTAATATTCTTCTAAGTGCTTTGTTTTCAAACACCAAGAATTTATTTTCCATAGTCACTGTGCTGTACCAAGACTCGTGTCCATAAATTAAGATACTCCTAACCATTACCTTATAAAGTTTGATTTTTGTATGCACAGAAAAATTGTTATTATTCCAAATATTTTTAAGCATTCCCATTGCCTGATTAGCCTTCTTTAACCTTTCCTCGAATTCAAAGTTCAAAGAACCATCCTTGGCTAAATAAGTACCTAAATATTTAAACCTATCAACTTGCTTTACAACCATACCTCCAATTACACATTCCTGCGCATTTTCCATATTCATATTGATTATTTCAGTTTTTCCACAATTAATAACCAAACCCACCTTGCGACCTTCACTCACCAAACAGTCCAACACTCTCTGCATCTCTTCTGGCCCATCACAAATCAAAACTATATCATCTGCATAATCTAAATCCAAAAGTTTCCTGTTCTCTCCCCAAAGTATACCTGCACCGGTTTCTGTTCCAACGCGTTTCATAATGTAATCAATGACCAATATAAATAGTAAAGGCGATAGAACACCACCTTGAATTACTCCGGACTTGACTTCAAACGAATCACTCAGACAACCATCAACCATCACTTTACAAAATGTGTCCTCATGCATGTTCATAATGACCCTCACAAACTCCTCTGGTATTCCATAATGTCTCATGATCTTCCCCATAGACTCTCTCGAAACACTATCAAAAGCCTTTTCAAAATCAACAAAACAAAGACTTAACGGTACTCTCATTTCATTAACTTGCTGCATCAAATGCCTAACTATAAAGATCTGATCATTGCAACCACGTCCCTTTCTAAAACCAGCCTGTTCATCCCTCAGAATACCCTCAACCACCGGCTCCAACCTATTTAACAACACTCTACTGAAAACTTTCAAAGCTATCAGTGACAAAGAGATTCCCCTCCAATTACCACATTCACTCAGGTCTCCCTGCTTCGGAACTTTAACAATTACACCATTCTTCCAAACTGATGGTAGTAACCCCGTCACCCATATCTTATTGAATAGCTTGGTCAAGATCATTATTAATCTATCCCCCTCCACTTTAAACATTTCCGGAAATAAACCATCCTCCCCTGGTGCCTTATTATTCTTTAACTGTTTTACTGCTTTCTCCACTTCTGCAAGCCTCAACTCTCCTGTTTCTATATTTAAATCTTCCTGAGCAGTCGGTATATCCTCTTCTGGTGGTATTGGTCTATTAAGAACTGTCTCAAAATGCTCTTTCCATCTATTTTTAATATCTCCATTTTTGGTCAATAAATTTCCTTCCCTGTCTCTAACTGGTATTTCCTTGCGTTTACCTGCATTACCACTCAGTTCTCTAATCGATTCATATGCTATTCTTTGACTCTGTCCATCATTTTTGTTTATTAAGATTTCAGTCTCTGCAACCTTTTATTATTATTATTATTATTATTATTATTATTATTATTTGTAGTAACTAACAAGGATATACTTTTGTTTCAGGAATGTGAGTTGGGGGAGAGGGCAGCAGGCATAAAGACATTATGCTATGGAGTCATAGCTCTAAAACTACAGCTACCACTACCAGCACAACCACAGTTACATACCATCATTGGAGGGGGATTTACCTGGATGCTGATTTGGTAAGTATGCTATTGCCTCTTCAATTTCGTTATTTGTGTATGATTCACTTTTATCTGAGGGAACAGGGCCACTAACTAATAATTCTTTAGTCATAGCTGTGGGAAATTTGAGGAGTCTTGGAGATGGAAATGAGACTCCATGGTTACTAGTCAAAATTACCCTCCAGTGTGGCTACATTTGGCCGTTAATTGAGCTGCAAAGTTAGAGATCTTTCAGAAGAGATTAAACAGACTACAGCTAATACAAGAATAGCTGTAGTTATTTTATAAGTCATTGATAGTGGTGTAGCTGTTCTGAATGGCAGTAGACTTGAATACCTCTAAACCAGGCCTAAAATTTCTCTCTCTCTCTCATTAACACAAGAATAATGTTAGACAAGGAAGTGCTGTGGAAAGGATGTAGAGTAATATTATGTTCTTTACCTTTGAGCTAAAGAAAATAAGCATTAAAGGGACAAAATTTGGGTCGGGTTAAGATAGAACGGCTGTTTTAAAATATCATCCTTTAAAACCAAGCAGCCAAACTCCTGAAATTACCCCCAGATCCCCTGTCAGTCTTGAATTTTGAGTTGTGAAGATAAACACAGGAATGTAATGCAGTACTTCACTTACTTTCACTTGGTCTAAAAGTGACGCCCACATCTTGAATATTTAGTTGTAACCAGAATAATGGATGGCTGGATGAACTAGATTAACAGTTGACCTAGATGCTTTCATCTTCATATGGCTTAAAATTGTCATCTCAACTTTCTAGAATGCATAGTTATAATAATAGATGAACAGTATCTAGAAAAAATAATAGATAAAAAGTTGAATTTGGCACTGACCTGTGAAATTGGCTGGAAAAGGACAAACCAAGACAGACGGGAAGAACTGTAGTCTATATTACTGCATATTTTTGCTGAGGTACTTGTATTTTGCTCTGTGTATTGACTTTATTGTATTGTCTACATTTTTTTATATTTATGTATTGCAGATTTGGCTCCGAGCTGATGTGGATGGGAACGAAGTATCTGAAGCAAGATGGTCAGTGTAGAACGGATGGCGTGGTGGTGAGTCTGCCTGGCGTGGTGGTGAGGCTGCCTGACATGGTGGTGAGTCTGCCTGGCGTGGTGGTAAGGCTGCCTGGCATGGTGGTGAGTCTGCCTGGCGTGGTGGTGAGGCTGCCTGGCGTGGTGGTGAGGCTGCCTGGCGTGGTGGTGAGGCTGCCTGACATGGCGGTGAGGCTGCCTGGCATGGTGGTGAGTCTGCCTGGCGTGGTGGTGAGGCTGCCTGACATGGTGGTGAGGCTGCCTGGCATGGTGGTGAGGCTGCCTGACATGGTGGTGAGGCTGCCTGGCATGGTGGTGAGGCTGCCTGGCGTGGTGGTGAGGCTGCCTGGCGTGGTGGTGAGGCTGCCTGGCATGGTGGTGAGGCTGCCTGGCATGGTGGTGAGGCTGCCTGGCGTGGTGGTGAGGCTGCCTGGCGTGGTGGTGAGGCTGCCTGGCATGGTGGTGAGGCTGCCTGGCATGGTGGAGTGAGGAGGCCTGCTGTGGTGGAGTGCTGGAAGAGGCCTGGACTGGTTGGAGAGGAGTGATGGAAGGAGAACACACAGTAGTGCAGTAGCAGTACATTGAGATAAGTACTATAGCTTTTCGTATAACCTGACATCCTTAACCCGTGGGTTGCGAGCCACAGCTCAGGCTGGATAGCATTGCAATGTGAGCCACAGCTCAGGCTGTGCTGGACCTGCATCACCGTTAACTACTCGACCCCTGTGTGAACTTACACGTGGCACTATGCAAAGATGGAGACAGAGAATTTTTTTCTTTTCACCAAGTGATGCCCTGGATGTTTATCTTCAAGTTCATAATAAACAAACAAAAAAAATCTTCAATTTTTGCACACCATGGGGTGGGATAAACAAAGGTAATTGCGCAATGCCAACGGCCATACCACGTTGAGTACACCGCTTCCCATCCGATCAGCGAAGTTAAGCAACGTTGGGTCTGGTTAGTACTTGGATGGGTGACCGCCTGGGAACACCAGATGCTGTTGGCATCCCTACGTGTCAAGTGGGGTTGGTGGAGGATTAGTGCCCCTCCCTGTAAAACAATTAACTCTAAGTCCTTGACCACCCCATTTGGGATACATGGCGTCTGGCAATGAATGAATGAATGAATTGCGCAATCCACGGTTGGACCCCCATTCTGAAAGCTTAGTTATGGCCCAATACAGTCAGATTGGAAGATTTGATCTGGCTTAAAAAAAAAAAACACTCATTAAATGAAAATTAGTCGGAGTCCAGTTGATTGAATAGGGATGATAGTATTGGCTGTTATATATACGGTGTATATATATATATATATTTTTTAAGTATGACGCGTGAGAGTGGGGCTGCGACAGGGATGTGTGATGTCGCCTTGGTTGTTTAATATTTACATGGATGGTGTTGTAAGGGAGGTGAATGCAAGAGTTTTAGGTGGTCTGAGTCGGGTGAATGTTGATGGTGGAGAGTGGAATCTGAAGCAGCTGCTGTTTGCAGATGATACTGCACTGGTGACTGATTCAGAGGAGAGATTGAGACAGTTGGTAGAGGAGTTTGGAAGGGTGTGTGAAAGGAGGAAATTGAAAGTAAATGAGAATAAGAGTAAAGTGATGAAGTGTACGATGTTGATAGATGGTAGGGGGATGAATATGGTTTTGAATGGTGAGTTGCTTGAGGAGGTAGATTGTTTTAAATATCTAGGGTCACATGTTGCTATGGATGGAAGAATAGATGCAGAAGTGAAGTTTAGAATAAATGAAGTAGGAAAGGTGCTGGGAGGAATGAAAAAAGTGTTTAAATGTCGTTCGCTTAGAATGGATGTAAAGAGAAGGCTGTATGAGGGTGTTGTGGTGCCGACTGCATTATATGGGGCTGAAACATGGAATATGGGTGTAGCAGAGAGGAAAAGTTTGAATGTAATGGAGATGAGGTGTCTGAGGAGTATGTGTGGAGTGATGCGTATGGATCGGGTGCGAAATGATAAAGTGCGAAGGAGAACTGGAGTTGTTCGGGAGATGGCTGGTAGAGTTGAGCAGAGGGTGTTGCGATGGTTTGGGCATATGGAGAGAATGGATAATGAACGATTGGTGAAAAAGAGAACTAGATCTGATGTGAGAGGTGTAAGGCTGAGAGGAAGACCACGAATAGGATGGATGGACAGTGTGAAGAGAGCGCTGGATGCGAGAGGGATGTCTGTTGAGCAAGGAAGAGTGTCTGCGCGTGACGGAAATAAGTGGAGAGAAATTGTGAATGAATAAGTGATGACGCAGCCCTGAGGGGATATTCTCCCGCATTTGGTCTGATCAGCTAGTCAGGTCAGGTGCGGGTAAGGGGATGAGTCTGTTATGATGTGGCAGGGGTAAACCAGTTCTGCTTTCGGGCCCTGCTGCGGATGTCACTGATTGCATTGCGCAGTTGACCCTTGTGCGGTGTGGTGCAGTGAGGATCTGTCCGTTCTCCCCTTTGGGGCTAAGATGCGAATGAATGTGTTTGAATGGATGAGTAAATGGGGAGTGTGTCGTCCTGTCTCGGCTACCTCCCTTTCCTTGGGGGAAGCAGCCTAGGTATATAGATATAGATAGATGACCCTAAGCCTACCTGAAACGTGAACATGGGTGGACTGCAGGCTGAAGTTGTCCCTCAGCAGTCTATCATTCTTTCAGGAAATAGGGAAGCATTGGAGGGAGGTTTCCATAATCGGGCAGTTGAGCAGCCAGTTGTATCAGTGCCACCACGTAAAGGCAGCCCTCTCCAGCTCTTATTATTAGGCAGTTATTTAGGTAGGATTCATTTCGAGACCGTAATTGCCCTCCTCAGTCATGTTTCTGTCTGTGATGCCCAGTCTTAAATGCACTGTCAAGGCATCTCTTAATGAATGGATCTATTTTGATTTTATATTTTTTTAAACCTTTCTTGTTTTGTATAATATTCAGATTAAAGTACCTTGCTTAGATTACATTAAGATACTTTCTCTACATTAAAATACTTTCTAGATTTGTTTATGACAAGCTTAGCAGATCTCTAACGCCTTAAGACTACTGTGTACTATGGTTTAGGTGCCTGGTGGTGTAGCAGGTTAGGGTGCTCCAACTGGATTATTGAATGTTGTTTTAGCTGCTGTCCATTGTTTAGTTGCCTAGTCTAGTGGGTTAAGATGCTGTAGTTGGCTGGTGTTTGGGGAGTATGTTGTGTGGTAGGTACTGTTTATTTAGAACATAAGAAGAGAGGATAACTGCAGTAGGCCGGTTGGCCCATGCTAGGCAGCTCCTAGAAGAGTAACTGAACTACTAGAATGAGATAAGGGACAGCAAGAAGATCAGGCTACCCCGCCCTCCAAACCTCCAGCCGAAGCCGGCAGGAATTCACCCGGGCTTCCGTATAGAAAACTGGCGTGGACATTTTATCGGTACTGAAATGTCCAGAATAGTCAGCACTCCTAATCTCATCTGTACTCCCATCCATTTTTTGTATTAGTATTGGTTATAGCCATTTCTCCCCGTTCTATACTCCACCCCTTATTTGTCATATGCTTACCCTATCCTCTGAAACTCTGCAATGGCCGTGCAGCTAACTAAACTTTACTAGGTAGCTTTTTCACTGATTTCATCCATTGAAATAAGCCCTATGTCCTACCGATTTCTTACTGACCAAATAATATTTTACAAGTTTGAAACCATTATTTCTAGTTCTATCCTGTATGCTCATAAGTACCTTGCTAATTGGCTCCTTATTTATCACCATTCATCCACTTAAACACCTCAATTAAGTCTCCCTTACTCTCGTTCAGCGAATGCAGACTTAGTCTTTTCAGTCTGTCTTCATATGACAGGTTCCGGACGTCATGTAACCATTTTAGTCATAATCTTCTCTGTACATTTTCTAACGAACCCTAAGTGATCCATTCTACATTCACCTGGAACTACCAGAATTTATAATGTATTGTCTAAATTTGGCCTTACTATCAGTGCTAGATAAAGTATTAGTTTCTTTAGATGATAACTATTGGTAGCTTCTCGATTATAAATCTCTAAGTAGGCCTCTAATTTGCTTTATTTCTCGCATTAATACACTGTTAAGCCTAGGTCTAAGGTCGTTACTAACCCTAAACTCCTAGATCTCTCTCGCATTCACCGATTTGCTAATTTCTTTGTTATCTAAGTCTAGTATTTAGTATCATATCCAATGCTAGACTTGCCTACGTTTCAAGTACTAATACATTTTTCAACGTCTAAATTAACCCCATTTGCCAAGGCCTCTGAGCTTAGCTGGCCATTTGGACAATGCGTTATCAGTGTAGGTCTCATCTGTAGGTTGAGAGGCATATCGTCAGTCGAGTTAATGACTTCAAGGCCTTTTTGTATCGTCGGCAAATTTGGCTGATGCTGACCTATTGACTCCCCTAGTCTAATCATCGTGTGGAAAGATAAATAATAAGGGACCTGACAATTGAACCCTGTGACTACACTTTCTAGTTGACTAAAACAGTGCAAGTTCCATTGTATTAATACTCTCTGTAAATAATGTCCTTTCAGCCAAGTGAAAGTAATCCATTTTAAGATATCGCCGTCTGAACGTGTGCTCGAACCTTTTTAACTAACCTTTCGTGTGGGACCCTATCAACAGCTGTAAATAAAATAGAAATGTCCAGATAAATAACATCGTAAGAACTTTATCGAAATGTAAGTGAGTAGCCTCATAAGACCTCCGAGTAGAATGACCCTAGGAGTAATTTGTGAGGCAGTGAAAGTTTCACTCTAGCATGTCTGAATGCTATGACTTATCGAGAGTGAAGATTAAATGACATTCACTCTCAATGCCTTATTTGCCAAAATTGACTCCAACGTATTTTTCCTACTGATTGACGTTAGTCCCTTATCAGTGACGATAATTCGACGCAGCTGATTTATCACCCTTTTTAAAGATGGGAAACGTTATGCGGTTTTCCACGCCTGTAGAACTTCTCCTGAACTTATAAGAGTAATAGAAACGTATAAAAGTGGCTGACATAATTTTCTTGGTTTCCTTTATAAATTTTTGACATATACCATGAGCGAACTAGTGCCTGGCGATTTTTGACGCGTTTTAACTTATTAATTTGCTTTCACAGTGTCCTCCTTACTTTTATTTGTACTAAGAATATTCCCGTATTCTCATGGTAAAATTGTGCTTGAGGGTTTATAGGTTTAGTATCTGGCTGTGGTGAATTCTATATGAAATAATTGGGAAGTGTAGGAGTGGAGACTTTCTTACCTATCTTCACTGGTAATGTCCACAACCTGATTCTGTTCTGAGTGGTCAACTATCCTGCTTCCAGGAGAAAGCTGAAGGTACATTTGCCATAAGCATACCCTGGGGTAATTTTATTGATTCACTGGACTAATAACCTTAATTTCATAACTTCTCTTTGCTTTTCTTATCTCCCTCTTTACTTCTCTAGTAGGTACTGTTTATTTAGATGCTTGGTGGATTAGGGGATTAAGGTGCTCCAATTGAATGTTTGAAATACACTAGGTCTGTTATGGCTGCTGTATCATTTAGGTGCCTGATGTTCTAGTGGGTTTGAGGGCTCCTGTTGGCTGGTGTTCGGAAAAAGTTAAGTATTGGCTACTTTGTATTTAGATGCCTGGAAAAAGTCAAGTCTATTGGCTACTATGTAATGTCTGGTTGTCTAGTGAGTTCAAGTGGATGTGTTTTGGTTGGTGTGTAGAATAAATCTGCTCCGTTTTAGGTAGTCTGTTAGTGTTTAGATCCGTAGTGGTCCAGTGCAGGGGTGTCAGTCTAATATGCTACGGTGGGCCAGGTTTATTATAATTTCACAGTATATGAGCCAAGAAATAGTGAGCACTTCACCATCACCTTTAAAGTAGTACAGCATACAATATGAAACGTGGATGTAGTCAGCTCTATTGTTTATTATACTTTGATCAGTTATTGCCTGCAACTGCTGCTGTCTGATACTTGGCGCCTCTTGCTACAGACCAGTGCATCAAAGTTTGACACTAACAACTTAGCTGTAGTAATCTGCAGTGTAGAATCAAGGTGCACATCAGTGAGACCAAAGCACAGACTTGTTCAGGTTCATCACAGAGTTCTTCACAGACGTATGTACTTCCGAATATTTACAGTCTTTGAAGCCAAACACTTAGTCCTGGGATAACTTGGTTCAACATACTGATTAAATGTGCCAACATCGACACTCAAAAATATGTTCAGCTCTGAAGTTCAGTTAATTTTGACTGAAGATGTTCTGGTACAGTCGCCCCAAGAAATGATGGCAGAATTTCAGATTGCTTCGGTCACTCTGCACTGATATACGTTCAGTGAAAACTTAGTGAATATATGGTAAAACTTCTGTGCCTCCATTACGTCATGTAAAATAAAATATATCACGCTAAGAATTATGTAAAATGAATAACATGATGTAGTGATATATTAGAAGTTAACACTGAGATATTAGTCTCCCTATTTGAACGAATGTGTAATGTATTATTGCACGCACGGAGCGCAGCGTAACTCCCTTTCCTGACGTATTTGCTTCCCGGGATTTCAAATACGGAATGCACTACTTTCAAAGACCAGTTAAGGAAAACTGTTGTGATTGCAATACACTACCTTATTTTCAATTGCTGTGGTGATGATACAGCAACAATAAGGATGCCACAACAATGAAGTTTATCTTAGTAATGATACCCTACCTGCGGTAGCAGAAAGACCATCCTGCCTTTTATTCCTTGTTTTCCCCTCGCTAATAGCGACTTTATTCCTAAATGATGCAAAATTGTTGTAAGCTGTAAGAAGATATGACTGGTTTTACCCTTTTCTCATACACTAGGCAATGAAGAGGATGAAAGCATGGGCTTATACTCTTGCATTGCAAAAGCACATACTTTTTCCTGTATCTAATAGTTTCTAATATTTAAAATAAACTTCTGTGTCCTGCTTAACTGAAAATACTGAGCTGATAAGTGTTGAACTCAGTGGCATGTTCATGAACATTTGCATTTTATTTCTCTTGCCAGTTGTTTAGACACTGAGGATACCAGGCTATAATGCAAGTTTGTCAGTATCCAAGGAGCTCCAACTCTGGGCAAATTTTCGAGGTTTTCCTTATTTTTCATTCATTGATAGTCCTCTGGGTTATATTAAAACTTCCAAGAGAATTTCCTTAATGGAAAACTGGCCAAATGCAGTGTAATAACTGCATGTCTTTGAGTAAAAGTTTGTTTCCTTCCGTGCATGGTGGCTGAACCATTTAAAATAGCCTACTAACTTACACCACATTCCATTTTTCTGTCGTCGTCCATGAAGACAACAAAAACGGAAACAAATGACTAAATTACTCCTTAGTATTGTAACGGGAACTATTTTATAAATAATAATGACTGATTTTAATTTATTATTAAAGCACATTTTTTAGTCTTACGCCACTAAAAAATTATTGTGTTAACATATTAGATATGAACTCCGCAGTTTATTCTTGACTGTCCCTGAGCGGTAGTTCTGAAATTTGTTAGTTCTGTTTAGGATTTCCTGTTATCGTGACTAACGAACTGATTCCTACAATTTTGAAATATAATTTACTTATTGTTTTCTGTAACAGTTTTACATAATAGGTTTCCCCTTGTAAAGATTGAAGGAAAAGTATGTACATTATTGCTGACCGAAAACTTGTGGATACTCTGCCGTCACTTCTTAGGCCGACTGTACCTCATTTACAGTAACAGAATGGGTCCCCTCAAAAGATAAAATTCTTTTCAAGGTTTTTAATGTCAGCAACTTTTCCTTGAACCCATTCATTAACATGGAAATAATGTTGCATCTTATTCGTCATCTTGGAAATAATGTTGCAGCTTTGTTGCACTGATTTCAGGATGAAAGTCAGGTGTAGCTTGCAGGGACTTGAAGGTCTTTGAGTGTGAAAGATCACTTAGTTGGGTGCTTTACTTGAAGTTGGTTTTGTCTTAAAAGCACAAACGCGTTCAAAACTGTCACTAATGTATTGCGTCCTTCAATTTTTGTATTGGGTAATTTGTTTTGTAATATCCACCATGATAGGTAGATCTTGAACTCATTCAGTATCTTTCATTTCATGCATATCCTTTCCTCTCTGTCATAAACACCAGTATTTCACTGCACTGTTCATAAAATTGCTTCTGTACGCACTCCCCAGGTTATCCAGCTACCATTGGTGTGATATGGCAGTCCGCATGCCTTCTCTCTAATAAATAGTTGAACTGTCTGTGGTGCAGACCTTGTGTGCGTATGAAGTTTACAGTCTATAAAACATGCTTGACATTATCCCAGAATGTTTAACTGCACCACACTTACATATAATGTGATGCTCATTAGAAATTTGAAGGTTTGGATTAACACCTAGCAGTTTTTGCTTTGTTACACCAGCTTGTCCATTTGCAGTGCTCCATCTGCACCCAGACTTACAACACTATCCAGTGTTCCAACCAAACTTGTAGAGATGTCCTCACCTGTTGTTCCTTTCATTGGCACCAGTTCCACAAATTCTGTAACATGCACATTTTCATCCACATCACATAAAAACTGTAAGTTCGAGCTGCGTCACACTCATTGGTAGTTTCAACTGAAAATGCAATGGACATAATTTTGTATGAGCTGACTGTTAATATTCTCTGATATTTAATTACCTCTTTCTGCAGCTGTATTTCTAGAGGGGCTTATGTTTAGAAATGCTCGATGTTCTCTGGGCAAATATCTTCTGAAGCCATCGGCATACATTTTCTTTATAAATTTCCTAAATGAAAATGGCTTTGATGACAGCTATTTCATTGGCAGTCCTGTAGCTTGCTTCAGCTGCAGCATCACACTTAATGAACACTTATATACTGACTGCTGCTTTTCAGCAACTGCTTCAACTTGTTAACTTTGTCTTAACATTACTTTCCACTGTATTATACTTACGATGCGTGGTTAGTTTTATGATGCTGTTGAATGTTGTATTCTCTGGCCACAGGTACTTGCTGCTTGGAAATCAGACGTGCAGGTTTTCCATTTAAAAAAAAAAATGCCACTTGTACCACCTAATGCTCTTCATTAACTGTACTTTGGCATGACTATTGGCTTAAAAATACTGGCCACTGCTGTTTTGGAAATAAGCAACATACCAACTTCAGCGAGTGACTGAGCAGGACAGATACCTGACAGGCTGGCCAAGCGAGAGCCAGCCGCATCCGAGTTTTCACGTCTAACACCTGTATGCCAAGTGTCGGCCCATCTCAAAACTTCTCAAAACTCTACAGTCGCATGTATACAACCCCAGTGGATCATTAAATGTATTTCTAATCCTATTGTTTTTTCATTGGTGGTGGTATGCCAAGTATTATATTGCAGGAAACAGCAGACTATTTTACTCAGCTGAGGAATGTTCTCTATGTCTAGGGTGCCCAGAGTATGGCAGGGCAATACACCCCTGGTCTAGTGGGTTAAGGTGCTCCAGATAGATGTGCTTTGGTATGTTTGTTGTTTTCATGTATAGTATTTACACTTATGGTGGTCTCATGGGTTAAGCTGCTTCAACTGGTTGTTCTTTTGAATGTTAGGTGTTTTCATGTATAGTATTTACATTTATGGTGGTCTCGTGGGTTAAGCTGCTTCAACTGGATGTTCTTTTGAATGTTACAAGGTTTGCAGCGGGTGTATTATTTAGATGTTTGGTGGTCCCAGTGGGTTAAGATGCCCAGTGGAATACGGCAGGTGTTTTAGGTGTCTATGGTGTAGTAGTATGATGTGCCTGTTGGGCACACGCTTTCCTGCTATGTCTTAGGGGTTGATACCAGCTTATGCAGCCAGAAAACTTTGCCCCCACTACCTTGTGGCATACATGAGGGGAAGCATGGCACTGGTTGAGGGTCAGATTGGTACCAGATGGGACTCGGATCTGTGCCAGAGGGCACAGGGCATTGTGGTTCCCAGGCTGCTGCTGCTGCCCAATAGAGAGGGGCCTGAACCTGGGAGTAGCACTCAAGGAGGCAGCCCTATCAATGGGTGTATAATGGCCGGGTAGTTAGGGTGCAAAGATGGAGCTGTCCTGTCAGGGTGCCCAGAGGTCACAGCTATATGCCACAGCCCATGGTCTACAGGTCTTTGATTCAGTGCCTGGACTTGGCACTGTATGGGTGGGTTGGGCCTGTGATCTGTCTCCTTTACTTACCAACTAGATGCCTGGTAGTCCTGAGAGTTAAGGCCTGTGGTGGTGATTTGGGGTTCCTTGTGGTCCAGTGGGTGTGGGTGCTGACAGCAACCACAGCATAGTTTATCAGTGTTGGGAGTGGTCCAGTTCCATCATACGAAAACAAACCAGTTAATGCTTGTTCTGTATTTGTAGGAGGTGAGCTGACTTCTAACAAGATGGTTGACGATTGTATCAAGATGGCAAGATCAATGCAGCTGTGAAAAGGAAGATGTCTTCTGCTCCAAGATGATTGGTAATGTGTTAAAACAGCATTTCTCATTTTGCTTTAACTTGATCCAAAATCCTCATCTTTTGATGTTTAATGCCTTGCTGAGAAAAAAGTGGTGCTAGTCACCAAGAAGTGTGGATTTTTTTTCTTATAGCTTTTTAAAATAAGCTGAGAGGATAAATTTTGGCCAAGTTAAGGTGAAAGAAGTATAGATGTAAATGCAGAAGGTCCTTGTTAATTTATTTTATATTTATTATTTTTTTAAATATATACCCAGTACTTAGTAATTTACAATTTCCTTTGTGACCCCAGACTCGGCATGAACCTGGTTGGTGTTGAGTGAATTTGCCAATTTGTAGTCCACCATTACCTTTGGAACATTTTGTTTAATAGCATTGTGAAGCCACCCACTTTACTAGAGATGTACCGATACCAAAATTTTGGCTGATACCAGTACAGATACCACAAAATTGGACTGATACCAATACCAGTGAGGGAGGGTGGTGCCTGCCATCTGAAGGCTGTGGCAGGGCTCAGAGCCGCTGATGCGACCAACCTGTCGCGTACGTGTCCATAATGGCAGATGTGGCTCATTATCAAAGAATGTACTGTATTACTTCATGCCATGTACTCAAAATACTGTAATATGATACTAAATAATTGGATATTACCAATAATTTATTTTTCATCCCCATAAAATATCCAAATTCTATTTAACAATAACTTCCAGTGAGTGATATGCTACACACTAAATTCCTTTTGAGTATTGGTAGTATCGGCAGAAAGCAGCCAATACTGATTCTGATACCAATACTCTAAAAATGGTCCGATTCCACCGATATTGATACCTTGGTACATCTCTACACTTTACGTTAGTGCCACTCCATGAAGGCAAGTCTTCAGTGCCTAGTTTTCATTGCTTTAAACACATGGATGACTAGTAACCAAAGAGACTTAAGGCAACCTGCTCCAGTCCCTTTAAAGTTTAATTGCTATAGCCTGTTTTCAAACCTGATGGATCCCTTATCCCATTTTGTCTCAGTTGATGTCAGAATGGGAGATTGATACAACAAGTAACCAAGGTGGTTTATCCCAGCCTTCTAAGGTTCGTCAAACAATGCAAACTTTATTTTCTTTTTCCTCCTCTTTCAGTTGTTTGGAGGGAGTACTGTGGTTAATTTAGGCTGTACCTGTTACTTTAAACAAGGACACCTGTATATGCACTGGTGGATGTGGGAGCATCTTGAATGGCCCAGTCAGACCCTTAGACTGTTCAGGAGCAAAGTTCTTCACTCATGCCATTTGTAGTTTATTGTGGCCTTCATGATCCCACATCCATTACTTTCATTATTATCTACATAATTATGCTGACCATTAAGCAGTCTTTATTCCAGTAAATGATGTGCTTTTATATAAATGTTTTTGAATAGTACTTTGCTTATCTAGTGGAGTACACTGTTATTTACCTGTAAGACTTTTCTCATATGAAACGTGGCTTAATTTTGAAAAAGCAGCTGTAGAACTTCTGATTTCATAAGTAATGAAGTGAATCTTGAATTTTCCGCATCTTAAGGCAAATGTTTTTCCAAGGAATGATGTACTCTAGTCAGTCATAATTAGAATACAAAAACACATATACTGAGAACTGCTACATAAGAAATATCCGTGCTTCTGGTGCACAGAAATGTGTTTAATCTTCATGACATTTTGGTAACAGTAGCAGGTAGTGATGCAGCACGTTCTTTGTCTGCGTACAACCCTCAGTCTTTAGCAGATGTCATCATCAATATGAATCTGTAATTCGGTTGTTACTTAAATTTTTATGAGAATGACTTTGCCTAAAGCTTCGTTGCTGTAGTGTTCATATATGTTTGACATAATCACAAACCAGTTGTACGGGTGTGAAAAGGCCAGAAACAGCCGACTGAGCCTCCAGATGCTTTTTTTATAATATATATATCTCATAAGTTGCGTACTTCCGCATGACCAAGTGCGAAAATTTAAAATTTTAGCCTTTCTTATGGTGCAGATGTCAGTTTATTAACTGATTGGATTTTTTTTTTTTTTTTTTTTTTTTTTTGAGAAAAGTAAAGGTGAGGAGTATTACTTCTTAATCTGTTGCCATATTAATATAACAGGAACTGAACTTTTTATTTTTTAATGGCATCCCACATCAGTCTAGTCTGAAATGATCCAGAATGATCTTGTCATGTGTTGTTAAAGAAATTAGAATTTGGAGCTTGCAACATTGTTATAATAATATGGCCATGAGTATTGCATACATTGCATTTTGGAAGAATTTTTATTGCTGTGGGACTGTACTCTAAGACTTTAATGGCCAAAAATTTTCTTTCCAACTTGAAGTATGAATTGTAACAGTACATTAACCCCTAAAAGACAGGTGTCTGCGTCTGCTGTGTGAGGGTACAAGAACCAAAAAGATGGATGTCCCCATATGCTGTCATTCCCCCCAGCCCCCCTACCACCATGCACACACCACCATCCCTCCCACCCACCCACACCCAAACCCCCCCCCCCACCCAAACCCCCCCCACACCCAAACCCCCACACCCAAACCCCCCCCCACCATATCATTGCACCTGCTGATTATGCCAGTCCTTAGTATGTCAAAACATTCTGATGCCTGGCTTTTGGGGTTAAGTTACATAGTCGCAAACACCTTCAAGTATATAAAATTGTTTTGATCAAGGGAATGTGATGTTGTTCATGGATATATAACATGCAACACAACCAGTGCACGATAGTATCTTTTAATCCTTTCAACAGCATGACGTCTTTTCCCATTTAATTCCGGTTTATTCTTGCTGCTGCCAGAATTTTACTCTGCTCATAATGGAGGGTTGTAATATCACCTTCAGTATGTCACCATCTGAATAAAATTGTGTGGCATCAGCAGGAATTAAACATCTCATTGAAGTGGTTAATTGGCCTTACTAAGTTCTTAAAAAAAGAAGTGTGTGGTAATCATAGGGGCATTTGTCTTCTTAGTATAATAGTATGAGTTATTTAAGAGGAGCCTGTGGAGTCACATGGAGAGACAGGCTGACGAATGAGGATATAAAGGAGCGTTGTGTGGATGTGGATGTGATAGGAAGTGTTATGAGGAACACACTGAGGTGGTTTGGCCATGTGGAGAGGATAGAGGGTGAAAGACTGACGAAGAGAGTGTATGTGAGTGAGGTGGAAGGGGAGAGAGGGAGGGGGAGGCCGAGGATGAGATGGAGGGATGGGGTGGAAAGGTATATGAGAGAGGGGTGTGTGAATTGGGAGCAGGGGAGTGAAATGGCGGGGGACAGGGCGACTTGGAGGCAATTTGTTTGTGGCCACCCCAAACGGGATTGAGGCGTCTGGCAATAGATAGATAGTATAATAGGAAAAGTGTATGGTAGGATACTTATAGACAGAGTTAGAGAAAGAACAGAGAAATTAGTTGGAGAAGAACAGGGAGGCTTTAGGAAGGGAAGAGGTTGTGTAGATCAGATATTCTTTCTTAGATCTTTAGTGGAAAAGTTTCTAGAGAAGGGAAAGAAGTTGTATGCGGCTTTCATAAATTTGGAGAAAGCATATGACAGGGTGGATAGACAAGGATTGTGGAAAGTGTTAAGAATATATGGAGTAGATGGGAAGTTGTTGAATGCTGTGAAGAGTATGTACGATGGTGCGAAGGCTGCAGTGCATGTGGATGTTCACGTGAACTAAGAGAATTTTTCTCTTTGAAAGTTGGTTTGAAACAGGGATGTGTCATGTCTCCATGGTTGTTCAATCTGTACATGGATGGGGTAATAAAAGAGGTACAAGGTAGGGTAGTGGATGTTGGAGTGGCCCTGGTGAGAGAGGATAGTGTTTGGAAACTCCCTGTACTGTTGTTTGCAGATGATACTGTGTTGTTGAGTGAAGACGAAGGGGAGCTGCAAGGCTTGGTGGATGAGTTTGGGAGAATGTGTAAGAAACGGAACCTAAAGGTGAATGTAGGGAAGAGTAAAGTGATGGTCTTTGAGAGAGGTGAAGTTAGTGAATGTACAGCGAGGTTAGATGGTGAGGAATTGGAAAATGTGAGTACATTTAAGTACTTGGGTAGTGTGATGAGTAAGGATGGAGGTTTGGAGGGTGAAGTGCTTGAAAGGGTACAGCAGGGAAGAAAGGCTGCTGGTTCTTTGAAAGCAGTGATAAGAAACAGGGAAGTGAATATGGAAGTGAAAAAGTTACTACATGACAGTATTGTGATACCAACTCTAACGTAAGGAAGTGAAGCTTGGACATTGTTAGAAGGACACAAGTCAAGAGTGAGAGCAGTGGAAATGAGTTATTTAAGAGGAGCCTGTGGAGTCACATGGAGAGACAGGCTGACGAATGAGGATATAAAGAAGCGTTGTGGTGTGGATGTGGATGTGATAGGAAGCATTATGAGGAACACACTGAGGTGGTTTGGCCATGTGGAGAGGATGGAGGGCGAACGACTGACGAAGAGAGTGTATGCGAGTGAGGTGGAGGGGGGAAGAGGGAGGGGGAGGCCGAGGATGAGATGGAGGGATGGGGTGGAGAGGTATATGAGAGAGGGGGGTGTGAGTTGGGAGCAGGGCAGTGAAATGGCAGGGGACAGGGCGACTTGGAGGCGATTTGTTTGTGGCCACCCCAAACGGGATTGAGGCGTCTGGCAATAGATAGATAGATAGAAGTTCTTAAATGTACCAGGTATGTCATTAAAACTATTATTCTTACATTGCTCAGGTTTTGAGTGATATAAGTATTGAAACAAGCACATGTCAGACAAGTACAGTAAAAATTATGTAAAAATGTTGATATTTAACATGCATTACTGCAAACACAAGTTGCATAGTGTTTAGCAATGCATGTTAACAGAGCCCTTTTCATGCTTTGTTGTATGCCATATTTCCTTGTATTGCTCTGCTTGACTTTAGCCCGGCAGAGCAATGCGAGAAGTGGTATATAACAAAGTGAAGAGCAGGGCACGCTCTTGGAAGTAATCTTAGGCGAAGGTGCCAAACGTATCTCGATAAAGGGGCCAGAGAAATACAGACTGGCAACCCTCACAGCTTGGGTTACTAATCTGTATTTGTCTGGCCCATTTATCGAGATAGTTTATTTTTTGACCTCCAGTACTCTTGTGTATACATAGTGAAATAATAAACCAGTCTTGATACTATTATTTCTATTATATACCTTCTTTATACATCACTTGTATTAAATGTGGACTTTGAAAAAATCTCAAACAGAAAAATGCTGGTAGACATTTTAATAGTACAAAGGAGAGATCACTTTGTACTATGTGTGTGTGTGTATATATATATACATACACACACACACATACATATATACAAAAACCGATTAATTTCGAGATTCAAATTTTTGACTTTCTCCAAAAATTTTTGGATACCTCAAAGCATGAAAAATATTAATTGGAACTTCCTCAACTTAACACAAAACAGGACTTATGGACTTAGAAAATATCAGCAACTGGACATATGAACATGGAAAACTAAGCATGAACATATATTCAAGATATACAAATCCGATTGTGGTGTGATAATTATAGAAGCTAAGAATTAAAAATTATACAAAGTGAAAAATATAAAATAAAACTAAAACTGCATAAGGGGCATGGGAAGGGAGGAAAGAAGATATCAAGTGAGTGCAGGGCCAGTGCCAGGGCAGAGGAAGGAGAGCACGGCAGGCAAAGATGAGTGGCAGAGGAAGGACTGGGCAAGAACAGCAGGACATAGCAGGGCAAGCCAGAGGCAGGAAGGGTAAGAGACTGCAGGACAGTATAAGCGATGACAGGACAGGAACAGTGGGACAGGGCATAGCACTGGTGGAGGGGAGGACACGGCAAGGGTGAGGGATGGTATGGCAGAAACAAGACAGGGCTGGGGAAGCATGTCAGGAATAGTAGGAGAGGGGAGGACTGTGCAAGGCAGATAAGAGATGGCACGAGTGAACAGAATGGATGGGATGATGGGACAAGACAGGGATAGCAGGGCAGGGGACATGACAGGGCATAAGGGTGCAAGGAAGGGAATAGCTGTTTACTGCAAGGGTACAGGGGAGGGTATGGCTGTGTATTGCATGGGTGCAGGGGAGGGTATGATGATAATGGCAAGGCAGCAGTGCAGGTGGGAAGGAACAGCAAAGAAGCAAAGCGGGGCAGGGGTGCAACAAAGAGCAGGGCAGAGTAGAGGGAAAGGAACAAGGCAGTGCAGGGCAGAAGACTGGGAGGGGAAGGGAAGAGAAGAGAAAGGGGCAGGTCAGGAAAGATGGCAGAATAGGGTGGTGGTGGTGGTGGTAGGGTGGGTTGCAGGGTGGTGGTGGTAGGGTGGGTTGCAGGGTGGTGGTGGTGGTAGGGTTGGTTGCATGGTGGTGGTGGTGGTAGGGCGGGTTGCAGGGTGGTGGTGGTGGTAGGGTGGGTTGCAGGGTGGTGGTGGTGGTAGGGGTTAGGGTTGGTGGTGGTGGTAGGGTGGGTTGCAGGGGGGTGGTGGTGGTGGTAGGGTGGGTTGCAGGGTGGTGGTGGTGGTGGTAGGGTGGGTTGCAGAGTGGTGGTGGTGGTAGGGTGGGGTGGGATGCAGGGTGGTGGTGGTGGTGGTAGGGTGGGTTGCAGGGTGGTGGTGGTGGTGGTAGGGTGGGGTGGGATGCAGGGTGGTGGTGGTGGTGGGGTGGGTTGCAGGGTGGTGGTGGTGGTGGTAGGGTGGGTTGTGGGGTGGTGGTGGTGGTAGGGTGGGTTGCAGGGTGGTGGTGGTGGTGGTGGGGTGGGGTGGGTTTGCAGGGTGGTGGTGGTGGTGGTGGTAGTGGTGGTAGTGATAGGGTGGATTGCAAGGTGGTGGTGGTGGTAGTGATAGGGTGGGTTGCAGGGTGGTGGTGGTGGTAGTGGTAGGGTGGGTTGCAGGGTGGTGGTGGTGGTAGTGGTAGGGTGGGTTGCAGGGTAGTGGTAGTGGTAGAGTGGGGTGGGATGCAGGGTGGTGGTGATAGTGGTAGGGTGGGGTGGGATGCAGGGTGGTAGTGGTAGGGTGGGTTGCGGGGTGGTGGTGGTAGTGGTAGGGTGGGTTGCGGGGTGGTGGTGGTAGTGGTAGGGTGGGTTGCGGGGTGGTGGTGGTAGTGGTAGGGTGGGTTGGTTGGTGGTGGTAGTGGTAGGGTGGGTTGCAGGGTGGTGGTGGCAGTGGTAGGGTGGGTTGCAGAGTGGTGGTGGTAGTGGTAGGGTGGGTTGCAGGGTGGTGGTGGTAGTGGTAGGGTGGGTTGCAGGGTGGTGGTGGTAGTGGTAGGGTGGGTTGCAGGGTGGTGGTGGTAGTGGTAGGGTGGGTTGCAGGGTGGTGGTGGCAGTCAGGGTGGGTTGCATAATGGTGGTGGCAGTGGCAGTGGTAGGGTGGGTTGGAGGGTGGTGGCAGTGGCAGGGTGGTGGTGGTAGTGGTAGGGTGGGTTGCATGGTGGTATAGTGGTAGGGTGGGTTACAGGGTGGTGGTGGTAAGGTGAGGAGGAAGGAAGAGAAGAATGATGAGGAGGAGAAGCAGATGAAGAGAGGGAGCCTAATACAATACTTAACTATATGAAATACTAAAACTCACACAGAATAAACACTGAAATAGGATAATGCCAACAAGGGGTATCATTAGTTTAAGCTTCAGAAACTGCTTGTCAGTCAAATAAGAACTAAAATAACTTACTGGCAAACCCTATCAGTAATTCCCCATTTAAGATACTTTCACTAAGCACTGTTTCTCTCTTAATCTGTCAATCAAAAATACAAACACTTTTAACATAATATGCTTCTTAATCTCAAAGGTGTGCTGTGAAAGATCAAGGTTATTTCACCTAGAAATAATACTAATTTAAATTTAACAAATGCATATCCTGGTAGTTTGTTGTTGTCTTGCACAGGATCCTTAAATACTTGAAAAAAAGTCCCTCTTGCTGGGACCTAACCCTAACTTCACGCAATGTTCACTATCAGCAATTTACAGGAATATATATCAATTATTAAATGAGGAATTACTTTTTGCTGGCATTATACATTAACAAAACTCACAATTTACACATATTCAGTTTGTAACAGTGTGGAAAATGTGCCATTAGATCTCAGATGAATGTTTAAATATATATTATTTCAATCCTATGCATATATGTGCTGAGGTGTACAAGATGGGCCTGTAGATCAGTTTAGTATTTTTATATCATTCATATTGTATTGTTTATGAAGGCTCCAACATGCATGCATCAGCCTTGGTCACCTAATGGTGGCTATCTATGCTGCTCAATCTCTGGCAGCCACCCTATGACCTCATTCCATGTCTTTTTCAGTCTGCCTCTTGCAACTCTACCCCCGAAATTCACACTTCTCACCTTCCACACCCAGTTGTTATAAAAATGTGGTGCTAGGCAGACACCTTCATGTGGTGGCACTGATATAACTAAGCCATGTCCAGTGAAAAGGGCCAGATGCTCCCTCCCTGACCATTTAAGCCCCTGGAATCCTAACTACCTCACGTACTTATACGCAGCTCTTTGTAATTTCAACTCCGTGACTTTCCTATTCCAGACCAACACCAATACAATACCAGCTGGTGTTCTCAGTGCCAAAGATCCCTCGTGGCTAAACACACACACACAGGACAACCAAGGGACCCTCAATCCAGAAAAACATGAACACGTAAGCATCGTAAACACCACCACACCAAAACAAGACCTCCACACAGACTTATAAGGCTGCTTCCCCCCCCCCCCAAGCCTCACTATGTACCACTTCATAATAAGTTATTTTTATCTGACAGAACTGGACCAATCCCATGAAACAGTGAAATTTAGTACTGTAATGGGACAGGAATGAGTCTCCTTGATTACTAGTTAAACTGACCCTCCAGTCTGGCCCCACTTTGTCAGAGGAAAATAAAAGCATTATGGCCATTCAAACCACCAAGGGAGTTATACTAGAGCTCACACTTGACTTCTGACCCAAGTTAATTAAAAAACGACCTCCATCTAAATAAAATGTGCAACCATTTTTGTGTTTTTGTATTTTTCCTCCTTTTTCTTTTCTCTGTTAATAATTTATCCTGTACAGAGTCACTACCTAGCCACTACAGCCATTCAAAGCCTTCACCACGACATGCACTGCCTTAACAGCATCCCTCTTGCTCTTCTACCCAACACTACACTTCCCTCTTGCTCATCTACCCAACACTACACTTCCCTCTTGCTCCTCTACCCAGCATTACACTTCCCTCTTCCTTCTCTACCCAGTACTACACTTCTCTTCTTCCTCCACCTAACTTAAAACCTCACACAATTTTTTTCCCCTACCTAAATGACCTCTATCCTAAGGGGACTGTGTTGTGAAAAGTATATTATTTTTTCATACTGCAGAGTAGCTAAAACAAGTATCTGTGCATACTATACTACATAAGGTTTTTTTTTTTAAGCAAAGAAAAAGGAACTGAAGCCCAGAAGCCTGCATGATTGTTAAAGAGAGAGAGAGAGAGAGAAAGAGAAATTCAAGATCCAATCATTTGAGATGCCTGGACAAACTGCCTTGAAACTGAAGATTTGGGGTGACAATTTCTGGGGCATTGAGCTTGTAATATTGTACACAGCTTCATGATGTTATTCACAATCATATATTTTATGATGACAAACTTATGAATGCAGGATGTTCCATATCAATAGTGGCTCGTATCTTCCATTAAATAGTAACCACTGTCTCTAAACAGTGTGTGTGTGTGATTAGTGTTTTCTACTGTCATTCATGTGTGTGTGTGTGTGTGTGTACAATTTCTTTTACTGATATGGCATCTTAAATAAGTGTAAATACTGTGAAATGTGATACTGTCACAAGCAAGCCCTGGCAGAGCTAATAACCTGCTGTGGGATGTTTTGTGAATCAGGTTCCTGAATAACAAACTTGGTCTTGTGATTCAATTATTATGTGGCATTCAGTGTCAAGGCAATTTGTATGCACGAACTCCAGTGCTATATATATCCATTCTGTCACTTTTTATTACTCTTCCTTCCTTTTCAGGTAGCTTTACATTAACTGACAAGCCTAAAGGTTTCTTGTAAGCCAGGAAACCCTTTACAATGCTGGGTGGTAACCATATAACCAACCCTTATGTGTTCCCTGCATGTCAACAAGTGGGTTGGCTGAGGGTTTGTGTCCCTTCCCGTAAAATAACCAACTCACTGGCAGACAACCACCCCTTATGGGATCATGGTGTCTGGCTATAGATGGACTGTCTCCCTATACTGAAAACAGTAATCATAAAGCGTTATATGACAACACTAAACAGAGATGGGTGAGATCATGTATATCAACCCTCCTGAGACATCACTCATTATATTTTGACTTTTGGCAACACTGACCCCCTCCTGCACAGATACTTGTTTTAGCTACTGTATACACTCACTACCCAACACCTACACCAATTCAAAACCTACACTAGTACTTCAAAAACGTCTGTTCTCATCCTACACCCAGTGCTAAATTTCAAATAGATATATTTGATACATTTTTTTTCTTCCCTCTAAAACAGCCCCCATTCAGAAATGCTATGGAAAGACTGTAATCAAAACTTACACTACACAGAGTACTTAAAAAAAAAATCTGTTCTCACCCTGTACCCAACTCTTAAATTTCACAAGGATACGTAATTTTTCCCCTGCCCCCTTAGAACGGCCCCCACTCCAAAGGAACTGTGCTGTGAAAAGCATATGGAATTTCACAGTACAGGTCACCGGCTCCGACCATCTGCAATACCAGTAGCCTAAGTGCAGATCCGCCAGTGGCTGTGGCCATCAACCACTTTTATTTTTATTTATTTTGTTTATTATAACTTTATTTCTACTATTTCACAGGGTACATAGCTACTACCTAGATATACATGGCCACGACAGCCACACAACAGAAGCCTTCAAAACCCATCACAAGACACCTTCAGACACAACCATACCCAGAGAAACACACCTATATTCTCTCTCTACTCTAACTTGGTTTAAAATGGCTAATGGTCTCTCATGAATCCTGAGTTGAAGAATTCAGTAAACAAGCATTAAAATATGATGCCTGTCACGATGAAGAGCTATGAAAAGAATGTGGGTCTATAATATTTTGTTTCTGCCAGTGGGAAATGTTAAAAAAAGCTGCAAACATAAAAATCTGTGCCAAGTTAGAGTGTGAGTGAGGTGGAGGGGAAGGCCAAGGATGAGATGGAGGGATGGAGTGGAGAGGTATATGAGAGAGGGTGTGTGTGAATTGGGTGCAGGGCAGTGACATGGCGGGGGACAGGGTGACGTGGAGACAATTTGTTTGTGGCCACCCCTTACAGGCTTAAGGCGTCTGACAATAGATAGATAGATAGTAAAATGAAGGTGTGCATTTGTGTATACTGCACAAAATAATCTGCTCCACACATAATATTGCTGATTTCTGCGATGCCATGGGTTAAAAGATGATAGGGACCTGACAGACAAATTAGTAGTAGTTGTTCCCTAGGCAGTCTGGCCAAACAGCCCTGAGGCAACTTAGGTCTTGCACATGTTGAAGAAAATATGGCAAGTGACTGTGTGATATGAAGACGTATATCAAAACAGTTCAGTCCATTGGGCACCTTTGGATCTCTTCATATCTATCTACCTATCTATCTACAGCCCGATGCCCTAGTCCACATAGTTATAACATTTCAAACACCTGAAGATGACATTACACTGGCACATTTTTCCACACTCACAAACAAGAATAGATATAAAGATAACATATTACAATTCAACACATACAGTACATAATTATAGTCAGTTTATTTCCATCTGACAAAACAAGGCAATTTACATAACTTCAGTACTAAATCATTGGTGTATAAAATTCTACAGGCCTTAGTGATGAGGTAGGGATGAGACTCCTTGGTTACTATTCAAATTAACTCTCCAGTCTGACTACACTTGGCCATAATCCAAGCTAAGAGGTTGATGAAGTAGGGATGAGTCTCCTTGGTTACTATTCAATTTAACTCTCCAGTCAGACTACACCTGGCCATAATCCAAGCTAAAAAGTTATGAATCTCTGTCAGGTGAATGCAAACTGACTATAGAATAAATCAATAGAAATAAACAAGCACCAAGAAAACATACCCACATCAAAATATAAACATTCATTCAGCCACAGGAAAACAATAAATAAATGAATAAAAACGTAAACCATATTAACGACAAATGTTCATACATACGCAGGGAAAAATGTCAACTAATTAATCTCTGACATCAATGAAGGGAATCAACTGGGGATGTTTAGTGAAGGTAATCAACTCAGAATGATTGTTATTCTTGGATAACTATGGATTCTTGTTAGTTTTACATTCTCAGTGCTATTTAGGACACTACATTTTTCATTTTAATGCACTGATGAAAAAAATAAAGGCTGCAAGAAATAATACACAAAAAGAGAGCCAAATGCAAGAGCCATTAAGAAATAATACACAAAACAGAGCCAAACGCAAGATCCGTTAAGAAATAATACACAAAAATGAGCCAAATGCAAGATCCGTTGCCTCTAAAATAACTGCACACATTGCATTTAAAAGGCTGGTGGTCATAGGCAGAGGGAAATACAAACTGAGGATGACAATTTCATAGTTAACCTGTTGCCAATTAAAATCTTCCAAACAAGGACTAGAGAACATATTTTTTTCAGCATATTTTTTCCTGTGGCAGACTGCAGTAAATCATAATGACATGGCAAGAGTAATAATGGAAAAATAACATTACATGAAAATAGGCATAGAAATACAACCAACAATAATACTCCAGGAAAGATAATACATGCAAAACACCTATTTTTATTGTTTGGTAAAAATGCACTATGGCTTTGCAAAGTCCTTTTACTTGCCACATTTATTTATGATCTTTTGGGCTGCTAATACTGGCTGTTGTGGTGGTCCCTGGCTCATTCAAATTACTAAGAATCAGAGTCAATGCTGGAGAAACTAAACACTGGAATTTAATGAAATAAAAGAGGCACTATAAGCCTTTAAGCTCCAAAATTATCCTTACAACACAGATTATCCTCTAATACGGTAATCTTTTTCAGACGTGTGTGTAATCTTTCAGCAGTCTGCTTTGGAAAATGACATGCATATATCCTTAGCAAAATTTCTCAGCTCATTTAACATCTCTTTCAAGAAGCTAGATGATCAGCACACACAGATAAGCTACAAACAACTGACACTTTTATTTACTCAGGGAGTTAATACTGTATCGGAAAATGCTGAAATAGAGGCTATATTGGTTCAGAGAAGTGGTTTGGTTACAGCACTACTACAGAGTAATACAAGACCACAGCAACAGCAGCCCACCATTTACTAAACCAAAATACAGGGCTGCCCATATACCTGGTGTGTTGTCGGCTCAGTCTGCGGGTATGGGGGATGCATGTATTTTGACGACTTT
Organism: Coenobita brevimanus; assembly: GCF_032717465.1. NCBI lineage: Eukaryota > Metazoa > Arthropoda > Malacostraca > Decapoda > Coenobitidae > Coenobita > Coenobita brevimanus. Next base: position 35,243,374 of record NC_136957.1, on the reverse strand, counting down.
ATTCAATCATGCTCTGTGTAACTGGGGATTAAATTACCATCTTTCCTTTGCAAATGCTAGTTGAAACAAGGCTGTAATAGGGAACTAGTCATGAAGAAGTGCTATGGAAAGGATGTTTGGCCCACTGTGCTATCTTATTCTGCCAGTGAGGTATGGGAAATAAATCTGCATAAGGACAAAAATCTTATGTCTCCTTGTGTCATATATCGTGCCATGCTTTTGTGTGTCATGTCTGTCTGTCATGTCTTCTTGTGTCATGTCTTCTTGTGTCATGTCTCAGTGGCTGTTCAATTTGTATACGGATGGAGCTGTAAGAGAGATAATAGGCAGGGATGTGAATATATCGAAGTGTCTAATGAGAGAGGGTAAGGTGTGGAAACTTCCTGAACTCTTGCTTGCTGATGATACTGTATTGTGAGGAATGTGAACTGCAAGGCTTGGTGATTGAGTTTGTGAGTGTATGTAGGAAAAGGAATCTAAAAGTGAATGTAGATATAAGTAAAATCATGTTCTTTGGGGGAATGAAAGTCACAAGATATACAATAAGGCTGGAGGGTGAGGAAATGCAGAATGAGAGTGTATCCAAGTACTTAAGTAATGTGATGAGGAAAGCTGGAAGGAAGTGCTTGAATAGGTACAGTGAGGTAGAAAGGTTGCTGGATCACTGAAAGCTGTGAACACAAGAGAGAGCATTGGAGAAGAAGTGAGGAGTGTGTGGAGTTTCACGGACAGGCTGACAATTGAGGTAAAGAATCATTGTGGTGCTGTTAGGAGAAATACTTTGGGATAGTTTGGCCATGTAGAAGGGCTGGAGAATGAGAGACTGACTAGAAGAGTGTATGTGAGAGGGGTGGAGGGGGAGACCAAGGGCGACATGACAGAACGGAGAGGAGAGAGAGAGATTTGAGGGAAGGGGGTGTGAGCTGGAGGGCAGTCAAATGGCAGAAGACAACACAACATGAACGCAACTTATTTAGGGCCACCCCTTATGTGATTGAGGTGTCTGGCAAAGGAAAGATAGATAGACAGAGAAGGACAAAAATCTATGCTTACTTAAAGGGTGTGAACTTTATGCAATTACTGGAAGCAAATGCAAGAGGAGGTATTGGATTACTTTCAAAATAGTGCAAACAATGTATGCAAAACAAGTAATAAGGTAAGAAGGGGTTGTGGGAAACAGAAAATGCTGCAGGGTAGACACTGATAATACTGACTGAGCTGTTCAACACATCAATCATCATTATAAGTATTATCATTACAATCATAATCATCATCAGGGTCATTATTCTTATACTGATCATTGCAATCATCATCAACATCCTAACCTTTTCTTCCCACCTAAGGATAGGGTAAGGTATGGTCCCGAAAAGCAGGGACAAAACATATGGAATCTGACATGTTATATATGGACCACAAATATATGAACCACCCTGTATTTTTTAGTATCTGTGGCATATAACCAGGACTTACTGCATTCGTTTGTGATGTACAGGCATGTGCAAAAGTATGCCAACAATACTCTGCCAGGAGTTACTTGTATTTCATATTTATCACTCTTCCCCAAGTGACAAGCAAGAAACATTCTTTCCCATATACTTTATACTGATGCTTGGAACATACACCTTCATATGGTAAATTTATGCTGATGCTTGGAACATACACCTTCATATGGTAAATTTATGCTGATGCTTGGAACATACACCTTCATATGGTAAATTTATGCTGATGCTTGGAATATACACCTTCATATGGTAAATTTATGCTGATGCTTGGAACATACACCTTCATATGGTAAATTTATGCTGATGCTTGGAACATACACCTTCATATGGTAAATTTATGCTGATGCTTGGAACATACACCTTCATATGGTAAATTTATACTGATGCTTGGAATATACACCTTCATATGGCAACAATCAGATACTGAAGCTGTCAGGTTATACTCACACCTGTTAGTTCCTTTACAATCCCACTAAAGGTGGATGGTGGACTATCAAAGAAAGGTAACTTTGGTCTGCAGACAGTACCACATAAAATATTTCAAACACCTTCCATTGTGACAGCCGGCAGAGTAGTGACTACATATTTTTGCTCACACTCAGGACAGGAGTTTTGGTATACATTTTATAACCTGTGGCAGAGTATGGCTGGCCAGTTGTCTCTAACCTTAGTTCCTTTACTTGAATCTGGCAAAGATGTCTTCTTTCAGTTCAGGTGACAGCACAAGGTAATGGAAGTGTTTGTTTGATATGACTACTACCAGTAATGCAAGTGAACATCCTGTGACTACACTGCATGACAAGCCAAGTGGCTTCTTGCTATCTAGGATATAAGTCACTACACCTGGTGGTAACATACAACTAGACAGACACATGGTGGTGTAAGAAGTAATGGCATTCCAGCTGGATGTGGCCCTGTAAGGCATTACATCAGTCAGTAGCCAGTCCCAGGTCTCTTGCAAAAAGGGGAGACAAAAAATTGGTGAATGAATGGGTGGCTGTGAATGTGTGGTCCAGCATCTCATAGATGTGAACAAAGTGTGCAACGTCCGACTTGCAATATCCACTTAAGAGCGTATGCCCAATCCCTGAAGCATTGCCTAGGCCATAAAAAATAAAAAACAAAACAACCATGAACACAACCCCCTCATAGAGCATTCCGCCCCCTTACTGTACGGCCACAACGTGGTTATTGTAGGCAAGGGCTGCGTGCATGTTTACTTATATAATCATCCACCTGTGTGCCACTTATCTTTCCAATATATGCAATGATGGACCCCTTCTCTCTGAACTCCGGAACCCCCATTACCGATATTAGAACTGATATATATCATGGCACACAATGGTGGGTTGTGTATGCTGTCAAAGTGATTTACCCACCCACCCACTCATCCCAAATTCCCCAAAACCCCACTACTAGCAAAGGGACCTGGGGCCACGCTACACAACAGTAAAATAGCAACTAATTCAGCAAGAAATTTTTAAAGTTTATTTTTACAATGCAGACTTTTTGTTCATTTGCAGCCAGCGTAAAACTTTAATCTCCTCAGTCTGATTTGGCACTTATTTTTAACAGGTGTACCAGTACTTAGTGTTCTAACTTCCACATGAGTGAATCGATAGGGCTGAGGTTTGTAAACAATTGGTAACACCAACATTGTAGGGTCAACTGGTGTGGGTGATTGAAATGGAAAACATAACAACATCCAAGAGTACAGTATGCTAATCCAGTATGCAAATCTATCTATCTATCTATCTATTGCCAGACGCCTCAATCCCGTTTGGGGTGGCCACAAACAAATCGCCTCCAAGTCGCCCTGTCCCCCGCCATTTCACTACCCTGCTCCCAACTCACACCCCCCTCTCTCATATACAAATCTAAAGGAACTGAAACAACTGGCCAAACCACAGGCAACAAAAAATCTGTCCACTATGCATCAATTACAATACAATCATAATAATAATACTCAGTCAATACTCATAATAATAATCAGTCAATAATCATAATAATTCACTGGGGTGTCTTCTCTGTGGCATAAGAGGTTTGCTATGATGTTAGAAAATCACCACAGCCACAAAGAAGACAAGCCACTTTCACTGAACCAACACCAGACTTTCTTCAACTGAGAGAAATACTGTACTAGCAGTCAAAGGCATCAAAAATAACCTGGGGAGCCATTCTGTCTCTCTCAAAATTCCAGCAATATATCTACCTACCTACCATTTATCTAGCAATCTATGTACTGTATAAGCAATGTGTTTATCCGTGTGCCTCTCTATCTGTCTATCACCTTGAAATACTGCTGAGTTGTTGCCCTATTTTCCTTTCTGTCTACCTCAATATTCCAGCACTATATCTACCTACCTATCAATTATCTAGCAATCTATGCAGTGTGTTTATCTGTGTACCTCTCTATCTGTCTATCACCTTGAAATAATGCTGAGTTTTTGTCCTATTTTAGCAAATGGAATGGTGGTAATCATGCAGTTCAATGGCAAGGTTGCAAAACTATCTGCTACTGGTATACCTGGGGATTCTGTTACTCTAACCTGGCCTAAAATTACCATCTCAGGAAAAGTTTAGCAAAATGAATAATGCCTGTCATGAAGAAGTGAAATGAAAAGGATGTGGGCCTGTATTAACATGTCATTCTACCACTGGGCTAAATAATAATAATAATAAAAATAATATAAACAATCTATCTATTATAATAACAATAATAATAATAATAATAATAATAATAATAATGGTAGGCAAAATGTACAAAAACCTGGGTAATGGTGAAAGAATTATGACATCTAAGCATAGACTAAAATAAATAAAGTCAAAAATAAAGATCAATAGTATCTTCAGACCCCCAAGCATCACCCTCAGCTGAATAAAACCGTCTGGTGTTAGCTGGAATAAAGACAGTTGCTCTCCCTCTTACGAACGTTTGAATTATGAACTTTTGCTTAGACGAGACTGGGACTTCCCTGACTGAAACTTTATTAGGCCTAGTGGTTAGACTGCTGTTTATGATACTGCAAGACTGATTGTGCCAGAGTTTGATTCCTGGCACTGCATCATCATAATCATCATTATTATCATTATCATCATCATCGTCTTCGCTGATTAGCAAGTCAAATGAGTACCTAAGTGATATTCGTGGCCTTGTACGCCATAGCGGTGGAATAATCTACTACAGTACATGGTAAGTTATGGGGCCGATCATCATACTTATCAGCATCATCATTATCCATCATTTTCATGAACTATCATCGTAATTATCACCACCTATCGTCATCCAGCATCATCATTATCCATCATTTCATCTATCACCAGAATCATCATCACCTATCATCATCAGCTCAACCTCCTTTTCCTACTCAAGGATGGGGTGAGGAATTCTCAAAAGTTTCGTAAGAAGGGGAGCAACTGGTAATATACTCTGTCCACCTCAACTTGGCTTCAAAGTGCTATGGAATGGATGCAGAGCCACCGTACTGCTATCCTTGTCTCATTCTGCAACGAAGCTATAGGGATTAGGCAGCAAATAAAAAAAAAAAAAAAAAAAAATATCACCAAGTCAAGGTGGATGAACCGAAAGATGTGCAACTCACATTTCAGAAGGGTTGGTAGTAGCTGTAGTAGCAGCTGCAGTAGTAGTAGTAACAGCAGTAGCAGGTGTAGTCATGGCTACAGAGGTATGGCTATGATCTGAACACTGGTGTGGCATGGGGAGGGGGGATCTTCAGGAGGGTCCAGTAGGCTATTCCTTTGGTGATTTTCGGGGCGGCCAGTGCTCCCCTGGCCACACCACTATTTTCTGGTAGAACACACAAATGCACCAGGAGGTACACCAATGGCAGCAGAACACCAGCAGTAGCACGAACCCTAGCAGCAGCAGTGGGAACAACACCGGCACCAACCCAACTCCAGCAGCAGTGGCAGGAACAGCGGCAGCACCAACTCCAACAGCAGTGGCAGGAACAACAACAGCACCAACTCCAGCAGCAGCAGGAACAGCAACACCAAGGGCAGCACCAACCCCAGCAGCACCATCAGTAGTAGTGATATCCCCTCTAAAAAGAATAAAAAAATATAATAAAAATAATAAATAAATGCCCCCTCTAAATAAAAAATAAAATAAAATAAAAATTTAAAAATAATAATTTGACATGCTTTTATGAGCTATTCTTAGGTTTCTTGATAAATTAACCCTCTGTCTTGCAGTGGTACTGATAGGACTGGGGGGAAGAACTGCCTGGTTATATGAAAATTCCTGTCACATTCCTATCCTCCAACAACAGGATGGTGAACAACAGAAGGGTAGCCTTGGCCTGCAGTCCACTGGGCTATGTTCTGAGGCAACTGGGGTTACAAATATTACAACTACCAGCACAGTAGTTCTATGATGAACTGATCCTTTTTATAATGTCACCTGTCTGGCTCAATTACCAGTTTATACAAACGTAGATAAGACTTAATTGCTTCACAATGAGAGCTGTCTCCTTGCATGAATAACACAGTCTGGTGGCAGCAAGTGTACACTATATGACATCATCAGAAGGTCCCATGCTTGAGATTTCCTAGGCATAGTAGGACAAATAATAACCATCATCATCTAAACCAGTGTTGCCCCATGATGGGCATAGGAGCCCGGAGCTAGGCAAGTTGGTCCCGTCACTTAAGATGAGAGTGACCAGCCTCACTCATCCCTGAGTGGCATAACTTAGGCAATAAATCCCAACCACCCTTTGGATATAAACCTGCACTGGTTCAATCCGATTGGAGTGCCTTAGTTACTCACTAAATCACCAGGCACCATAATTTGGTTATATGGGTACCACCCAGCGTACTAAATGGTTTCCTGGTGTACAGGAAACCATTTGGCTCGTCACTCAGTGTAATCACCCACAGACAGAAAAGAATGAAGAAAAGAAAGACAGAAAAGGCAGGAAGGACAGAGGGAAGGAAGAGAGGAATGGGCAGTCACCCAACAGCAGCACTACAATAAGTGAGTGGATGGTACATTTAATAATAACAGTAACAAAAGTCCTCACCTCATGCCTGTTTTCCCAACCTACTGAGAAAAAAAAAATCTCCACCAAACTGACACAATAATGTCCCTCTCTGACCACCAGTGTGTCACAGCTCCATGACTTGCTTGGATGGGACAAGAGAGGGTACAATTACAGAAACAACTATCTTCCCAGTTGGGTCCAAAGAAAATATACAACAGCTGAAATACAATGAAAACCCCATCTCTACTAGTGCATGTTTCAAATGGTTTGACTTTTCTGCCATGTATTCGTCAAACTTAGTGAAGATATCGAATTTCTCTCTGTACATAACCACCTGACATACAATAAATCTAGACTGACCACAGGTATGGCTGTGATGCAAGTGAAAACAAAACTGCAAATACAGACCCCGCCCCCCCTTGCAAGTTTGGTGTTACTATTTATTTTGCAGCCACTGTATATCCAGGGTGGGGCAAAGCAGGGGTAATGGTACATGGCAGTGCAGGGTATACTGGAAAGGGGTTGCAGGGCAGGATTATGGAAGGGTAAAGTGAAGATAGGGATGGGTAAGGTAATCCAAGGTAATAAGCAGGGCATGGCAGAGGGCACAGTCTGGTGGACAGTCTATGTACGGCAGGGCAGAGCGTAGAGTAGAGTAGAATGCAGGGATGGACATAGGAAAAGCTAGGGAAAAGGGCAGGACTTAGTAGATGGCAGAGCAGGGTGGTGGTGGTAGGGTGCACAAATGATTTAATCATAATAAAAGATCATAATCACTCGACTCGAAACCCCAATTAAAAAAAAATAATAATAATAATAGTAACAGATCCTACAGCAACAGTATTTGTAATCAAGATTACATTGTGACTACTTAGTTGTGAAGCTGAAGTTTATGCTTTCCACAGAAAATAGTAAATTTGAGGGTATATAAAATGAAATAGGCCTATACTATGACTGTGAGTGTGACAACTACCTGTATAATGAATATATAAAAAGTATCCAGAAGTGTATAACTGAGGTGTTAAGCTTGTTAAATGTTATCAAACAATAGGGAAGCTGGGGGAAAAGAAATTGATCACATTCACATATTACCAATACTTTGCCAGGAACCAAACCCTGAAAACCCTGATAAAAGAAACCAGGTAACAGTTGTTTCCCCTTGTCACATCCTTGTAACCAAGGTACCCTCATCCCCCAACAGTGTGCCTGAAAGGGAAGAGACAAACCCCCTGGCACACAGACAAGTACAAGTTTTTAATTAAATCCAAAGCACATCCAGCAAGGCAGCATGGGAGAAACCCTCATTAACACAGGAAGAATCAAGTATTGATAATATGACAGTCAATTTTTCCTGCATCAAGCCAGGTTTACATCATTATTTTATTATCTGTCCACTTTAACTAGGCCTGAAATTTTTATTGCTCCATCTTGAATATGTAACAAGATACTAACACTAGAATATGGAGCTGGTCATGAAGAAGTGCTATGGAAAGAATGTATAGTATTATTCTGACAATGAATTATGGGAAAGAGGCTGCAAAAGAACTATTATCTCCACCAACTGGACAAACAAGTTACGAATTACTAACCAGTTAAGAAGGTCGTTGTGAGGGCGACGGCAGGTGATGTGGCAGCTGTGGTGGTGGTGTGGTAGCTGTGGCTAGGACACTGATGACATTTGTGGCGGTTCCTCTTCTGCATTTACCATATTCCCTGAAATAAAATATGCTTTAATGCTTGTCTGGACACAATTCTTTGACAATGGAGGGATTTGATATGGATAACACTTGCTCAGTCATCAATATGCATCATCACAACCTCTTTTCTCACTGAAAGTTGGTGGGGAAAATACTATCTTCGGTTTGAACAGAGCTGAATTTTCCTATCACAACTGGGTGTACCTCTTGATGGTAATACAACACTGTACTACTGACTGAGTAATCAAGGGACATGGGAATACAAGAAATGCTTTTTTTAGTTGCCTTGTGATTGGTTCTCCCCCACCTGCAATGAATGGCTGCTCCATGTGCTCTCCAATCGGAAGGTATGTACAGCACACTACTTACACAGTCCACTACATCTCCAGTTCCTCTTGTCCACACACTGTCCACTTAATCTTCTTCATTACTTGCTACTGTCATGTCACTTACCACTACACTAGTCATCACTGGCACCGTTGTTTCAACTTAATCCACATCAAAGACGTCCACTGGTGGTTCTACAGTTACTTCAGGCACTCTTAACATTCCAGAAGAGAGGTCTGGAGGCACTGGAGGATCTTGCAGGACCTGCACCTGAAGAGTTCTGAGATCTTGCACTGCACTTTCTTCATCTGTTGTTTACACATCACTCAGGTTTTATGACCCATATATCCTCAAGATCCCTTGCAAGTTTTCCTTTCTCCTATCAGTGTGTTAAAGTACTGGCAGCATCAATTTATGCTGTAATAGATGGCCGAAACAGTTCTAGTACTGGTTCCTCCTCCTCTTTCTGAGCTTCTTCAGCTGCTTGCACCTCTGCTGCAATTTCTCCACTGGTCAGATGGCAGTAGTGAAGTATACTGCTATCCTCATGCAGCCAATCATCCTGGTCGTCCTTGCTGATGTCCCCTTGCCTACCAGAAGTGTGTATACCTGCCAAGTCTGTGTCCTCAAACCCTTTGAAGGTGGTCTCATTCCCTTTGGAGCAGCCCACAAACTTTGTCAAGATAGTCTTGAGTGTATTTAATGACACTCACTTGAACGCCTTGGACCAGCTGAGTACATCATCATCAATCTGTACCGTAGCTTACTTAAGTTTTCCCGAGCCTTTTTCCCTGGTGAGTCATCGTGGTTGGCATCATCCATGCCATCCACTGGTACAAGACACTCTTGAAAATACAAGCTCCTGTAGTATATACCTTTTTGTGCTTTCATTAATGCCTTGATCCATGGGGTGGTTGCAATAACAGGGAGAACCACGGCCTGGATCCAGCCATCCTTGCTGGAGCTTGTTAGTGGCAAGGTGGGTTGCAGCATTGCCCATGAGCAGCAATACGTACCGGTACACATCTTTGATCGGGTGGATGTGTAGTGCGCCCTTGAATGCAAGGCCTGGGGGGGCTAGGATTGCAATTGAAAGAGTTGAGAGGAAGGATGGGACTGGAGTGTATTGGTGTTATGATCAGGAGGGGTAAGGTGAAATGGTTTGGGCATGTGGAGAGGATGGGGGATGACAATTGGGTGCAGAGGGTGAGAAGTGTGAATGCTGGGGGTAAGGTTGCGAAAGGCAGACCGAAAAAGACCTGGGACAAGGTCATAGAGTGTGACCTCAGGAATAAGGGACTGAATAGGGAGGCTGCCAGAGATTAAGCACTGTGGAGAGCTGCCGTTAGGTGACCAAGGCCAACGCATGCAAGTTGAAGCCTGTATAAATAAAAACGATGTTCAATCTTCTTCATGGTCTCCTTTATTTTCTCCTGGGCCTTATGATGTCATAGCGTGTAGTTTTCTTCAGGCCGTACGTCTGTGAGAGTGCACCACGTGACACACCACACTTGTTCCTTGATCCACTTGTACTACCTTGTAATGGGAAAGCTCTGCCTCTTGGCCTTAGGGATAGATGGTGTTATTGACAATGATGATTCTTTGGAGGACATTATGCACCAGCTGAATACAGGTAATGTGAGAACTTGGTAGGTGGCGGTGATGACGATGCTGGTACAAAGAGCAGGCCCTCCATATCCTGTCCTCCTTCCAAGGCACACCAGCTGAAAAATACATATCATTTAGTATAAAGAAACCATCGCACTACCGTATATTATTGTGGGGTAAGAGGCTTTCTAACACCTCTTCCTCAGTTATTTACCTTTGTACCCTATTGTTCTCTTGTATGTTATTTATGGTATGTCTTTTGTAAGGCACTGGAGAGGGATGCCTTTACATACTGACAATGATACAACTGAGTGGCTCCTGACTGTCTGGTTATACAAACATCCCTCAGTTATATCCCCTCCCCACTGAAAGGGGGATTTGATTAAATGACTGACTAAAACATAACTGGCGGCGCAACGGCCAGGGTCATACGCCACTGGACTAAAATGAGGACATTGAACTGCAAGAAAAAGGCAGCTACAACTTGCAGTCCTTCAGGTTCATGTCCAGACAAGCATAGGCCCACAAAAATAAATAATAATAATAATAATAATATCTATTGTATAGGATGTTGTTTATGTTTTTTAACACTATAAATTTGGACTATACCCTTCTCAGTTAATCACTGCCACTACCAAACAATTTTTATCAACTTGTGAATGATCTGCAGTAGTGATCGGGTTCACTAATGCTGCATCTAACCCATTCTGCTGGAAAAGTCTGTTTTAAGATGAATGACTATCCGTCTGCGCAGTCTATCTTAATGTGAAACTGTCAGCTAAAGGCAAGTATACAATGGAAACTAATATTATTGAAGAGACTATACTATCTTGCATGTGTCTACCCACCCACAATCTGACACCACAATCCCACAAGGGGTAGCCACAAGCGAACTGCCCCCATGTCGCCCTGTCCACAACCATCTCGCTGCCATCTCTCCACCTCACACCTCCTCACTCGTATCTCTCCACCCTACCCCTCCATCTTATTATTATTTTTTTACTTTATCAATGCTGCTAATGGCTATATGATTTTATTCGGTTTGGGGATACTTTTCAAACTGAAGGATATGGATACAGTCCCTGTTTAACCCATTCATTACAAGACTGTCTCCCTTAAGTTGAAAAACTGCAAAGAAGTTGAGTGGAAAGATGGGACTTGAATGTGAGTCCTGTGATGAGAACAGGTTAGACTGAGATGGTCTGGGCATGTCATTCAAGGATACACTACTCATCCAATTGATCATTCTCACCCCTATGTCTAAGCATACATACAGTATATCCTCTACCTTTACTGCCCAGGTCTCACTACCATACAACAATACACTCCTAACACATGCTGCATGCAAGTATTCCTTAGCACAAAAGGAGCTGCCACAAATATGAATATAATTATTTTTCAATAAACTATAACCTAAATATCATATTGATTGGTTCCAAAAGTTGCAGAAATGAGCAATTTTTATTATATTAATTATACAACCTAATCAGTGTCAGACACAAGTGAAGGCAAGTTGAGAGGGGCAAACCAAAAAATACTTGGGACAGAGTCACCAAGTCTGACCTCTGGGAGAAAGGACTGAATAGACACTACAAGCAACTGGACACCGGGAATAGCCGCCATTAGGTGACCAACGTCAGTGCAAGTAGGGTATGTTGGAGCTTTTATAAACAAAGTGATGATGTGACAAGGAACTTGCAACTTCATCGTCAAATCTCTCACAGCACTGTATTCTCCGGTCATTCAGTTTGCAATATTCATCCATCATTTCTGTACACTCTAGTCTGTACTGTATACTGTTCTTTCACTGGCCAGGTACTGTCATATCATGTGTTTTCAGGCAACCTGAAACTAAGAGGCTTCATGATAAATGGCCACAATCTCTTCCATTCTCTTAATGACTGGTTTACCCATAAGTAATCCCTCAATTATCCGGACGTCCCCCCCCCCCCCCCCCCGGTATTTGGACATGCTCCATACTCAAACATTAGGCCTCGACTCTATTATGCCAGTACAATATTCGAAATCTTTGTCTGTATCTCAACATGATATTCCTGACATGGCCAGTTAGACAGCCTACAAATTCAAAAAATCAGTTGGGATGCCAGATGGACTCTCTGGATGGTGATGTCAAAGTTTAACGACTACCAAAAATTAGCAATATGCACGGTCACCCCTCTGGCTTGGGGCGCCTCATATATTCCCATGTGTTTTGATGTCAAATAACTGAAAAACTGAAGGACACTGCTAAAATTAGGTAGGGTACTGTACATATAGGTAGGGTATTGTTCCATATTTGGACATCGTCCACATCCGAACATACCGATGGCTCTGTTACGTCAGATAATTGAGGGGTTACCTATACTGTATTGCTGAAAGATTAACCATGCAGAAAAACAGCCTAACAATCTATCCTAAATTCATTAAGTACAGGCTCCCAGGCAGGTTTTAGGTTAGAAGGACTGTCATCATCGGACATGCTACAGTACTTCCTCAATGGCATAATCAGGAAAACTCTATCAAGAGGAAACAATTGCCCCACAGAAATAGGGATGCGAAAATATACAAAACGGGAAATAAACTCAACAGACAAATTCCTTCCGGTGATATCTCTAGGGCACAATTTTACCATGTTCCGTACAGTACACTTAGCATGACAGGAGAGTCCCTTCATAATTAGGAGTGGCAACAGTTCCCTAGGCTTCTTCCCATCACCCCTGAATGCAACTTGCCTTTCTCACCCTAACCTTGGGTTAAGGAAGCTCCCTAACGCCTTTTCCTAATTGATTCTGTTGCTTATTATGCCTTACTGTCCTACTGCGTGTTCTGAAAATCCTTCTAATATTGCCATACTCTACAAAAGTAACATACAACAGCGCACTACCCAGCCATTTACTGTACAATAATTAATCACTGAGGAAGAGGTGTTAGGGAGCTTCCTCTACCAAGACTATGGACCTTAAGCATGTCACTCTGATAATTTCTTCCATACATTCCAAGTGGCTGTCACTATACACACTTCCATTCTATCTATTACTGCCCAAACACACACACACTGGAAATTTCTCACATCCTACCATCTACCTTCAACACCACAATACTGCTCCAACAAGGCATTAGCGCGCCATCTCTCCAGCTTGAATGCAATACTGTAGGAATATACCGCAGGTCACAAAGAAGTACTGTGGAAAGGATGTACAGCCATAGCTATCATCATCTACCACTAAGCAAAGGAAAATAGACCACTTGCCACAGCTTTCATTTAAATTGGTGGTTTTATTGTTCATTCACATCTTCAAACTTACGCATTTTTGCAACTTTTTAATGCTATCACTGATACAGTTTACTGAGAAAAAAATGCAACTGCAAATTTTATGTATGGGAACCCTCCGGCAGTTTCACCAAATTATCTTATTCTGCCGCTGTGCTACGAGAAATTAACTACAAAAAAAACGAAAATTTGATAATGGGAGTTGGTATTATGACGTCGATGGTCATGCTCCTGCTGCTGGTGATTATGATATACTGAAAATAAATGAACTAAAATATTCCTCCTTCACCCACCTCCCTATCCCCTCCACCGTCATCCCCAAATCCCCTTCCTTCTCTCCATCCCTCCCATGTCCCTCCTCCCCACCAAAACAACTTTTCAGCATAAAACTACCATATCATGCAATCAAAATTACCAGCATAAAAGAAAATGCAGTATTTGCCAAAGCTAGGCCATATCATTACCTTATGACCAAAAATGCCGATACGAGGAGCATGCGTTGTTTACAAGGCCCTAATTTGGCATCGTTTCTATTTTTAATACCAATCAAACTCACACCAAACAATTTCGAAACCAAACTAGAGTATATAGGGAAGAGAATACTTTCAGATCATAATTCCCTTCCTTGGCTCCGTTATCGTTACCCTGTCAAGATCCTTTCTGTAATCAACAAAAATGGCCGAATCAGGATGGCAATATTTTCTACTCCAGCATGCTAATACCACAACCAAATTCCCAGCACGATTAACAGCAGATCTTTCACATATCACTTGACTATTTTAAATATATTACGAGATCTATCTTACCGGATTTACGAAGGATTACCACAGATACGAAGAAACAAAGGCCAGCCACTCCTCCCCCTTCAAGGTCCAGCATCCTCCCCGAGATGTCTCCAGGGTTGCTAATGCCAAAACCCAGGCCCACAAACATCGCTAAAGTTTGTCTCGATAGCCATTAGAACGTAAATAAATAAAAAATATCCTGATAATTACAAGATGAAATACTGAAACTCTAGAATATTCGTAAAACTTTGTAAAAAAAAAAAAAAGTCTCTAAAATATTAATAGATTTTTTGCCGCTAACGTTAACAATTATCGCGAAGTAGATCTAGCGGAGAAAAACGCTATATTGACAACACTATAACTGGTTTGCCCTGGCCAGACAAATGAAACCCCGTCTTTGCTACCTTTCCATGTTAAATGATGAGCTGTTACATGAGACAGGTTGTCAGATATGATGTTCCCTGTGGAGAAATGTATGCACTATTATTTTCTTCCATTAGATAGTAGGAAAGAAGCTCAAAGGGGACGCAGATGTCTGATAATCTTGACTTGCCAAATTTGAAGTGCGCTAAATTTCTTTTTATCCCTTCAATTTGACGACGCATTTTTCTTATTAATTTTTCCTATATTCAGACGATTCCCATCATTTCAGGGAAGCACCACGGTACTGATGGGGTTAAGGGAAATAATATCTAACCAGCAAGCTCGAACTTTTTTGGTTTGAAAACTCTCAACTTAAATCGAAAATCGTCTGGGGGTATGAAGATTATAAAAAGGCCTCGAGCAGGAGGATTTAAATACGTAAACTATTGCTAAAAATACTGAAATTTCTAGAATATCCCTAAGGCGTTCACAAGATCACTATATCATCGCTAATCTCGCTGAAAATTTGAGCCAAAAGCAGTACATGGCATCTCTCCAACAAGTCTGAGGGCGGTATTTTCAAGCGGATAGGGAGCTTTCTTGTGTGGTATTCATGCAATCTATGTCGATGTAAATACAAGAAAAAACAAAGGGGGGAATGTTAATGGGCAGTTTCGAAATTAAACCATCAAGACAGAAGTGCCTGGGCCTGGAACGGTATTCATAAAGGATCTTAACCAATCCTTAGGACAAGCAGATCTCCGTGGAAGTAAATTTTTATCAGAAGTTGGTCTGTATGCTCATATTCTTCACGTAAGAATATCCTTATATGGCTGAGCTCCCTAACACCTCTTCCTTAGCGACTGATTTTTGGATATGACTGGTTAATATCATTTTGTACGTTATTTAGGCAGAGTATGGCGATATTGGAAGGATTTATGCAATACAGATCCCTAACACCTCTTTCTTAGCGATTCATTTTTGGATATGACTGGTTACTATCCTTTTTTAAGTTATTTACGCAGCGTATGGCGATAATGGAAAGATTATGTAACACAGATCCCTAATACCTCTTCCTTTGCGATTTATTTTTGGATATGACTGGTTAATATCATTTTGTAAGTTATTTAAGCACAGCATGGCGATGTTGGAAGGATTTATAAAACGCAGAACAGGACAGTAAAGTTAATAAAAAATATATCGCTATAATTTCGACAATGCCTTTTTCACCTAATTCTCTCTCTCTCTCTCTCTCTCTCTCTCTCTCTCAAATAATAATAATAATAATAATAATAATAATAATAATCGAATTTACCTTTCAAACTGGAATAATTAGATTAGATATATGATTGTCGACTGCTAGAAGAGGAAGTAGAGGAGAAAGAAGAGAGGAGGAGGAGGAGGAGAAAGATATAATTTAATAATAATTATATGATGATGATGAAGATAATGATGATGATGATGATGATAATAATAATAATAATAAGAATAATAATAAAACTTACCGGTACTAAAGTGGGATAAAAATTATAGTTTTCCTTGTCTCTAGAATCACAATGTAAAATTAAATGAATTAGTCGGGTCGAGAGAGAGAGAGAGAGAGAGAGAATGCTGATAATCATATATAAAAACTGAGTAATAATTATTTTGATTATATTTTTAGTAACATGTATTTTAGAGAGAGGAGAAGAGGATGGGAGGAGGAAAGGGAGGAAAAGGGGGAGAAGGGGGAGGAGGGGGGACTCTGGAAGGCAGGCTGGAATGACGTGGAATGAGAGGGATGCATAGTTGAGAGAGAGAGAGAGAGAGAGAGAGAGAGAGAGAGAGAGAGAGAGAGAGGTCGAATAAAAAAAAAACTGCCACATGGAGAGAGAGAGAGAGAAATAAAAGACTTGGCACATGGAGAGAGAGAGAGAGAGAGAGAGAGAGAGAGAGAGAAAGACTTGGCACATGGAGAGAGAGAGAGAGAGAGAGAGAGAGAGAGAGGCTCAATACTTGAACTATGTGACTTATCTCCCGCCACACACGTACCAACCTCCCAATAACATATTTCTCTCTCCTTCCCTCTCCCTCTCTCCCTTTCTCTCTCCCTCCCTCGCTCCCTTCCCATATTGCTAGGGCTCCAGGGGGTTAAAGGGGGGCCTAGGGGGGAGGGGGAGGGGTGATCGATGCATTCTGGGGCCTGATTGATTGATTTTGACGAAGGATGTAACAATTTGATGCTGGTACATATTCTCCCAGGTCGCTAGTTTCGCTCAAGTTAATCCACCTCCATCCACCGACTGGCTAATCCCACGGCGATTTGTGGATTAGGAGAGGAAATACTAATCATCTGGGAGGGGAAGGCGATGGGGAAAATGGGGGAAAATAATGGGGAAATGGGTGAAAAGTGACTGGGGAAAGGAATGGGTGGGAGGGACAAGCGCGGGTTTTGTTGTGACCGTTGATTTGTGAGAGTGAGCGAAAGTTAAGCGTGGCCGTCCCTCCCTTGCCCCAGCGTCTCTCACAGCGATGGGAGGTATTCCAATATTGTTAATCGCATCGTGATGTGGTATTTTCGTAATTTTCTCATATTACAATGAAAAATTCCTTGTTTGCTCCTCCTCTCTCTCTCCCTCTCTCTGGGTGTTGTGCGTGGTGGTGGCTCAGTGTGGTGGTGTGGCGGGCTCTGAGCAGTGGTGTACTCGGTGTGGTGTGTACTGGTGTTGGTGGTGACATGGGGGGGGGGGAGGGAAGTGCTTGGGGATACCGTGCCTAAGAATAATAATAATGGAATACATGATTATTTAACTACTTTTTAAAACAAGAATTAATTATGATTTTGCAATAACTTAAAACAAATAATATACGAGAATTAAACTGATTTAAGAATTATGAGAAAATAATGCAACAGCAAAGAACGAATTATTAATGCACACTGTAGACCCAAATAATAATAATAATAATAATAATAATAATAATAAAAATAATAAGACTGCAAATATTGTTCATCACCATGAACATTATTATTATTATTATTATTATTATCATCAAGGGTTTCATTAAATCTTTTTCATGAGAATTTTAGAAA
>NC_136957.1:35218245-35220745 GCF_032717465.1 Coenobita brevimanus | reverse complement strand
TACCTACCTACCTACCCTTACCTACCTTCCATCCTACCTACCAACCTGCCTACCCTCCATCCCACCTACCTACCTACCCTTCCCTTCATCCAACCTACCTACCTACCCTTCCCTGCCTTCATCCTACCTACCTTCTGTTCCTCTCTCTCTCTCTCTCTCTCTCTCTCTCTCTCTCTCTCTCTCTCATACAGTAAACATAAAACCCTAAGGAATTTGATAATCTTCCATTTTCTTTATAACGAATTTAAATGAATATCAAAATAAGACAAGGATAGCAGGGACTAATATAAAAAAAAAGAGGTAACAGATGCTAAAGGCAGCCTGGTGTACAAGTGGACCACGGCGCCTCAATCAGTTGGGGACCTAAAGACACATGAGATGGCTGGGGTTCATTTCTCGTCTTATGCTACTCATGGGAGAGGGAGGCTGGTCAGTGGTCACCCTGGCCTTAGAATACCGGGAGTAGCCTAGTCCAGGGTGTCAATGCTTCTGATGGCACGCACATACACACACACACACACACACACACACACACACACACACACACACACACACACACACACACACGTACATATACACGGACTCTAAAAAAACACATACACACATACCTACCCACACATACACACACAAACTAAAAATACACACACACACACACACACACACAATCTAGGAATACACATACATATACACAGACTCTAAAAAAACACATACACACATACCTATCCAAACACACACACACACACACACACACACACACACACACACACCACAGCCAACAACACCATCACTACACTCAAACCATAAATATTGCAAACTTACAACTACAGCAGTTAGAAAGAATTTGGCAGACAGAAATATGTTAGAAATATAAGTTAGAAATATAGCACAGACAGAAATATGTTAGAAATATAGCACAGACAGAAATATGTTAGAAATATAAGTTAGAAATATAGCACAGACAGAAATACAGCAGTTAGTAATATAAAGTTAGAAATATAACAGTTAGAAAGATGACAGAAATATTTGCTCAGACAGGGAACGCTTCTTAGGTCTGAAAATATTTAAGAAAAAGTGGAATGTGTCAGAAGGAAGATGGCATGGAGAGAGAGAGAGAGAGAGAGAGAGAGAGAGAGAGAGAGAGAGAGAGAGAGATTAGAAGGAAGATGGCAAGGAATGTGGTAAATCTTGCTTATAAATGGGAAGGATATTGAAGTGAGAGAGAGAGAGAGAGAGAGAGAGAGAGACAGACAGACAGACAGAGATGGATTGACTGTGTGTGTGTGTGTGTGTGTGTGTGTGTGTGTGTGTGTGATTGAGAGATTGTGCGGGTTTGGGTTGACTTGAGGTACACATGGTAATACACATGTACGCGTATGTAGACGCTCATGAAGTGGATACATACACACCGTACATACATACATAAACACACACACACACACACACACACACACACACACACACACACACACACACACACACACATTTACTTCCACATCCCAAAACACACACACACCCTTCCCCCTCTACACCCCCCCACACCCACAGAAGTAGTGAAGCGGTACACCCAGACCCCCCCCAGGGCCTCCCAATCCCCCCTTTTGTCTCAGCTGGGGGCGGAAAGCATGAGATAAAGAGTTGGCCAGAAAACACATTTGATATCTGGCCATCTCCTTCACAATGCAACAGGCGGTCCCTTATCGATGGAAAATGACTATAAATACCTTGAGAGAGAGAGAGAGAGAGAGAGAGAGAGAGAGAGAGAGAGAGAGAGACTACGGGAATTTTAAGATAGATAGATGGATAGACAGATAGAGAGAGAGAGAGAGAGAGAGAGAGAGAGAGAGAGAGAGAGAGAGAGTGTATGGGAATTTTAAGATAGATAGATGGATAGACAGATACTGAGAGAGAGAGAGAGAGAGAGAGAGAGAGGGTAGAGAAAAAAGTGCAGCGGAATGTGGGTGTAATAATCTTGGTATAGGACGAGTGGTCGGTTTTATTGGGAGTGGGGAGAGAGTGGGGAGTGGGGAGAGAGTGGGGAGTGGGGAGAGAGTGGGGAGTGGGGAGAGAGTGGGGAGTGGGGAGAGAGTGGGGACGAAGTAGGGAGAGAGTGAGGGAGTGGGGAGGGAGGACAGAGTGTGAGACAATTTGGGGAGTAGGTGGGGATATGGGAGATGAAATGGGGAGAAGGAGTGTGATAGGAGGGGAGGAGGGGGTGTATGAGTTGGGGGGTAGGCAGGGGGGAGTAGGTAAGCGGCAGTGGGGTGTGGAGGGAGGGGGAGGGAGGGGGAAAGGGAGTGTGGGGTGTGGGGGAGGGTGTGGGGTGTGGAGGAGAGTGTGGGAGGGATGGGGAGTGGGTGAAAAGTTGGGGAGTGGATGCTAATGCCCACCTCTCTCTCTCTCTCTCTCTCTCTCTCTCTCTCTCACACACACACACACACACTCGAAGTCACCAGTTACGAAGAAGAGCAAGTGTGTGTGTGTGTGTGTGTGTGTGTGTGTG
>NC_136957.1:35208245-35215745 GCF_032717465.1 Coenobita brevimanus | reverse complement strand
CACACACACACACTGGTATAGAAGAAGAAGAAGTTAAAAACAAGATCACTAGAGACAAAAAGGAGATGGCAAATGTAATGAGCTTACTGAAAGAAGTATCAGAGGAAATCTGTAGTAAAGACATAGAGGAACACAAAAGGTTAGGGAAATACGAGAAAAGCAAGACAAGACCTCTAAAGGTGACTTTCCAGAGTGTAAACACTGTGGAAGAGATACTAAAAAATGCAAAGAATCTTAAGGAAAAAGAGGAGTTCAAAAATGTATGGATAAAAAGATGCCTAACACAAGAGGAACTGGAATTACTGAAAGAGAAAAGGGAGGAAGCAAAAACAAAAAATGAGGGAAGATCAGAAGAGGAGAAGAAGAAATTTTTTTACAAAGTAATAGGATTGCAGGTACGAAAGTGGTACACAAACAGGATGGAAGAAAAAGGAGGAAGGTAGTAGAACCATGTCATGACAAGTATATAAACAAGATGATAAAGTTGATGTACTCAAATGTGGATGGAATGGTATCTAAATTACTAGAGATGAATGATTATGTCAGAGAAAATGAACCACAAATAATATGCCTAACTGAAACAAAATTAATACCAAGGATATCAAATGACATACTAAACTTAGAGGAATACAATATATGGAGAAGAGACAGATATTTAAAAAAAGGAGGAGGAATTATAATATTAACTAAGAAAAATCTAAAAGTCAAGGAAATAAAACTAGATATACCATCACAAGTTGAACTGATTGCAGTAGAGATCGACACATCTGAAGGTAAAGTAATTGTAGCCAATTTGTACATGCCACCCAGATCAAACACATGGGAAAGAGACGAATATGAGGACCTGGCAGAGAGTACAATTCAGAGTGTAAGATCATTGCTACATAAAATGGAAGAGAAATCGGAAAGAATTATACTAACTGGGGACTTCAATACAAATATAAATTGGAATACTCTAGATATAAATAGCCAGGAAAGCTGCTGGGACCAAAAGCTCCTGGATCTCGTACAAGAGTTTTTCTTAACGCAACATGTGAGGGAAACCACCAGAAAAAGAGGACTTGATGTACCTTCAGTGCTAGATCTAATATTTACAAGGCAAGAAAATGATATTGACAGTTTAATATATCACCTTCCACTCGGCAAAAGCGATCATGCAGTGCTAAATTATAACTTCAGGATAGCATATGACATAGTAAACAGCAATGATAGTTACAAAAAGAGCCTAAACTATAAAAAGGGAAATTATCAAGACCTAAAGAAGTATTTCTTAGAAGTTGATTGGGAAAATGAGCTTAGAGGGCAAGATTTAAATGCTGTATATAAATTTTTTTTTGAATTTTATGAAACAGGATTCCAGAAGTACATCCCACAGCACAAAGAAGCAGATAAGAAAATACAGAAATGGTTCAATACAGAATGTAAAAAATCAAAAGAAAGAAGAGATTTGTTGTGGAACAGATACAGAAGACACAATAGTGAAAGGGCGTATAATAATTACATCAGGCAAGAAACAACTATACAAGAATAAGGAGGGAAGCCCAAAAACAGTTTGAGGAGGATATAATAAATAAAAGTAGTGATCAACCAAAGCTGTTTTACAGCTATATCAGAAGCAAAACTAAAGTAAAAGATATAATACAATCCATTACGGACGAGGGAATCACTTATACACGAGAAAGATATTTGTGAAACACTAAATAAGAATTTCCAATTAGTTTTTACAGAAGGAAAAAATTTTGAGAGGGACTATGTGGAACACGCATGTCCACACATACTACCAGGTATACAAATTGCAGAAAAAGTAATACAGGAGGAGTTAAGTAGATTAGACAGAGGAAAAGCAAGTGGTCCTGATGAAATTTCATGTTGGGTATTACGAGAATGTGCAAAGGAGTTAAGTAAACCATTATTTTTAATTTTCAAGAAATCCTTGAGTCAAGGTAAACTACCTGATATTTGGAAAAAAGCAAATATTGTCCCCTTATTCAAGAAAGGAAATAGACAAAATCCACTCAACTACCGACCAGTATCACTTACCAGTGTTGTAAGCAAGGTATTAGAAAAACTTATAAGAAAAGCTTGGGTATATCATCTAGAAGAACACAGTATGATAACAGAAAGACAGTTTGGTTTCAGAAAAGGAAAATCATGTGTTACTAATCTGTTGAGCTACTATGACAGAGTAACAAACGCAATACAGGAAAGGGAAGGATGGGTGGACAGTATCTATTTAGATTTCAAGAAAGCTTTTGACACAGTACCACACCAAAGACTTTTATGGAAACTGTACCATCAAGGAGGAATTCGAGGCAAACTGTTTTGTTGGATGCAAGACTTTCTCATAAAAAGAGAAATGAGGACAGTACTAAGAGGAAACTACTCATCATGGAAAGAAGTGACTAGTGGAATACCACAGGGTTCAGTGCTGGCACCAATCATGTTTTTAGTGTATATAAATGATATAAACAGTAACACTGGAAATGAGAGCTATCTGAATATGTTTGCAGATGATGCAAAAATACGAAGGAGAATTACTAACACAGACTCTTGTAAAGAGCTACAAGAAGAATTAAATAAACTTCATGAATGGAGTAGTACATGGCAAATGGAATTCAATGTGGACAAGTGTCATGTAATCAAGTTTGGTAAAAGTGGAAAAAGACCTGATTGGGATTATAAGTTAGGAAATAAAACCCTATACACATCAGAAAGAAAGAAAGACCTAGGTGTGATTATCAATAACAGACTATCTCCGGCTGACCACATCAGCGAGAAGGTACGGAACATGTATACACTGCTTGCAAATATGAGAATAGCATTCACATACATTAATGAAGACATGTTAAGAAGGATAATAACATCATTCATTAGACCAACCCTGGAATATGCATCAGTAGTCTGGAGTCCTCATCTCAAAAAGCACATAGACAAGATTGAAAAAGTTCAAAGGGCCGCTACAAGATGGATACCAAGCTTAAGGGACCTAAGCTACGAAGAAAGACTAAATAAACTGAATCTACCAACACTACAGGAGAGAAGGAAAAGAGGTGACATGATAATGCTATATAAATGCATATCAGGAAAGGAGAAAATAGACATAAATGATTACTTAACATATGGAGAAGCATCAGCAAGAGGACACTGCAAAAAACTGCATAAGAAGAGAGGTGATAAAGACGTAAGGAAATTCAGTTTCCCAAACAGAGCAATTGATCAATGGAATGCACTACCGAATGAAATAGTGTGTGCCAAAACAATTCACAAATTTAAGGATATGTACGATAAATATGGTTTAAGACACGGGACAGTACGAGCTTGACTCATTCCTGTAAAGATACAATTAGGTAAGAACACAAGGAAATTATTAGGTAAACAAAGTGAGTGGAAGGGAGTGTCATTATTGCTCTCTCTCTCTCTCAGATCCCACCCTACCGTACCCTACCCTACCCTGCCCTGCCCTGCCCATACCCTACCCTACCCTACCCATACCCTACCCTACCCTGCCCATACCCTACCCTACCCTACCCATACCCTACCCTACCGTACCCTACCCTACCCTGTCCTGCCCTACCCTACCCTACCCTACCCTACCCTGCCCTGCCCTACCCTACCCAGGCTTGGTATCATAAAGGGAAATCAAAGTAAGGTATTGAGTGACATGAGACAAGGAGTGATAAAGTGAGAGAGTGATGAACGCTCTCTCTCTCTCTCTCTCTCTCTCTCACTGGTTCTATTCGTCTTCCTAATCTTACCTTTCTCTCTCTCTCTCTCTCTCTCTCTCTCTCTCTCTCTCTCTCACTGGTTCTATTCGTCTTCCTAATCTTACCTTTCTCTCTCTCTCTCACTGGTTCTATTCGTCTTCCTAATCTTACCTTTCTCTCTCTCTCTCTCTCTCTCTCTCACTGGTTCTATTCGTCTTCCTAATCTTACCTTTCTCTCTCTCTCTCTCTCTCTCTCTCTCTCTCTCACTGGTTCTATTCGTCTTCCTAATCTTACCTTTCTCTCTCTCTCTCTCTCTCTCTCTCTCACTCACTGGTTCTATTCGTCTTCCTAATCTTACCTTTCTCTCTCTCTCTCTCTCTCTCTCTTACCTTGTCTGTCCAGCTGATTAACAGATAAGGACGGGGACTGATGTGGGAAAACGAGAGCGAGAGAGAAAGAGAGAGAGAGAGAGAGAGAGAGAGAGAGAGAGAGAGAGAGAGAGAGAGAGAGAGAGAGAGAGATGGGGTCATGCAATGTGGGGTGGGGTCATGCCTCTCCCTGCCTCATTCTGCCTCCCCCTGCCTCATTCTGCCTCCCCCTGCCTCTCCCTCATTCTCCATCTCCCTACCTCACCTCACCTGCCTGTACCTGCCTACTTACCTGAGCTTACCTGGTGGTCCTGATAAGAAAACACACACACACACACACACACACACACACACACATACTCTTGTCAATCCTGTATCTTTCTTCAACACACACACACACACACACACACACACACACACACACACATACTCTTGTCAATCCTGTATCTTTCTTCAACACACACACACGCACACACACACACACACACACACACATACTCTTGTCAATCCTGTATCTTTGTTCAACATACACACACACACACACACACACACACACACACACACACACACACACACTGGTCAATTCTGTATCTTTCTTCCTCAACACACACACACACACACACACTGGTCAATTCTGTATCTTTCTTCCTCAACACACACACACACACACACACACACACACACACACTGGTCAATTCTGTATCTTTCTTCCTCAACACACACACACACACACACACACACACACACACACACACACACACACACACACACATGCCTGGTGGTCAGTGTTGCATGTCTTCCTGGTCAGGTGTCAGGTCACAGGAGGTCAGGTGTGGTAGTTGTGGTAGGTATTGTGGTAGGTGTGATAGTAGAAGTGGTAGTTGTGGTAGGTGTGGTAGTAGAAGTGGTAGTTGTGGTAGGTAGTGTGGAGATGGTTATGGTAGTGGTCGTGGTAATTGTGACAGTAGAAGTCGTAGTTGTGGTACGTGTGGTAGTAGAAGTAGTAGTTGTGGTAGGTAGTGTGGACATGGTTATGGCAGTGGTGGTGGTAGTTGTGGTGGGTGTGGTAGGTATGGTTGTGGTAGTTGTAGTGGGTGTGGTAGGGGTGGTTGTGGTAGTAGTGGTGATGGTAGTTGTGGTGGGTGTGGTAGGTGTGGTTGTGGTAGTAGTGGTGGTGGCAGTTGTGGTGGGTGTGGTAGGTGTGGTTGTGGTAGTAGTGGTGGTGGTAGTTGTGGTGGGTATGGTAGGTGTGGTTGTGGTAGTAGTGGTGGTGGGTGTGGTAGTTGAAAGTGACTGGTTATAGGGTGTGGTAGTTGTGGTAGCTGTGGTGGTAGTTGTAGTTATTCGTGGTTGTGGTTGTGGTGGTGGTTGTGGTAGATGCGTGTGTGGGTGTGATGGTGGTGATGATAGTGATGGTGATGATGATGATGATGATGATGATGATGATGATGATGATGATGATGGTGGTGATAATGATGATAATAATGATGATGATGATGACTGTTGTGATGGTATTGACAGTGATGATGATGGTGGTGATGGTGGTGATAGTGATGATGGTGGTAGTGATAGTGATGATGATGGTGGTGGTGATAGTGATGATGATGATGGTGGTGATAGTGATGATGATGATGATGATGATGATGATGATGGTGGTGATGATGATGATGATAATAATGATGATGATGATGATTGTTGTGATGGTATTGACAGTGATGATGATGGTGGTGATGGTGGTGATAGTGATGATGGTGGTGATGGTGGTGATAGTGATGATGATGATGGTGGTGATAGTGATGATGATGATGGTGGTGATAGTGATGATGACAGTGGTGAGTGATAATGGTGATGGTGGTGATAGTGATGATGATGATGGTGATGATAATAATGATGATGATGGTGGTGATAGTGACCATGACAGTGGTAAGTGATAATGGTGATGGTAGTAATGGTGGTAGTGATGATGATAGTGGTAAGTGATAATGGTGATGGAAGTAATGGTGGTAGTGATGATGATGGTGGTAAGTGATTATGGTGATGGTAGTAATGGTGATAGTGATGATGATAGTGGTAAGTGATAATGGTGATGGTAGTAATGGTGATAGTGATGATGATAGTGATGATGGTGGTGACAGAGGTAGCCTGAGAGCAGGGTGGGTGCTCGCTTCCCATAGTCCAACACCCAGCATTCCTTCATTCCACCTCCCTCACTGGCATCCAACCCACCCCGCCACTCACCCCACCACTCACATCCACTCATCCCACCCTACCACATCCTACCCACCACTCACCGCGCCACTCACCCCACCACCCACCCCGCCACTCACTCGGCCACTCACCCCCCACCCACCACTCACCCCGCCACTCACTCCACCCGGCCACTCACCCCTCCACTCACCCCACCCACCACTCACCCCACCACACTCCACCACTCACCCCGCCACACCCCACCATATAACACTATAATTCCTCCGCCCTACTCACACTTCCTCCCTTGGTATGGATCGTAAGACATTTTGAGGTACGACTCATCCTTGTAACTCCAATAAACTCCCTCCCTCCCCATCTCTCTCTCTCTCTCTCTCTCTCCCCATTTCTCCCTCTCTCCTCCCCATCCCAATCTCTCTCTCTCTCTCTCCCCATTTCCCCCTTCCTCCTCCAATCTCTCCCCATTTCTCCCTTCCTCCCCCCCCCTCTCTTTCTCACTATCTCTACTTATTTCTCCCTCCCTCCCTCTCCCCTCTCTCCCTCCCCTCCCTCCTCCCCATCCCTCTTTACTAAGCAATGTCCTTCGACAATCTCTCTCTCTCTCTCTCTTTCTCTGCTACACCTGTCGATTTTATTCATTACAGGTAAGACGCCTCGTAATGAAGGGGTTAAAGATTGTGTGTGTGTGTGTGTGTGTGTGTGTGTGTGTGTGTGTGTGTGTGTGTGTGTGTGTGAGTAGGGCCCCGTGTCTAGTCCGGAATTAGTCCTATAAATTTACGGGTTGATTAGGGGGCTACTCACCTGATGGCACTGAAGACTAAATAGCCTCTTGTCAGGTGCTGGGGGATGGAACTCATGTGAAAGGTGAAGGACGCCACTCCGACCCAGGCGTCTTGACCACCAGGCTCCTCATACTGACCTGAAGTAGAAGTGGTTATTTTTATTATTATTATTATTATTATTATTATTATTATTATTATTGTTGTTGTTTTTGTTACACTTCTTTTCTTCTTAGCAGTAGTAGTAGTAGCAACAGTAATAGTAGCAGTAGTAGTAGTAGCAACAGTAGTAGTAGTAGTAGTAGTGGTGGTGGTAGTAATAGTAGTAGTAGTAGTAGTACTCATCATCGTCGTCATCATCATCATCATCATCATCGGGACCTCCTTTCCCACCCTAGGGCAGGGTGAGGAGTAGCAATGTCCAGACAGCCCAAATTTGC
>NC_136957.1:35200745-35205745 GCF_032717465.1 Coenobita brevimanus | reverse complement strand
CCACAACCCTAGCTTTCTCCCCAATCACCCTTCACCCTCCCTTTCTGACAAATCACCCCACACCCCTCCCATTCACCCCAATCACCCTACACCCCTCCCTTTAACCCATATCACCCCACACCCCTCCCTTTCACCCCAATCACCCCACACCCCTCCCTTTCACCCCAATCACCCCACACCCCTCCCTTTCACCCCAATCACCCTACACCCCTCCCTTTCACCCCAATCACCCCACACCCCTCCCTTTCACCCCAATCACCCCACCCCTCCCTTTCACCCCAATCACCCCACACCCCTCCCTTTCACCCCAATCACCCTACACCCCTCCCTTTCAACCCAAACACCCCACACCCTCCCTTTCACCCCAATCACCCTACACCCCTCCCTTTCACCCCAATCACCCTACACCCCTCCCTTTCACCCCAATCACCCCACACCCCTCCCTTTCACCCCAATCACCCCACACCCCTCCCTTTCACCCCAATCACCCTACACCCCTCCCTTTCACCCCAATCACCCTACACCCCTCCCTTTCACCCCAATCACCCCACACCCCTCCCTTTCACCCTAATCACCCTACACCCCTCCCTTTCATCCCAATCACCCCACACCCCTCCCTTTCACTCCAATCACCCTACACCCCTCCCTTTCACCCCAATCACCCGACACCCCTCCCTTTCACCCCAATCACCCCACACCCCTCCCTTTCACCCCAATCACCCCACACCCCTCCCTTTCACCCCAATCACCCCACACGCCTCCCTTTCACCCCAATCGCCCCACACCCCTCCCTTTCACCCCAATCACCCTACACCCCTCCCTTTCACCCCACACCCCTCCCTTTCACCCAATTCTCCCCACACCCCTCCCTTTCACCCCAATCAAACCACACCCCTCCCTTTCACCCCAATCACCCCACACCCCTCCCTTTCACCCCAATCACCCCACACCCCTCCCTTTCACCCCACACCCCTCCCTTTCACCCCAATCACCCCACACCCCTCCCTTTCACCCCACACCCCTCCCTTTCACCCCAATCACCCCACACCCCTCCCTTTCACCCCAATCACCCCACACCCCTCCCTTTCACCCCAATCACCCCACACCCCTCCCTTTCACCCCAATCACCCCACACACCCTCCCTTTCACCCCAATCACCCTACACCCCTCCCTTTCACCCCAATCACCCCACACCCCTCCCTTTCACCACAATCTCCGCCCACCCCTCCGTTCCACCCCAATCACCCCACACCCCTCACTTTCACCCCAATCACCCCACACCCCTCCCTTTCGCCCCAATCACCCCACACCCCTCCCTTTCACCCCAATCACCCCACACCCCTCCCTTTCACCCCAATCACCCTACACCCCTCCCTTTCACCCCAATCACCCTACACCCCTCCCTTTCACCCCAATCACCCCACACCCCTCCCTTTCACCCCAATCACCCTACACCCCTCTCTTTCACCCCAATCACCCCACACCCCTCTCTTTCACCCCAATCACCCCACACCCCTCTCTTTCACCCCAATCACCCTACACCCCTCTTTTTCACCTCACTTCTGTCCCTCCTTCACCCCCTACCCTTCTCCTCTCACTCCACACCCTATTTACCCCACCATCTCACTCTCACCTTACACCCCCACCCGCACCCACACCCCCAACTTCCCCCCTACACCCTCCCCACCCCCACCCCACACCCTTCCCACACCCCACCATCCCATTCCACATCCCCACGCGAACCCGGATCCACCCCCAATTCGTCCCCGTCACACACCGCCTCAAACTGATATTTCCTGAGAGAGAGAGAGAGAGAGAGAGAGAGAGAGAGAGAGAGAGAGAGAGAAGCCTCCTTGCCAACTTCCATCTTGCTTATTATATCGGGTAAGGAAGCTCCCTAACACCTCTTGCTAAGCGATTTATCTTGCTTAATACACCCTACTATCGTCTTATGCCCGTATTTTCGTCGGTTAAGGAGGTTCCCGAACACCTTTTCCTAAGCGATTTATTTTGCCTGTTATACTTTATCGGGACATATATCGGAAAAATCATATTACCTCTCTTATACAATCTGCTTCCAAGAGATTAGGTGTGCTAAGCCGACTCCATACCTTCTTTACCCCTGCACAGTTGTTGACTTTATACACGGGTATTATTTGCTCCTGTGTAGAGTACAACTCTGTGTGGGGAGGCTCCCCACATACAGCTCTTCTCAATAGGGTGGAGTCAAAGGTTTTTCGTCTCATTAACTCTCCTCCTCTTACTGGCTCCCTTCAACCTCTGTCTCTTCGCCGCACTGTTGCATCCTTATCTCTTTTTTTATCGCTACTTCCATGGTCACTGCTCCTCTGAACTGTCTGCTTGCATCCCTCCACCTCTACGACGGGCGCGTAGCACCCGTCTAGCAGCAAACTCTCATCCTTTTCCCGTCCAACTCTCTAATGCAAGAGTTAACCGTTACTCCCAGTCCTTCATTTATGCAACAGGTCAACTCTGGAACAGTCTCCCTCTGACTGTATTTCCTACTGCCTATGATCTCCAGTCTTTCAAACGCAGTGTGTCCAGGCATCTCGAAATGAATGGATCTTGAATTTGGCTCTCTCTTGTATTTTGTTTTTCTCTTGGAAGGAACAGTTTTGCGGCCTCATTGCCTTTGGTTCCTTCTTCCTCACATAAAAAAAAAAAAAAAACTATTAACACCTTTTCCTAACTGATTTATTTTTGGATACGGCTAGTCAATACCCCTTTGTACGTTTTTTATAAGGATTATGGCGATGTCTGAAGGATTTATATAACAGAAGAGGACAGTAAGGTGCAATAAGCAAAATAAATCGCTTGGAAAAAGGTAATAGGGAGATTTATGTAAAGTATAGCGATATTGGAAGCATTTATATAACAGAGGAGGACAGTAAGGTGTAACAAGCAAAATAAATCGCTTGGGAAAAGGTGACAGGGAGATTTATGCAGAGTATGGCAATATTGGAAGCATTTATACAACAGAAGTGGACAGTAAGGTGTAACAAGCAAAATAAATCACTTGAGAAAAGGTGTTAGGGAAGTTTATGCAGAGTATGGCGATATTGGAAGGATTCACTTAACACAAAATAAGACAGTTAGGTGTATTAAGTAAACTAAATCGCTTAGGAAAAGGTGGTTGTAAAATGAATAACTTAGGAAAAGGTGTTAGTCAAATAAATAACTTAGAAAAAGGTGTTAAGGAGCTTTCTTAACCGACGAGAATACGTGCCTAAGGTGGTAGTAATGTGTAAGAAGAGAAATAAATCGCTTATAAATAGGTGTTAGACAAAATAATACAGAATAATGAGTGTATGGGAGAGTCTTATAAAAACATCTGAAGAAAATGATAATTAAAAATAAAGATTAAGTGTGAGGATGAGAGGGAGTGAGGGGGGATTTGGTTGTCATTGTTACTATTTTTGTTGTTGTTATTATTATTATTATTATTATTGCTGCTACTACTACTATTATTATTAAAACTTTCCACATCCCTGTGGGAAGTTTTATTAGTCTTGTCAATATTATTATTCTTACTTATTATAAAACTGGGATATTTCAAAGGCTATTGGGCCAGAGCCTTCAAACTTAGTGGGCCGGGTGTTTGCTTCTTTTGGCCAAATATGGCGGCAGTCCGTCCACTAGATCTCTGGATATTATCCACAACAGACAAGTGAGTGGCCATGCTGTCTCAGGAACGGCTACAGCAGCAGCTGACATTTGCCGCCAACACAGCGTTAAGGCAGACGCAGTGCGGGAAGGAGTGCGGTGCCAATCGCTGCATTATTCTCTGATCTGGGATCAAACATCGGCACTTTGCCCGATATTCCGAATGTCAGCTGATTATACATGAAGGATTAGAGCCACAGCCACCAAACTTGGTGCACTTATTAGAGTTAGAGCCACCAAACTTGGTGCACTTATTAGAGTTAGAGCCACCAAACTTGGTGCACTTATTAGAGTTAGAGCCACCAAACTTGGTGCACTTATTAGAGCCACAGCCACCAAACTTGGTGCACTTATTAAAGTTAGAACCTCCAAACTTGGTGCACTTATTAGAGCCACAGCCACCAAACTTGGTGCACTTATTAGAGCCACAGCCACCAAACTTGGTGCACTTATTAGAGCCACAGCCACCATACTTGGTGCACTTATTAGAGTTAGAGCCACCAAACTTGGTGCACTTATTAGAACCACCAAACTTGGTGCACTTATTAGAACCACCAAACTTGGTGCACTTATTAGAACCACCAAACTTGGTGCACTTATTAGAACCACCAAACTTGGTGCACTTATTAGAGTTAGAACCACCAAACTTGGTGCACTTATTAGAGTTAGAACCACCAAACTTGGTGCACTTATTAGAGTTAGAGCCACCAAACTTGGTGCACTTATTAGAACCACCAAACTTGGTGCACTTATTAGAGTTAGAGCCACCAAACTTGGTGCACTTATTAGAGTTAGAACCACCAAACTTGGTGCACTTATTAGAGTTAAAGCCACCAAACTTGGTGCACTTATTAGAACCACCAAACTTGGTGCACTTATTAGAGTTAGAGCCACCAAACTTGGTGCACTTATTAGAACCACCAAACTTGGTGCACTTATTAGAGTTAGAACCACCAAACTTGGTGCACTTATTAGAGTTAGAACCACCAAACTTGGTGGACTTATTAGAGCTAGAACCACCAAACCTGGTGGACTTATTAGAGTTAGAACCACCAAACTTGGTGCACTTATTAGAGTTAGAACCACCAAACTTGGTGCACTTATTAGAGTTAGAACCACCAAACTTGGTGCACTTATTAGAGTTAGAACCACCAAACTTGGTGCACTTATTAGAGCCACAGCCACCAAACTTGGTGCACTTATTAGAGCTAGAACCACCAAACTTGGTGCACTTATTAGAGCCACAGCCACCAAACTTGGTGGACTTACAGACTGTGGTGACCTAAGGTGACATGCACAAGATCAGTCACCTTGAC
>NC_136957.1:35193245-35195745 GCF_032717465.1 Coenobita brevimanus | reverse complement strand
CGATCTGAAAGAGAATAAGAATAAATAATACAAAAAATAATGAGAAAATACAGAAAATAAATAATGAATAATGAAAATAAATAGGAAAATAAATAAATAAGAAACTAAATAAATAAATAAATAATGAGAAAATAAATAAGTAAATAATGAGAAAATACATGAAAAATAAATGTTAAAAAATAAATAAATGAGAAAATAAATAAATAATGAGAAAATAAAAAACATAATTGAAAAAAATAAATGAAAAAATAAATAATAAATAAATAAATGAGAAAATAAATATATAAATAAATACTGAGAAAATAAATAAAAATACTGAGAAAATAAAACATAAATAAATGAGAAAATAAATTTAAATAAATAATGCAACAAAATAAATAAATAATGAAAATAAATAACAATCTAACAACCACCATTACTACCACACTCACGCTACCATAACTACCATACTTACTGTACACTACCATAACAGCCACAAACAACCACTATCAAAACCACACAACTACCACAACTACCACAAACAACCACTATCAGAACCACTCAACTACCATGACTACCGTACGACACTACCATAACCACCACAACTACTAACAAAACCACACAACCACCACCAAAACCGCACACAATGAGAACCACACAATTACTACCACGACC
This sequence comes from Coenobita brevimanus, assembly GCF_032717465.1. NCBI lineage: Eukaryota > Metazoa > Arthropoda > Malacostraca > Decapoda > Coenobitidae > Coenobita > Coenobita brevimanus. The sequence continues at coordinate 35,195,091 of NC_136957.1, read as the reverse complement.
ACATAACCACCAAAATTACCACAACTACCACAACCACCAGAACCACACACCTACCATAACCAAACCACAACCACCAGAACCACACACCTACCATAACCAAACCACAATACCAGAACTATTTAACTTCACAACCAAACACTCACCACAACCACACAACCAGCACCACACAACCACAACAACTACCACAAGCACACACCACCACAACTACCACAACCACACACCACCACAACTACCACAACCACACCACCACAACTACCACAACCACTACTACACCACCACAACTACCAAAACTGCAAAACTACCAAAATCATCATAACCACACAACTACCACCACAATTACGACTTTCACACTAGTACCACAACCTACTACCACACCGACCACAAAACTACCACTCACCACAACTACCGCGATTACTACCAATAACAAAACCCACAACCACAACAAACAACCACATTCAACCACAATCACACACACAACAACCATTCGTCACACACCACCAACCACCATCAAAGCCACCACAATCACAAGCATCAGCAGGCAAGCGCACCCCCCCCCTCAAAAAAAAAAAAAAAAAATGATGGGAATAAAAATAAAACTTCAAAATTCCGAAATGAGGACAAAATGGCCGCCGTAATGGAGCATTCCTGGAGCCTCATAAGCTAATCAACAAGTATTGCCACAATCAAGGTCTGGGGGGCGGGACCAATCCAGGTTTCGACCAATCAGGGAGGAGCTGGTGGGAGGGGCGACCAATCAGGGGAAGGACCCGGGCCCGCCAGCCAATCAGGGACCAGGCTGGGCGGGGCGGAAGTCAAGCCCCGCCCATCGAGTCTGGAATCCAGGTTATTGATTGGCTGTCGCTGCGGTTGCCATGGTTACGCAAGAACGGGAGGTACGACGGATTAACTGGAAACTTTTGGATACGGGGGGATAGTCCCGTGGGAGGGCGATAGTAAATAGGTGTTATCAACGCGGATTAGTAGTCCCCGGCGCAGGTTAGGGGTGTTTTCATGCCGGATTAGGAGGGGAAGGAGGAGGACGAGGAGGAATTAGCGAAGGCAGGCGCGAGGGAGAGGAAGAATTGGCGAAAAAGTGCGCTGAGAGGCGGGGACTGAAAAGGTGGAAAATCGGACGTTCCCGCACAAAAAACGGAATTCTCCCCGTCGGCTCCACCTCTTCACCGGTTTGTTTACATCGGCGGCGGGGCGGATATGCGGCCGTGGACGTGCGAATAACACAGTGCTGACGTCCCTATCCCGCCGGCTGGATAGGTGAGCGGTGGAATGGTGTTAAGGGACAGAGTACACGATGCAAGAGGATAGAAAATAAATGTGAAAAGGACGCAAAAGAAAAGGATAGCGAGTTTTGAACTGGCAGCGTATAATATCTACTACATCGGTGGAAGTAGTGAGGATAGACGGATAAGTCGCTAGAAAAATGGCATTAAGACACAAAGAAAGAGGTGTAGCAGGAAAATACATGACTGTGCTTAAAATATGAATGATTTCGGTGGCGTGGTGTGGGTAGACCGTAGTAAAAAAAAAATAAAAAAAAAATGATCTGAATATTATAAACACAAAGGAATAGATGACAAGACAATGGAGAAAGAAAGGTAAGAGATAGAGCGAGGAAAGTGAGAAAGAGTGAGGAACAGAGCGAGGAAAGTGAGAAACCGCGAGGAATACGAGAAGTGGAGCGAGGAAAGTGAGCAATAGAGCGAGGAAAGTGAGAAAAAGAGCGAGGAAAGTGAGAAATAAAGCGAGGAAAGTGGGATTAAGAGAGGAAAGTGAGAAATAATGCGAGGAAAATAAGATAAAGAGAGGAAAGTGAGAAACAGCGAGGAGA
>NC_136957.1:35175745-35188245 GCF_032717465.1 Coenobita brevimanus | reverse complement strand
TGTCTCCTCTCTCTCTCTCTCTCTCCTCCCCTTCTTCCTATCTTCACCTCCCCCTCTTCCTCCTCCCCTCACCCCCTCTACTTAGAAGGGATTGGATAGGTCCATAAAACGAGGTGCAGGATCCCCCCCCCCTCTCATTCTTTTCCTTTCCTTCCTCACTCCTTCCTTTCCATCCCCACCACCTCTCTCTCTCTCTCTCTCCTTTCCTTTCCCACTCCTTCCTCTTCCTTTCCTTCCCCACCACCTCTCTCTCTCTCTCTCTCTCTCTCCTTTCCTTTCCCACTCCTTCCTCTTCCTTTCCATCCCCACCACCTCTCTCTCTCTCTCTCTCTCTCTCTCTCCTTTCCTTTCCCACTCCTTCCTCTTCCTTTCCATCCCCACCACCTCTCTCTCTCTCTCTCTCCTTTCCTTTCCCACTCCTTCCTCTTCCTTTCCTTCCCCACCACCTCTCTCTCTCTCTCTCTCTCTCTCCTTTCCTTTCCCACTCCTTCCTCTTCCTTTCCTTCCCCACCACCTCTCTCTCTCTCTCTCTCCTTTTCTTTCCCACTCCTTCCTCTTCCTTTCCTTCCCCACCACCTCTCTCTCTCTCTCTCTCTCTCTCTCTCTCTCTCTCTCCTTTCCCACTCCTTCCTCTTCCTTTCCTTCCCCACCACCTCTCTCTCTCTCTCTCCCTCCTTATCTTTCCCACACCTTCCTCTTCCTTTCCTTCCCCACCACCTCTCTCTCTCTCTCTCTCTCGCCTTTCCTTTCCCACTCCTTCCTCTTCCTTTCCTTCCCCACCACCTCTCTCTCTCTCTCTCTCTCTCTCTCCTTTCCTTTCCCACTCCTTCCTCTTCCTTTCCTTCCCCACCACACCTCCCACTCCTTCCTCTTCCTTTCCTTCCCCACCACCTCTCTCTCTCTCTCTCTCTCTCTCTCTCTCTCTCTCTCTCCTTTCCTTTCCCACTCCTTCCTCTTCCTTTCCTTCCCCACCACCTCTCTCTCTCTCTCTCTCTCTCTCTCTCTCTCTCTCTAAACGGTCGTGAGAAAAGATCAGTATCAGTATTTAGGCAGAGAAGTCCTGCTGACTGTAACTATTATCTACTACTACTACTTCTACTACAACTATCTACTGTACTACACTACCACCACCACCGACACCACCACTACTACTACTGCCACTAATACTATCACCACTACTGCTATTGCTACCACTACTACTACTTGTGCTACAACAACAATTACTACTGCTACTGCAACTACTACCATTACCACTACTACTACTACCACTACTTATACTACAACTACTACTACCACTACTTATACTACTACTACTACTACTACCACTACTTATACTACTACTACTACTACTACTACTACCACTACTTGTACTACTACTACTACTACTACCACTACTTATACTACAACTACTACTACCACTACTTGTACCACTACTACTACTACCACTACTACTACTACCACTACTTATACTACAACTACTACTACCACTACTTGTACTGCTACTACTACTACCACTACTTATACTACTACTACTACTACCACTACTTGTACTACTACTACTACTACCACTACTTATACTACTACTACTACCACTACTTGTACTACTACTACTACTACTACTACCACCACTACTTGTACTACTACTACTACTACAACTACTAATCTACTTGAAAAATAAACAAGAACATTAGAATGAGAGAGAGAGAGAGAGAGAGAGAGAGAGAGAGTGTACATATAAATTGGCAATATTAAGCAAACTGAAAGGCAATTCATTATTTTATTATTATTATTATTATTATCACTAACATCACCATTATCATTATTTTTATTATTATCCATCCATCCATTCATCCCCCAATCCTATGTCGCCCCATGAGGAGCGTAGGAACCCGGGGCTAGGCAAGTTGGTCCTGATATTTAAGATGAGAGTGACCAGCCTCATTTATCCCTGAGTGGCATTACGTGACATATAAACCTCAACCACCCCTTGGATATAAACCTTCACCGGCTCAATCCGACTGGAGCACCATAATTACCCACTAAACCACCAGGCATGAAAATCTGGTTATATGGTTACCACCCAGCGTAGTAAATGGTTTCCTGGTGAACAAGAAACTTATTACTATTATCACTAACATCATCATCAACACCATTTTTATTATTATTATTATTATTATATTATTATTACTACTACTACTACAACTACTAATACAACTATATTATTATTATTATTATTATTATTATCATCATATTGTTCCAGTTTCAGAGCTGCATTATTTCCTTACTGAATCGACGTTTTTCAGAAAGTTTAACGCACAATGAACACTAAGGAGGCGATAGGCAGGTGAAGAGAGGCGAAAATCAGTGGGAAAATAAAAGGAGAAAGAATCGAAATGAGCCATAGATGTGAACGATAATTACTGACACGAACGACATGCTATGGAACGGCAGGCGAGAGGCGTCAGAGTGAGGCCCAGACGATGAATTTTGAAACAGGGAAGATGGGCCGATCGAGTGAGCGAAGAGAAATGAGAAACTAACGAGGAGAGGGTGAAATTGAGGCGAAGGAAAGTGGGAAAGGGACGAAGGTGTATGAGAACAGGGTGAAGGAGGGGAAGGAAGTGAAGGAGAGAAGGAGGGAGGGAAGGAAGTGAAAGAGGAGAGGGAGGGAGAAAGAAAGAAGGGAGGAATTTAAGGGAGAAAGGTGGAAGTGAAAGAAGGAAGGAAGGAAGGAAGGAAGGAGAGGAGACAGTGAAGGAGAGAAGCGAAGGAGGGAAGGAAAAAGTGAGAGGAAAAGAACTAGGAAAGAAAAAGGAAGAAGGAAAGAAGCAAAGAAAGGAAGGAAGGAAGGACAAGAGACAGCAGGAAGGAAGAAAGGGGGGAAGGAAAGGCGAACGCTTGAGGGAAGGAAGGAAGGAACCACGAAAGCAAAGGAGAAGGAAGGAAGGGAGGAACCACCAAAGGAAGGAAGAAAGGAAGGAAAGAAGGACTGACTCAAGGAAGGAAGGAGGGAGGGAAGGAAGGAAGGAGGAAGAAAAAATTCAGGAGAGAAGGAAGAAACCCCAAGAAAGGAAGGAAGGAAGACCAAACTAAGAAAGGAAGGAAGGAGGAAAAAATTAAGGAAGGACGGAAGGAAGGAGGGAAGAAAGGAAGGCAGAAGAAAAAATTAGGGAAGGAAGGAAGGAAGAAGGGAGGGAAGGAAGGAAGGAGGAACAAAAAACTAAGGAAGGAAGGAAGGTGTAAGTAGGAGGGGGAGGGTCAATCATACAGTGTGGTGCAAAAGTATGTCGTCAGTAATGTACCAAGGCTACGCGTCCTACTTACAGGCCTACCAACGCCCCCCCTACTGCCCCCCCTCAGCACCCCTCACCCTCAACCACTACGATAAGGTAACTACTACTACGGTACTACCACTACCATAACTACTACTACTTCCATAACCATTACTACTACTACCATTACAACTACTACTATAACCACTACCTCTACAACTACTAGTACTACCACTACTACTAAAACTACCATTACTACTACTACTACCACTACTACCATGGCTACTAGTACCATTACTACCACGAGTACTATAACCACTACCACCACGACTACCATCGCTACTACTACTACCACTACTACTATAGTCTCTTTGCTTGACCTGTGCAGGTGAGATATATGAGGCAAGTAAGGTGTGTTTGATACGCGGCTGCTGCCTGGCCGCCGATGATGTGACTGAAGTAAATGCAGACATGTACTGCTGTGCAACATGTGGACGTAGGTGTACACCGTGGCTGGATATTATAGCGCAACATACGGACGTAGGTGTACACCGTGCGTGGATGTAGTGCAACATGCGGACTTAGGTGTACACCGTGCGTGGATGTAGTGCAACATGCGGACGTAAGTGTACACCGTGCGTGGATGCAGTACAACATACGGACGTGGGTGTACACCGTGAGTGGATAATTCATTTCAAACGTCACTCATCGTTTTATGAAACTTTATAATCAACTTTAATTTTCTTTGATAACAGTAAACTTTTAAAGCTAATTTTGACCTCTTCAGCCTCGGAAATTATTCCATATTTAATCTGGCAGCTTGTACTGAGGCAGTTTAAAAATATAAATATATGTGTTAAAATAAGAAGAGGTGTACAGTACATTTAAATCATCGGCGGCCAATCAGCAGCCGCGATTCCAACACACCCTACTCGGCCCATACACCTCAGCTGCACAGGTCAATCATATAGACTATACCACTACTAAAAACAGGAGCCTTAAGCTTCTGAAATCTGAAATCTAATTAGTTGTCCGTGTGTATGCATGTAATATTAACCTTCATCATTACACCTGGCGTCCATTCGGACCCCAGGTGTATATTATATGCAATATTTTCTGAATGACTGATTGCTTTTAGCTGTTGTTTAAGGCAATTGTCACTTAATCACATATCTTTGTTAGGAATAAATATCTGTATTGGTACAACCACGGGATCTCGATATAAGATTTTGGTCTGACAGTGTTGGTGTGCAGACTTACAAGGGTATTCTTCTGCATATCCTTACAGAAGCCTCTTGTTTGTTTCAGATTAGCTGTGGACCGAAAGACAGCACAACCACAGGCGTGGGGAAATGTGGAATAAGCCGTCGATATGATTTTCGAGATTGGCTCTGATATTTCAGATGTAGACCATTCTGACAATGACGATGATGATGATAACTGCATTCTAGTTCCTGATGTTGACTCTGAAATAAGGGTCGTATGTCTGAGCAATATTTAGATCCAGGAGAACTAGACGATCAGGCTCCAGCTGCAGGTGTTAGCGTATTTCTGCATATCAACAGAATTTAGAGGTGCACAGAACAGGACCCGATCAAGAGGCAGGGAATGATGTACGAGCGGCAAGAAGGAACTGGAGATGAAGACAGAGAGGAAAGAGGAGGAGTACAGGTTGGAGGACTTAGAGTACATCAGGAATTAGACTGCAGTTATCATCATCACAGCCACTGTCAGAATGGCCAACAGCGGAAATATCACAGCCACTCGCGAAAATCATGTCAACGGCTTATTCCACATTTACCCATGCCTGTCGTTGTGCCAGTTTTCGTTCCACTGCTAATCTGAAATGAAGAAGACGTTTGTGAAAGGTTGGGGAGAAAAACACTCTAGTAATTATTGCATACTCTACTCTGTCAGCCAGCTAAACCTACAAATTCTGGCAGGTGTTCTGAAACTTGCAAACAGTACAAATTTTCAAACAATACATTAGTTACAGTTTGCATTACTACAGCGGATGTTGGAAGAGGCGTTACTGTTGTTATTCCACCTGGGTACTAATAAGAAAATGTCCAAAGAAATGTGAATAAATTGTTACAACTGATATTTCTCTTCGATATTTCCAGTAAAATTATTAGCCCATAAGAGTATCCGAACCTCGCTGTTGTCACTGTAGAATATAATGATCTATCTATCTATAGCCCGACGCCCTAATCCCGCAAAGGGTGGCCGCAGACAAAACGCCTCCAAGTCACTCTGTCACCCACCATTTGACTCCCCTCCCCCCAACTCACCCCCCCCTCCCTCATATACCTCTCAACTCCATCCCTCCACCTCATCCTCGGTCTACCCCTCCCTCTCCCTCCCTCCACCTCACCTACATACACCCTCTTAGTCAGTCTTTCATTCTCCATTCTCTCCACATGTCCAAACCACCTCAGTGTATTTCTCCTAATCTTTTCAACCACATCCACATCTACCCCACAACGTTCCTTCACTTCTTCATTCGTCAACCTGTCCCTCCACGTCACTCCACATGCTCCTCTCAAGTAACTCATTTCCACTGCTCTCACTCTTGACTTGTTCCCCTCTTGCAATGTCCACGCCTCGCTTCCATACGTCAGGGTAGGGATCACAATACCATCATGCAGTGACTTCTTAACTTCCATACTCACCTCCCTATTTCTCATCACTGCTTTCAGTGTACCGACAACCTTTCTTCCCTGCTGTACCCTTTCACGTACTTCATCCCCCAGAGTTCCATCCTTACTCATGACACTACCCAAGTACTTGAATGCACTCACATTCTCCATATCCTCACCATCCAACCTCACTGCACACTCTGTGACTTCATTCCTCTCAAACACCATAACTTTACTTTTGTTTACATTAACTTTCAGCTTCCTCCTCCTACACACTGTCCCAAATTCATTCACCAAACCTTGCAACTCCCATTCATCTTCACTCAACAGTACTGTATCATCAGCAAACAGCAACACCGGAAGCTTCCAAATCTCACCCTCATTCATATATATATATAATATAATGATGCAACACAATATTAGGATCACGACACAAGATGGTCAAGGAGAAATGTCACGCAGGCAGGAACTGGTGATGGGCTGGACGGAAGAGTAAGTTCCGGGATGTGTACTTATGAGGGTTAAATAATTTCCAAAAGCTAGACAGACAGATAGATAGATAGACTGATACACAAAGATACACAGATAGATAAATAGACATAGATACATACACAAATAGGTTGAGCACACACATAGATAGACAGACAAATAAACAGATACGTAGATAGACAAAATTTTTAAAAAGGTGTCAGCAATGATATATAACTTAATCTGACCTGACATAGGAGAGAGAGAGAGAGAGAGAGAGAGAGAGAGAGAGAGAGATTCAAAAGCCCCTCTCCTCTCCACAAGCCAATAAATCCCTTCCTCCCCTCCCCCCCCTCTCTCTCTCTCTCACGCTTGGTCGGGCGTGTAAGGGGACGTTATGGTAAAGTTTAACAATAGCTTCACCACTGACAGCGTGATATTAAAATTGCGTGTGTGTGTGTGTGTGTGTGTGTGTGTGTGTGTGTGAGAGAGAGAGAGAGAGAGGCGGAGATTGATACAGAATGAGGGACAGACAGACATAAATACCAATAACTGTCTATCTATCTATCTATCTATCGACGTCTGTTTTATCTATCTAAATCTAAATGAACAATAGCTATGGAACTAAATCTATGAGGCTCCCCCACCCCCCTCTCTCTCTCTCTCTCTCCAGAACAGGTGTGAAAGGGCGTCATCTTTCACTCTCTCTCCTCTCTCTCTCTCTTCTCTTGCTTCTCCCCTTCCCTTCATGTCTCCTGTCGTTCCCTCTCTCCCTCCCCTTCCTTTCCCTCCCCTTCCCTTCCCTTCCCTCCCTCCCCCACATGGGAGAGGCGTGAGGGGTAACTTCAAGAGAATGGGTTTTGGTTGTTAAGGTTGGGGGAATGGCAGCCTTATCACTTTAACTACCTACCTACCTACCTACCTGCTTACCTACCCACCTACCTACCTGTTTACTAATCCTTCTTACCCTTCCATCCTACCTACCTACCTACCATTCCTTCCTACCTACCTACCCTTATTTACTACCTACTTACTTAATCTGCCTACCTACCTACCCACCTACTAACCCCTATCTACTTACCTACCTACCTACCCTGATCAAGAAAATAATGAAGGAAAAAAAGGAAGACACACACACACACTCACACACACACACACACACACACACACACACACACACACACACACAAAGATACAACCCTGTCATTCTCTCTCCTCTCTCTCTCTCTCTCACACACACACACACGAAACATCCAAACCCTCAAAACACACACACACTACTTTCAACGACATTCCACAAAGCTCTCCTCTCTCTCTCTCCAGCCTCCAATATTGACTTCGGTTACCATGGCAACCTCCCACACCCGCGCCCCTTGTGTGCGTGTGTGTGTGTATGTGTGTGCGTGTAGGTTTTCCGCTTAGGTACACATATTAGGGGGTTCTTTGATTCTCTCTCTCTCTCTCTCTCTCTCTCTCTCTCTCTCTCTCTCTCTCCATCTATCTATTTATCTATCTATCTATCTATATATCGTCCATTTGTATTGTCTCTGTCTATCTATCTATCTATCGTTCAACAGTATCGTCTTTGTCTCTTACTCTTGGACGCTCTCTCTCTCTCTCTCTCTCTCCCTAACAATCCATCCACTCATCCATCCATCTATCTATCTATCTATCCATCAATCAATAACATTATTTATTTATTTCTCATACATATACCTTTTTACTTATCTATCTACCGTGTGTATCTATCTAGGAATCTATTATCTATCTATCTAGGAATCTATTATCTATCTACCGTATATATCTATCTAGGAATCTATTATCTATCTACCGTATATATCTATCTAGGAATCTATTATCTATCTACCTTAAGTATCTATCCAGGAATCTATCTATCGTATGTATCTATCTAGGAATCTATTATCTATCTATCTACCGTATGTATCTATCTAGCAATCTATTATCTATCTAGGAATCTATTATCTATCTATCTACCGTATGTATCTATCTAGCAATCTATTTTCTATCTAGGAATCTATTATCTATCTATCTACCGTATGTATCTATCTAGCAATCTATTATCTATCTATCGTAATTATGTATCTATCTAGCAATCTATTATCTATCTATCGTATGTATCTATCTAGGAATCTATTATCTATCTATCTATCGTATGTATCTATCTAGCAATCTATTATCTATCTATCATAATTATGTATCTATCTAGCAATCTATTATCTATCTATCGTATGTATCTATCTATCTACCGTATCTATCTAGGAAGCTATTATCAATCTATCTACCGTATGTATCTATCTAGGAATCTATCTATCTATCTATCCACCGTATGTATCTATCTAGGAATCTATTATCTATCTATCTATCGTATGTATCCATCTAGGACCATTTTATCTATCTACCGTATGTATCTATCCAGGAATCTATTATCTATCTATCTACCGCATATATCTATCCAGGAATCTATCTATCTACTATCGTGCCTCGTGGAAGGTGTGATATCTACTAGTTAACAGGTGTTGAGGATCACCTGAGTTAATTACAGGTGAATCAGGGGCAGGTGAGATTCGACGGACAGGTGAGAGGGCGCGGAGTAAAGGAAGCCATTATTTTGCTTTAGTTTTATTCATTATTTTATTTATTTGATAGATTTATTTTTTTTATTTATTTACCATACATTATTTATTTATTTATTTTACTGATTTATTTTAGTTATTTAATCTATTTATTTATTTTACATATTTTATTTATTCTATGTATTTATTTTATTTATCTTTATTCTATTTTATTTATTTTATTGATTTATTTTAGTTATTTTATTTATTTATTTATCTTACATATTTATTTATTTTATATTTTTATTTTTATTTTATTTTATTTATTTGATCGATTCATTTTAGTTATTTTATTTATTTATTTATCTTACATATTTATTTATTTTATATATTTATCTTTATTTTTTATTTATTTTATCGATTCATTTTAGTTATTTTATTTATTTCTCTCACATATCTTATTTATTTTATTTATTTACTTAATTTCTTATTCTTTTTTATTTTACTTTATGTCATTTTTTATTTTCATTTACTGAGTGTATTTATTTTATTGACTCATTTTATTCATTTATTTTATTTTACTTATATTATTTACGGTCAAAATAAATATACATAATTTCAAAAATAAAAAAAAAATAAAAAAAAAATAAACTGGCCAGGTAAAATTCTCATTAACCTTTTTGCACACCTGAAATTTTTCCTCCATTAAAAAAAAAAAAATGATCTAAAGGTAGGAACAGGAAGAAAAAATCCAGGTAATGAACAGGTAAAATTTTCCGTACGTGTTACCTGTTCTGTGATTAATTTTGGAACACCTGTCAGCTCTGGGTAGGTGAGTTTGGGGTGTCAGTGGTGATTGGGTTTGTGTAAGAAGGATGTGTGTGTGTGTGTGTGTGTGTGTGTGTGTGTGTGTGTGTGTGTGTGTGTGTGTGTGTGTGTGTGTGTGTGTGTGTGTGTGTGTGTGTGTGTGTGTGTGTGTGTGTGTGTGTGTGTGTGTGTTTTGTGATGCTGTGGTTGTTTGACGTTCACGCGGACACATACACACACACACACACACACACACACATTCGGGAGAGGTTTGAAGAGAGGAAGTATGGACTGAAGGAAATGTGTACTGAAAGATATATAATGCGCGCACACACACACACACACACACACACACACACACACACACACACACACACACACACACACCTTCGGGAGAGGAAACACAGAGGACTGACGAGGGAAAAGGGTACTGAAACATATATATAATGTATCTAGAAAGGTGTAAAGCCATGCCACGTTTCGCCTTTCCTCGGTTCTCTGGGCAGGGCAAGAACGTCACACACACATTTTTCGTGCCGATGTACCCCTGGATTTTCAGACATTCAGGTGTTTTTCACGGTACTTCACGCACATCGGTAGAACTGAAGGACGAATGGAGGTAATATCAAGGCGACATTCACAAGCTAGGGACAGACAAGAATACACGTCACTCACATCTAAACCGACTTTCTTTTCGTTTTTCAGAAGTACCGCCTTCAGGATGTGGGCGTGGGTGGGGCGGGCGGTTCCTCCCAGCCGCCCACACCGGACCTCCACGCCCACCACAACCCCCATCAACCACAACCACCACAACAACCACAGTACACGGCCTCCACCACCTCCGCCTCCACCACGCCGCAGCTACCCAACCCTTCCGTGCCTCCTGCCTCGGCCTCTGCTGCCTCCCACGGCCCTGTCTGCTCGTCCCCTGCTGCTGCGGCGGGGTCTCAGCAGCAGCAGGCGCCTCAGCAGACACAGCAGCAGGCGCAGCAGCAGACAACGGCCATCTCAGCAGTAAAATCAGACGAGAAGGTGAGAAAGTACGAAATAATTTGCCACTAAAGTGAAAAAATATTAAATAAAATCTGACCTATGTTAAGACTCGTACCTCCCTAACACCTCTTCCTTAGCGATTTATTTCTGGATACGGCAGGTTAATATCCTTTTGCAGGCTATTTATGCTATGGTGATACTGGAGTGATTTTAAGTTACGGTACACGGAACAGGACGGTAAGGTGTAATCAGCAAAATAAATCGCTAAGGAAAAGATGTTAGGGTGCTTCCTTAACCGACGAGAATACGGGTCTTAAAACTGCCCTACCACGACCTGACATGGAGAAAGAAATCAAGAAATCTTAAATACGGGTCATGTAGAGGTCAAGAGAGTGCAAGATATGTTTCCTTCCTTTATCTTCTTCCTTCCTTTCTTTTCTTCCTTCCTTCCCTCCTTCCTTTCTTTTCTTCCTTCCGTCCCTCCCACCTTCCTTCCTTTATTTTCCTCCTTCCTTCCCACCTTCCTTCCCTTCTTCCTTCCTTCCCTCCCACCTTCCTTCCTTCCTTTCTTTCCTTCCCACCTTCCTTCTTTCCCTCCGTCCTTCCCCCCAACCCTCTCCCACCCTCCTAACCATCTCAGTCTCCCTCTCCTTCTGCCCATACTGGCAAACCCCAACATGCAGATCCCCACTACATCCTTCCTTCCCCCACCCTCCTAACCATCCCATTCTCCCTCTTCTAACCATCTCATTCTTGGTGTGCCTCTCCTTCTGCCCTGACTGGCGAACCCCAACACACCGACGACCACATCCTTCCTTCCTTCTCTTCTTCCTTCCCTCCCCCACCCTCCTAATCATCTCATTCTCGGCCTTCTCCTCCTCCTCCTTCCTTCATCCATCCTTCCAGCCCTCTCCCTCCCTCCTCATCACCTCAAATCATCTCATCCTCGGCCTCCCTCTCCCCGGACTGACGAACCGAAACACGCAGACGCCCACTACATCCTTCCTTCCTTCCTTCTAATCGTCTCAAATCATCTCATCCTCGGTCTGCTCCTCCTCCTCCTTCCTTCTTCCATCCTTCCAACCCTCCTAATCATCTCATTCTCGGCCTTCTCCTCCTCCTCATTCCTTTTTCCATCCTTCCAACCCTCTCCCTCCCTCCTCATCACCTCAAATCATCTCATTCTCGGCCTTCTCCTCCTCCTCCTTCCTTCTTCCATCCTTCCCACCCTCCTCATCACCTCAAATCATCTCATCCTCGGCCTCCCTCTCCCCAGACTGGCGAACCGCAGCACGCCGACGCGCACTACATCTCGGCCAACTGCGTGGTGTTGACCTATTTCAGCGGTGACCTGGCTACGGCCGTCGACGAGCACTTCTCCCGCGCCCTCACCCAGTCCTTCAGCAAAAACAGCAAAGGTCAGTGATAAGGGGGTCAAGCGAGGTCATCTGGGGTCAAGTGAGGTCAACTGGAGGCAGGTAAGGTCATCTGAGGTCAATTAGGGATGTCAGATCATTTGGGGTCATCTGGGGTTAATTGGGTGTCGAGGTCATCTGGGGTCATAAGGGGTCAACTGGGGTCGTGAGGTCATCTGGGGTTATAATGGGTCAATTAGGGGTATATAAGGTCATCTGGGTGTCAAGTGAGGTCAATTAGGGGGATATAAGGTCATCTGGGTGTCAAGTTAGGTCAATTAGGAAGATATAAGGTCATTTGGGGTCAACTGGGTGTCAAGTGAGGTCAGTTAG
>NC_136957.1:35165745-35170745 GCF_032717465.1 Coenobita brevimanus | reverse complement strand
AAATTCGTCAGTAATATAAAGGGAGGGTAGTGCTGAGGGGTAGAGGATAAATCGCTTAGGAAAAGGTGTTTAGCCATCAACGGTATTCGGACTAACCCCTCCCCCCGTTACACCCTACTCAGGACTCTTGTTTCCCAAATTCCTCTTACTCTTCTTGGGATTATTATTATTATTATTATTATTATTATTATTATTATTATCATTATTAGTTATTATTATTTTTATTAGGTGTTTTATGAAATGATGATGATGATGATGATAATAATAATAATAGTAATAATAATAATAATAATAATAATAATAATAATAACAACAATAATGTGAATAATAATAATAATAATAATAATACCAAAAATGATGATGTGATAATAATAATAATAATAATAATAATAATAATAATAACAAAATCAATTAACAAAGCATTAAATTACGAACGTCTTTATTTTTATTTATCTTATTTTTCATTATTTATTTTATTTATTTGTTTCATTTATTTATTAATCTATTTCATTTATCTTATTTATCAATTTCATTTATTTTATTTATTTATCAATTTCATTTACTTTATTTATTTATTTCATTTAATTTCTTAATCCATTTCATTTATTTAATTTATTAATCTATTTCATTTATTTTATTTATTAATCTATTTCATTTATTTTATTTATCTATTTCATTTATTTTATTTATTTATCTATTTTATTTATTTTACTTATCTATTTCATTTTATTAGTAATTTTATTCTACTTATATATTTCATTATTTATTCACTTATTTTTACTACTATAACCCAAAAAACATATATTAAATTAAGTTCAATTAGAAAGTCTCCATCTACTCGCTCAAATTCGAAAAAATAATCTATCTTAATCTGAATAAAATTATCACAAAATATATATATATATATATATATATATATATATATATATATATATATATATATATATAAAATAGTCCCAGCGCTGAACGGGTAAAAATTTTAAACTAACGATTTTTTTAACCGTCACGAGTTTCAAAATTTAAAAGTAACGATTTTTTAGTCGGGAGATTCAAAATATAAAAGCAACGATTTTTTTTACGTCGGGTGATTCAAATTAATAAATAAAATCGTTACAAAAAAAAGTCCTCGCGCTGAACGGGTAAAAATTTGTATCTAGCGGTTTATTTTTTAACCGTCGGGTGATTCGATTTTTTTTTTTTTTTACCGTCGGGTGATTCAGAATTTAAAAGTAACGATTTGTTAAACCATCGGGTGATTCAAAATTTAAACATAACGATTTTTTTTAACCGTCGGGTGATTTGATATTTAAGCAATGATTTTTTTTTTTGCCGTAAGGGTTTTAACATTTAAAACTAACGGCTTTTTAACTGTCGGGTGATTCAAAATTTAAAACTAACGAATTTTTTAACCGTCGGGTGATTTGAAATTTTAAACTAACGATATTTTTTAACCGTCGGGTGATTCAAATTTGTAAACAAAGCCTGGCTCGGCTTTACGATTGCCTCTCTTTATACGATTGTTTTTACGATCACCAATTCTCTGGATCCCGGAAAACGAGCACGATAAACCGCTAAACAAATGACGTTAGGGGAGAACGCAGACAGACGAAGGAAAAATAAAAACAAAACACCAGACATAGCAACGGACGCCAAGTTTAAATTTGACTTTAACGGATTTTCGCGCGCTTTCTACCGTACGTGCGAAAGCTTGGATTTTTTTTTTTTTTAAGCCTGTGAGATGGAGTGAGGATTCCGTGGGCTTCACTGGTGTGTGAGTGAGTGTGTGGCCCATTTAAATTGTGAAGACTTTTGATATTTGCACCAGTTCTCTCCCTCTCTCTCTCTCTCTCTCTCTCTCTCTCTCTCTCGACCCTACCCAAATCCACTGTTGTGGGAAAAGGGATGATGATGATGATGATGATGATGATAATAATAATAATGATAACAATAATAATAAAAAACACGAATAATAATAATAATAATAATAATAATAATAATAATGACTCCAAACACCCTAATTACTTAACGAGGGTAAACAAGCAGAGTTAACGAGGTGGTAAGGGGTTAATTACAGGTGACCTAATTAGGCTAATGAGTTTTAATTGCTAAGGTGAGACAGGTGAGGCAGGGATGGTGGTTGGATTGTGGTAGTTGAATGTTGGTTGATGGATTGTGGTAGTTGAATGTTGGTTGATGGATTGTGGTAGTTGAATGTTGGTTGATGGATTGTGGTAGTTGAATGTTGGTTGATGGATTGTGGTAGTTGAATGTTGGTTGATGGATTGTGGTAGATGAATGTTGGTTGATGGATTGTGGTAGTTGAATGTTGGTTGATGGATTGTGGTAGTTGAATGTTGGTTGATGGATTGTGGTAGTTGAATGTTGGTTGATGGATTGTGGTAGTTGAATGTTGGTTGATGGATTGTGGTAGTTGAATGTTGGTTGATGGATTGTGGTAGTTGAATGTTGGTTGATGGATTGTGGTAGTTGAATGTTGGTTGATGGATTGTGGTAGTTGAATGTTGGTTGATGGATTGTGGTAGATGAATGTTGGTTGATGGATTGTGGTAGATGAATGTTGGTTGATGGATTGTGGTAGATGAATGTTGGTTGATGGATTGTGGTAGTTGAATGTTGGTTGATGGATTGTGGTAGTTGAATGTTGGTGGATGGATTGTGGTAGTTGAATGCTGGTTGATGGATTGTGGTAGTTGAATGCTGGTTGATGGATTGTGGTAGTTGAATGCTGGTTGATGGATTGTGGTAGTTGAATGCTGGTTGATGGATTGTGGTAGTTGAATGCTGGTTGATGGATTGTGGTAGTTGAATGTTGGTTGATGGATTGTGGTAGTTGAATGTGATTGTGGTAGTTGAATGTTGGTTGATGGATTGTGGTAGTTGAATGTTGGTTGATGGATTGTGGTAGTTGAATGTTGGTTGATGGATTGTGGTAGTTGAATGTGATTGTGGTAGTTGAATGTTGGTTGATGGATTGTGGTAGTTGAATGTTGGTTGATGGATTGTGGTAGTTGAATGTTGGTTGATGGATTGTGGTAGTTGAATGTTGGTTGATGGATTGTGGTAGTTGAATGTTGGTTGATGGATTGTGGTATGTTGGTTGACCAGTCAACTTGATTGATAGCTGGGGAAGGACGGAAGGAAAGTAGGAAGGAGAAAGGGAAAGAAGGAAGGAAGGAAAGATGGAAGGAAGGAAGGATGGATGGAAGGAAGGAAGGATGAAGGAAGGAAGGAAGGATGGATGGAAGGAAGGAAGGAAGGAAGGAAGGAAGGAAAGAAGGAAGCGAGGGAAGGAAACTGTCTTATACTACAACCTATCAACTACACGTGTACTGAGAGAGAGAGAGAGAGAGAGAGAGAGAGAGAGAGAGAGAGAGAGGGGTCAAGAAATGATGGCCATCTTCACACCTCCATGATTAAAGGCCGGTTCACACGAGCAAAATCGCGGCAGTTTTTTGCCGGAATTTGCTTCCCGGTAGAAATTCCGGCAACTTTTTTCGCCGGTATGGAGAGACCGACATGTCGGTCTTTTTTTGCCGGAATCGGGAGAAAGTTGCCGGGCCGATTAAAATGGAAGCACCGAACAAGGCAAAGCTCTGGGAACGAAGACGAATTCGACATCTTTATGTGTTTAAAGTACCACCATTTCGACTTCATCACGCGTGGCCAACACAAGTATATCCATCATGCCTGCCGTTCTCCAGCAATCACAGTTTCCCTCATCCGCGTATTTTGTTTTTCAATGAAGGGTGTCACAAGCCCCAGCAAGTGGTGGTACTGGGTCTTGTTAAGACGGATCCACTCATTTAAAGTTTGGGGATCCTCCAAGCTGAGCTCCCTCACCAGCCTGTAATACACACTCTCTTCTTTTCTCCTAGACAGCCACGGACGAGTCCAGATGCGTGACAGCTCATCTTGAAGTAGAGAAAGTGCAAGTGCAAGGGCTGCACACCTGGTACAAGTACGGCGGTCCATCTTTGTTTGTAAACACTGTTGCCGCGTTCCTGCCACTCAGTCCCCGTACGTGTGAACACCTTTCCGGAAAAATGCCGAAAATCGGCATTTTCCCCCCGCAAATCGGCGAAGAAAACGGCCGCGATTCAGCTCGTGTGAACCGGCCTTAAGATGTTTTGTGTGTGTGTGTGTGTGTGTGTGTGTGTGTGTGTGTGTGTGTGTGTGTGTGTGTGTGTTTTGAGAATGAAATTAAAAATAATAATAATAATAATAATAATAATAATAAACAACGAGAGAGAGAGAGAGAGAGAGAGAGAGAGGAAATCTGGCTAATTAATATACAGGTAACACACACCTGTTTAATCGCCTCACCTGTCTAATTAACTCACCTCTTCACAGAGAGAGAGAAAGAGAGAGAGAGAGAGAATCCCTTAACTCAACTCCGTCTACTCTCACTTTTGTTTTCCTTCCTTCTTACCTACCTACCTACTTACCTATCTACCTACGTATCCATTACCTACCTTTCTTGTTACCTACCCATCTACCTACCTACCTACATAATTATCAATCTACCTGCCTACCTACCCACTTGGATCTCTGCATCTACCCCTTTCTAACCTGCCTATCTCCCTCCCTCCCTGCTGCTTCTCTTCCTCCCTCCCTCCCTCCCTGTCTGTCTGTCTCTCTCCCTCCCTCCCTCCCTCCCTCCCTGTCTGTCTGTCTCTCTCTCTCCCTCTCCCTCCCTCCCTCTCTCTCCCTCTCTCTCTCTCTCTCTCTCTCTCCCTCCCTCCCTCCCTCTCTCTCTCTCTCTCTCTCTCTCTCTCTCTCTCTCTCTCTCTCTCTCCCTCCCTCTCTCTATCCCCTTCGTTCCACCTTTGGGAGCCAACTAGTCACATTGTTTGATGGGCTTGGGTTGTACCAGGGTCACCGCCTCTCTCTCTCTCTCTCTCTCTCTCTCTCTCTCTCTCTCTCTCCCCACTCTAATCTCTCACCCCGTTCACACCTCACACGTATCTCTCCCTCCCCTC
>NC_136957.1:35138245-35160745 GCF_032717465.1 Coenobita brevimanus | reverse complement strand
ACGCCACTTCCTCGCCGATTTATTTTGCATATTACACCGCAATCTTATTTTAAGTGTCTTTAATCTTCCCTATGGTCACTTCCTTAGCGATTTATTTTGCGTAATACACCGCAATCTTGTTTTAATTTTAAGTGGTTTTAGCTACGGTACTCTCAAACGCCACGTCCTTAGCGATTTATTTTGCATATTACACCGCAATCTTATTTTAGATAGTTACTATACCTAACGCCATTTCCTTACCAATTTATTCTTTACACCATATCTGAACATCCGTCTGTATATTGATGTAAATTATACTATAAAAAAAAAAAAAAAAAAAGAATGTTAAAGAAAGTATTATCATGGAAAATAAATCGCCATGAAGAATATGCCACGAACATGTCTAGGCCCCCAAGAGTGAGATTTTTACTCACTGTCTTTATTGTCTCTCTCTCTCTCTCTCCTCAAACATTCCCTAATTATTCCTTCATTTCTCTCTCCCCCTCCTCATGCCTTCCCTAATTATTCCTTCATTTCTCTCTCCCCCTCCTCATGCCTTCCCTAATTATTCCTTCATTTCTCTCTCTCTCTCTCTCCCTCCTCATGCCTTCCCTAATTATTCCTTCATTTCTCTCTCTCTCTCTCTCTCGTTTCTGTTTTCTAACCCAACTAACCTAAACCAACACTGCCTTCTCCCTTCTTCCTCGTCTCTCTCTCTCTTTCTCTCTCACTCTCTCTCTCTCTCTCTCTCTCTCTCTCTCTCTCTCTCTCTCTCTCTCTCTCTCTCTCTCACTATTTACTTGCCGAGTTTTATTGTTACAACTAAGTCGCTGGGTTATCACGGCAGATTAGATGTATTTAAATGAGAGGAAAATAGTAGAGGTTTGGAGGAGGCAGGGGGAGGTGAAGGGGGGAGAGATGAGGGGAGAGAGGAGGTGGGGAGAGAAGAGGGGTGGAGGGGAGGAAGAGAGGTAGCTATGGGTAGGAAATGAGAAAAGAGAGGTGGAGAAAAGGATGTGGGTATGTGGAGAGGAGGACATGTGGAGCCAAATGTGTGTGTGTGTGTGTGTGTGTGTTTGTGTGTGTGTGTGTGTGTGTGTGTGTGTGTGTGTGTGTGTGTGTAAAAGCAAAACATGTACAGTGCTAAGGCAGGGTGTAGAGGGGGGGTGGGGTATGTTGGGTGGGGAGGTGTAAGTGTTGGGTGTACTGGGGAGAGAGGGTGTGGGAGTGGGGAGGGCGCGGGGGGAGGGGAAGGGGGTGTGGAGTTGATGTGAGAATAATGAAGGGAATATGACTCATAAACCCCCTTGTGTGTGTGTGTGTGTGTGTGTGTGTGTGTGTGTGTGTGTGAATGTATGTATGTATGTATGTGTATGTACTGTATGTATGTATTTGTCTGTGTAAGCGCTCCGTAAAGAATGAGTGTGTATGTCTGTGTATGTGTGTATGTATGTATGTCTCTATGTACGTGCTCCGTAATGAATGTGCATATGTATGTATGTATGTGTGTCTATGTACGTGCTTAGAATGAGTGTGTACGCATACCCGTTAGCTGGGAGGATCGTAGTAGATAAGAATTTATGAATGAATCGTAGTAGACTGTCTTGTTTATGAATGGAAGGCGTAGTAGTAGTAGTAGTAAGAAGCACGTGGTCTGAGGAGTAGAGTAACTTAATGTAAACAATGGATAGATAGAGTGATAGATGAATGATTTGACAGGTTACATAGATGCATTGTGTTTATTTTATGGTTTGTTTATTATATTTGTTTGTTTGTTTGTCTCATACACACACCCAACACCTCCTCCCCCCCACACACAACTTTCCACAAGCAAACAACCCTCCTCTCTCTCTCTCTCTTTCTCTCACACACACGCACACACACACAACTTTCCACAAACAAACCTTCTCTCTCTCTCTCCCTCTCTCTCTCCCCTTCTCACCACCCCCCACCCATGTTCCAGATCCCTGCCCCATGTCCCAGCGCAACCTACCAGCCTCATTTTGGAACAGTCACTACCACGCTGGAGTCTCGGGCTACGGGGCGGCTGCGGGGGGCTCCATGGGGCTCCCGGGACACGAGGCGCTATATCCGGACTACTCTAGCCTACATGGCCTACACCAGAGCGACCCCTGGGCCTACAATTTTACGGGTCAATATCCACATCACAGGACTATGGCTGATTTTACCTATATGCCGTCTTCGTCCAGGTGAGAGAGGGAGGGAGGGAGGGAGAGGGAGGGAGAGGGGGAGAGAGAGAGAGAGAGAGAGAGAGAGAGAGAGAGAGAGAGAGTACAGGTGTGTGTGTGTGTGTAATGAAAAATATATACACAGATAGATAGATAGATTGATTGACTGAGAGAGAGAGAGAGAGAGAGAGAGAGTGTGTGTGTGTGTGTGTGTGTGTGTGTGTGTGTGTGTGTGTGTGTGTGTGTGTGTGTGTGTGAAATAAAAATACACCACAAGAAATCACCAAACCCACAATCATCTCGACCCCCTATCATCTTCCACCTCCCCCTCCCTCGATCTCCCCTCCCCCATCACACTCCCCCACTAACCCCCCCTTTCCCCCAGGTAACCCCCAGCTACCCCATAAAACCACAACCCCAATAATCTCATTCCCCCACATACTCCTCCTCCCCTCTATCTCTCCTCCCCATCCCCCACACACTCCCCCACTAACCCCCCTCCCCCACCCCTACAGGCACCCCCACACCCACCCCAACAACTCGTCTCCCTATCTATTCCCCTTCCCCCACACACTCCCCCACTAACCTCCCCTCCCCCTACAAGTACCCACACACCCACCCCACCAACTCGTCCCCCTCCCTACTCCTCATCCCCTCCCTCTATTTCCCCTCCCCCCACACACTCCCCCACTAACCCCCCTCCCCCATCCCTACAGGTACCCCCACAACTACTCCCCCCTCCTGGTGGGTCGCCCCCGCCTGCCGCAGTGTGTGGTGGGGAAGGCAGACCCGTGGGGGGCGGGACCCAGGCTACATGATGAGGTGACATTTGACCCAGCCGCGTACACACACCACTTCTCCTCCATGTCAGGTGAGTGGAGGGAGGAGGGAGGGAGGGAAAGGAGGTAAACTGGGAAAAAGAAGAGGAAAGAAAGAAAAAAATATGGTGTTGCGTACATACATCATTTCTCCTCCATGTCAGGTGAGTGGAGGGAGGGAGAGAAAGAAGGAACGAGGGAGGGAGGGAAAGAAGGAGGTAAACAGGAAAAAGGAAGAGGGAAGGAGGCAGGAAAGAAAGTAGATAATTATTTGTTTATTCTCCATGTCAGGTGAGTGGAGGGAAGGAGGGAGGAGAGAGGGAAAAGGGAGGGAGGGAGGGAAGGAGGTAAACAGGAAAAACGAAAAGGGAGGGAAGTAAGTAGAAAATGATATGGCGCTGCGTACATACACCACTTCTCCTCCATGTCAGGTGAGTGGAGGGAAGGAGGGAGGAGGGAGGGAAGAAGGAAAGAGGGAGGGAAGGAGGTAAACTGGAAAAAAGGAGAGGGAAGGAGAGAGGGAAGAAAAGGATATGGTAGCGTACACACACCACTGCTCCACATCAGGTGAGTGGAGGGAAGGAGGGAGGGAAGTAAACGGGGGAAAAAAAAAGTCAGATGAGGTCAAATATACACGGTCGTCAGGTCATAGGTCATACGGACAAGTATGGTCAGAGGTCAAGATAAATTATATACGGTCACGAGGTCATTACAGGTCATTAATAGGTCATTACAGGTCACTAAGAGGTCACTACAGGTCACTAAGTCATTACAGGTTAAAGCTTGCTCATTATCCTGCTTAATTACGGGTCATTAGAGGTTATTACAGCAAGGCAGACAATTACACCGGTCATTACGTATCTATTAGGGGTTAATTGCAGTCATTAGAGGTTATAATGATGGGGAGGGGAAAAGGGAGGGAGGGAGAGAGGGTGACTGATGGATGGATGGATGGAAGGAAGCTAGGGAGGGAGGGAGGATGATGGATGGATGGATGGATGGAAGGAAGCTAGGGAGGGAGGGAGGATGATGGATGGATGGAAGGAAGGAAAGAAGATGGGAAAGAAGGAAGGAAGGAAGCTGGGGAGGGTGGGAGGGAGGGAGGGAGGATGATGGATGGATGGACGGATGGATGGAAGGAATGAAAGAAGATGTGAAGGAAGGAAGGAAGGAAGCTAGGGAGGGTGGAAGGGAGGGAGAAGGAGGAAGGATGGAAAGGAAGGAAGGAAGGAAGCAATGATAGATGGATGGATGGCAAGAAGGAAGGAAGGCAGGAGGGAAGGAAGGAAGAAAGGAAAGTGAAAATAATGGAAGAGGAGGAACAAGAGAAGGGAGGAGAGGGAAGGAAAGAGGGAGGGAAGGAAGGAAGGAAGGAGGGAAGGAAAGGAGGGAGGGAAGGAAGGAAGGAAAGAGGGAAGGAAGGAAGGATGGAGAGGAAACTGAACAAATGAGGGAGAGAGAGAGAGAGAGGGGGGGAAATAGTTCTGTCGTTATTGCATGTAATTGTCCCATCACTGTCTCTCTCTCTCTCTCCCTTTCTCTCTCTCACATCTTATTGCTTCCTACGCTTCTCTCAGTCAGTTCTATTTATCTATGTCTATCTATCCATCTATCTACCTACCTAACTATCCATCTCATCCACTTGTCTATCTATCTACCTATCTATTTCTCTATCCATTCAACCATTCATCTATCTATCTATCAATCCATCCATCTATCTATCTATCTATCTATCTATGAAGGATCTATTTTGCTCTCTCCATCACTTCCCTTCTCCCTCCCTCTCTCCTTCCTTCCCTCCCTCCCTCCCTCTCAATGAATATAATCACATCTGAGGGGAGGGAGAGAGAGAGAGAGATTAAGAGGAAGGAATGCAATAAACACACTGCCAGGGAGGGAGGGAGGGAAACACGAGGGAGGGAGGGAGGAAAGATGGATGGATGGAAGAAAGGAAGAGAGGGAGGGAGAAAATAAAGGAGGGAGGGAGGAAATTCAGAGGAGGAGGCGAGGAAATAGAGGAAGGGGGGAGGGAAGGAGGAAATTGAGAGGAGGGAGGGAGGAAGGAAATAAAGACAGGAGGGAGGGAAGGAGGGAGGGAGGAAGGAAAGATGGATGGATGGATGGAAGAAAGGAAGGAAGAGAGGGAGAGAACAAAGGACGAAAGAAGGAAGGAGGGAACAAGAATGGAAGAGAGAGAGAGAGAGCAATAATGCAGAGAAGGCATGTAATAATCCGATCATATGTAAGTGTTGATGTGTGTACGTATGTGCGTATCCGTGTGTATCTCCTGCACGTCGGTCTGTGTGTGCGTGTGCGTGTGTGTGTGTGTGTGTGTGTGTGTGTGTGTGTGTGTGTGTGTGTGTGTGTGTGTGTGTAGTATGTATGCATGTGTGTATATGTATGTATGTATATGAGTCTGTGTGTAATTCTAAACACGTACACACGACTGGACGTATGCAAAAACACACACATGTGCACATTCAAGAAAAAAACAGAATGTATGTTGAAAAAGGTCATAAAAAATACATTACTATTATTATTATTATTACTATTATTATTATTATTATTATTATTATTATCAGCTTTATCATCATCGTCCCCTTCCGCCTCTTCTTCCTTATCCTCATCATCACCATCACCATCATCATCATCACCATCATCATCATCATCACCATCATCATCACCATCATCATCATCATCACCATCATCATCATCATCATCATCACCATCATCATCACCATCATCATCATCATCATCATCATCATCATCATCACCATCATCATCACCATCATCATCACCATCATCATCATCATCATCATCATCATCACCATCATCATCATCATCATCATCATCATCAACATTATCATCACCGCCATCGTGGTGAGGAGGAGGAGGGAAGAAGATGATGATGAAATGGAGGAGGTATAGAGGAGGAGGAAGAGGAAAAAGGACAAGGAGGAAGAAAGGAGGAGGAGGAGGAGGAGGAGGAGGAAAAAGGAGGAGGAGAGGAGGAGGAGGAGGAAAAAGGAGGAGGAGGAGGAGGAGGGAAGAAGAGGTGACTGAGTGAATGAGAAACTGTAAAAAGACGAAATAAGAATAAAATAAATAAATAACAATAAATATAATGAAATAAACTAAGGTGAATGAATGAGAAAGATGGAAGTAGATAAAGATGCACGATAGATATAATGTCTATGTCACTCTTGAACGGGCTCTTTGGTCTGTTAGATGTGTGTGTGTGTGTGTGTGTGTGTGTGTGTGTGTGTGTGTGTATGTGTGTGTGTGTGTGTGTGTGTGTGTGTGTGTGTGTGTGTGTGTGTGTGTGTGTGTGTGTGTGTGTGTGTGTGTGTGTGTGTGTGTGTGTGTGTGTGTGTGTGTGTGTGTGTGTGAGAGAGAGAGAGAGAGAGAGAGAGAGAGAGAGACCACATACCGACATCAAAGTCCTGTTATCAGCTATCTTTAATCTGGCGTTGGGTCGCGAGGGAGGGAGGGAGGAGAGAGAGAGAGAGAGAGGGAGGGAGGAAGGGAGGGAAGAGAGAGAGAGGGAGAGCGGAAAAAATGAGGAGGGATGGGCAGAAGCGAAGGAAGGAAGGAAGGAAGGAAGGATGGATGGATGGATGGATGGATGGATGGAAGGAAGGAAGGAAGGTGAAAGTAGGAAAGGAGGGATGAGAGGGAGAGAAGGAGAGAGGGAAGGAAGTTGAAGGAAGCGAAAGATGATCTATGAAGAGGAGGAAGAAGAGGGAGGAGAAGGAGGGAAGGAAGAGAGAGAAGGAGAGAAAGAAGGAAAAGATGGAGGAAGGGAAAGAGGAAAATATGAGAGAAAGAGAGAGAGAGAGAGAGAGAAAGGAATGAAGGAGAAAGAAGAAGGAAGGAGGGATGGGGAGGGAGAGGGGAGGGAGGGAGGGAAGGAAGGAAGGAGGGAGGGAGAGAAGGTCATCTGATTGTTTTCTTCCCACGGTCACACACACACACACACACACACACACACACACACACACACCTATAAAAAATCTAACTTTCTAGAAATACAATCATTCAGTATCTATCTATCTATCCATATGTCTGTATCTATCTATTTATTTGTACCTATATCTATTTAAATTTCAATCTATCTCAACCGTCAGTCCGTTTATCGACCTCTCTATCTATCTATCTGTCTATCTACCTAAATATCTATCCTTCTATCTATCTATTTATCTATCTGTATCAAGATTTACATTTCAATCTATCTCTCAACCGTCAGTCCGTTTATCTCTCTCTCTCTCTCTCAATCTATCTATACACTCACTCACTTTCTCACTCTCTCACAGGCTTGGAAGGAAGTGGTTCAACGCAGGAGGGTAGTAAGGATCTGTACTGGTTCTAAACACGATAAACTACCACTACTACCATAAAGAGAACCACTACTACCATGAAGGGAACCACAACTACCACGAAGGGCACTGCAACTACCACTACAAGCTACCACTGCAGGAGGTGAACTACTACCATTACTACCACAACTACCATAACAGCAACCATAACTACTACTACTACTATGACTACAACCACAACTACCACTACAAGCTACCACTAAAAGGTCTGGAACTATTACCACTACTACTACTACTACTACCACTTATAAGACTACTACTACAACGGCAGGGAGTAGAACCACAACTACTACTACTACAGGAGCCCATACTACTACCACTACTACCTGAACTACCACAACAAGAACCATAACTATCATCCAATCTACCAGCCAGCAGGAACCACGCCTACCACCGCTACCACTCTCCTGAACTACCACTCCCACCACAAAACCACCTCTACTACCACAACTACCACTACCACAGCTACAACTACCACACCCACTACCACAACCATAAATACCATGTCCACAACTGAGTGCTGGTGAGAGAGAGAGAGAGAGAGAGAGAGAGAGAGAGAGAGAGAGAGAGAGAGAGAGAGAGAGAGAATGGCATGAAGTGACGGTGAAATGACAGATGTGACGTGATAGGTGCGTGACATGAGATGATATGACAGGTAAGTGAATACAGTGACATGATAGGTGACAGTAACATGACAAGTGACGTGAGAGGTGATATGACAGGTGACAGTGAAGACAGTGACATGACAGGTGACATGACGGGAAACAGTGACATGAGAAGTGACGTACGAGGTGATATGACAGGTGAGAGTGAAGACAGTTACATGAGAAGTGACGTGAGGGGTGATATGACAGGTGACAGTGAAGACAGTGACATGACAGGTGACATGACGGGAAACAGTGACATGAGAAGTGACGTACGAGGTGATATGACAGGTGAGAGTGAAGACAGTTACATGAGAAGTGAAGTGAGGGGTGATATGACAGGTGACAGTGAAGACTGACATGAGAAGTGACATGACAGGTAACAATGACATAAGAAGTGATGGCAAGTGACAAAACAGTGAGATGACAAGTGACAGAAGTGATATGACAGGTAACAGTGACAGTAGTGACATGACAGGTGGGGTTGATGATTAAAAAATATATATATATTTTTTATTTATTTATTCGATTTGTTTTACTTAACTGATTTTCTTTTTGTTTATTATATAGGTAATATTTCAAAAGCAGTCTATTGAATACTGTACAGTTAATGTCCTGTCAAAGCACTGCTGGTTCACTGGCCAGACTCCAGCTACACACCTGTCCAAGTGCTGCCTGTACACTGCTGAGGTGCCAGTGGTAATACACACAGCATATTCCAAAGCTGACTATATTACCACACAGACAAATCTTACGCTGATATTATACCGACATGGCCTTAAGTGACCCAGCACAGCCTACCTAGTCCTATGGCTTGGGTATTTAATTTATTGCTCAGTATTTCACATATACAAATAATTTCATTATTTAGTGTCACAAATGTAAAAATAGTTTTTCTGTCATATAATGCAGCAATTTCTAATGGCACCATTCACCAAATTCTGCTGACTTAATACTTATATATCTGAATGAATGAGCCAACACAAAGTTATACACAACTTATATAAACCTTCAGGTTTTATTTTTGTTAACTTTTAGGAAAAAATAAAAAATAAAATGATTTTTTAAAGCAAAAAATCAATGATTTAATCACATGATTAAATCAATCTGATTTAATCAATGCCAACCCTGAGACTGACAGGTGAGTGACATGACAGGTGAGTGACAACAGTGACAAGACAGGTGACAGTGAAAGGTAGGTTACATGAAAGATATGACATGACAAGAGGTGAGCAATGACAGTGACATGAGTGACAAGACACAGGTGACAGTGACATGACAGTGACTTGGGTGACATGACAGCAGCAAGACAGACATGACAGTGACGTGAGTGATGTGAGATGAGTGGTAAGGTGGGGGACAGGACAGTGAAATGACAATGAGGATCGTGTGAGGCGACTGTGAGATGGTGAAAGCAGTGAAAGTCTACGGTGACAGCAGTGAATGTCCACGGTGAAAGCAGTGAAAGTCTAGGGTGAAAGCAGTGAAAGTCTAGGGTGAAAGCAGTGAAAAAGTATGGTGATAGTGAGTCTACGATGAAAGCAGTGAAAGTCTACGATGAAAGCAGTGAAAGTCAGGTGAAAGCAGTGAAAGTCTACGGTGAAGTGTGCAGTGAAATTATTACCATAGTCACTCCTGGCACGGTTACAGTGACGGGCAGACACGTGGTATTTACGGTGAAGTACAGTGAAAAACAGGAATATTTAGTGAAGAAATGCAGTGAAATCCCGATGTACTGAAGTTACAGCGACAAGCTAGCTATGTGGTATTTAGCAGTGAAAATCATATATACTTAGTGAAGGCGGGCAGTGAAATCCATATTTATAGCAGTTACGGTGAAAGACAAGTATTTAGCAGTGAAAGTACAGTGAAAAACAGGAATATCTATAGCGAAATGGCAGGGGACAGGGTGACGTGGAGGCGATTTGTTTGTGGCCACCCCGTATGGGATTAAGGCGACTGGCAATAGACAGACAGACGGAATATTGTACAGTGAAGTCCTGATTTATATTCAGTGACATAGGTATATATGATTTACGGTGAAAGTACAGTGAAAATCATATGTCTTTGATACCTGCAGTGAAATCCTTATCTATAACAGTGACAAGTATATATATATTGTATTTATAGTGAGTACAGTGAAAAACATGAATATACAGTGATGAAATACGGTGAAAAATCCTCATCTATAGCAGTTAGACATGAGTGGTATTTAACGGTGAAAGTACAGTGAAAATCATATATACAGTATTTATGGCGAAGGGATGCAGTGAAATCCTCATCTGTAAGTCAGTGACAGATAGATGAGGTATTTAACTGTGAAAGTACAGGGAAAATCATATATATTTATAGTGAATACAGTGAAATTCTTATCTACTTGGGTGTGAAGAATGTATGCAGTGACAACCTGATATAGTAATACAGTGAAAATACAGTGAAATACAGTAGACAATTATAGTGTAAATACAGTGATGGGAGAAACACTTATTTTTTTCACTGCAGGCTCAAATCACCGTTGGGGAATGAAGCAGTGAATGAAACGGTGAATGTGAACACCGTAGCACTGCACTAGACACACCAAAACCACGGCAGTGAAAAATGAATGTGTATGGGCGTAGGTTAAGTAGGAACTGTTCATCTCTCGACAGTGAAATAATTACCTAAAAACAGTGACGATGTACAAAGTGAAAATGAATAACCAGATGCGGTGAAAAGCTATACATAAAAGTGAATAATAAATAACAGTGAAACGGGTGATAAAACTAACGCAGTGAATAACCACCAAGATTGTGAAAAAAATGTAAAATGCAGTGAAATTAGACGAGAGTGAATTTGAGTTAGATTAATAAAGCACTGAAATCTCTACACAAGTGAAAAATAAATAACAGTGAAACGGATGATGAAACTAACGCTGTGAATAACCAGCAAGACTGAAAAAATATGTAAAATGCAGTGAAATTAGAGAAGACTGAATTTCACTTAGATTAATACATAGCAGTGAAGACTAAACCAATCCACGTCTTATAAAGCAGTGAAATGAGGCAGTGATGAACAAGAATAGGCTACTTTAAGGCTAACAGTGACTTAGCAGTGAAATTACCAGGATTAAATATACGTAAACGAGACTGATAGCGGCAGCAGTGAAAATTACGGTGAGGTATTTATTCACTGTTACGAATATCACAGTAAAAGCACAATATCCACCTCACAGTCACGCCCTACAGTGAAATATTGAGTCCAGTGATAAAAAAACGAACCGCAGTGAAAATTACGGTGAAGTATTTATTCACTGTTACGAATATCACAGTACATCCGCAAGCTTCATCTCACAGTCGCCGCCCTACAGTGAAATACAGAGCCCAAACAGTGATAAAAATAATTGCAGTGAAAATTACGGTGAAGTATTTATTCACTGTTACGAATATCAGAGTACATCCGCAAGCTTCATCTCACAGTCGCCGCCCTACAGTGAAATACGGCGGCCAGACAGTGATGAAATACGAACTGCAGTGAAAATTACGGTGAAGTATTTATTCACTGTTACGAATATCACAGCACATCCGCAGGCTCCAAATCAGTCACGCCCTACAGTGAAATACGACGGCCAGACAGTGACACCAAGGAACCGCAGTGAAATACTTATGCGCGATTTTCACTGCAACTGTATAAACTGAATAATAGTGAAGATACTACCGCCTACGATGAACACTACCCGACAGTGAAAGAACAGTGAAGGCAGTGGGAGGGCGGAGGGGGGGATCGAGAGCAGTGAAGGTTATACACGGTCCGATGAACAGTGAAAGAAGTGAATGAAAAAATGTTTAAGAATTTTCGCAGTGACGTGAGGGGGAGAAGGTGAGAGGACAGTGTAAAGCAGTGAAAGGTTATATTATACATGCAGAGCAGTGAATAAATAGTGAATAAGAAGTGAATGAACAGTGAATAAGCTGTGAATAAACAGTGAATAATAAATGAATGAACAGTGAAAAAACAGTAAATAAACAGTGAATAAACACTGAATAAGCAGTAAATAAAGTGAATAAACAGTGAATAAACAGTGAATGAACAATAAATAAACAGTGAATGAACAGTAAATAAACAATGAATAAACAGTGAAGATTTAAGAAACAGTGAATGAGCGGTGAAAAAAAAGTTAGACAGCGATGAAAATATAATTATGAAAAAAAATCTATATACAGTGAGAAGGCAGTGACAGACAGCAGTGAAAGACTTGGGTGACAGCTGTGAGACTCGAGAGCAAAGAGCAGTGACATAATAATAATAATGTTGTACACCCCAACAGTCGAAGGGCAGTGAAAATAATAATAATAATAATAATAATAATAATAATAATGTCGCACACCCCAACAGTCGAAGGGCAGTGAAAATAATAATAATAATAATAATAATGTCGCACACCCCAGCAGTCGAAGGGCAATGAAAATAATAATAATAATAATAATAATAATAATAATAATAATAATAATAAGTCGCACACCGCAGCAGTCGAGGAGCAGTGAAATACGGAGTAGGCAGTGAATAACAGTGAAAGACAATTAATAAACGGTGAAAGACAGTGAATAAACGGTGAATGAACGGTGAAAAAGTGAATGACCGGTGAAAGACAGTGAATGAACGGTGAAAGACAGTGAAAGACCGGTGGAAAACAATGAATGATGAAAAACAAGGAGAGCCATTCAGACAGCCGGTAAACAGTGCCAGAGCGATGACGGCAGTGACGGCAGAGAGGAGTGAATAACGGCGAAAAACCAGTGAATGAACGGTGAAAAACAGTGAACGAACGGTGAAAAACAGTGAATGAACGGTGAAAAATAACAACAGCCTTTTAAACAGCCGTTAAACAGTGAAAGAGAGATGACAGCAGTGACAGGAGAGAGGAGGAATGAAGAACGGTGAAAAACAGTGAATGACAAAAATGGTGTATAATGAACACAATAAAAAAGTGAAGGCAGTGAAAGGGCAGAAGGGGGATGGAGAGCAGTGAAAATATTATACATGACCCGATAAACAATGACTAAACAATGAATAAACAATGAATAAACAAACAATGCATAAACAATGAATAAACAATTAATAAGCAAACAATGCATAAACAATGAATAAACAATGGATAAACAATGAATAAACAAACAATGCATAAACAATGAATAAACAATGGATAAACAAACAATGCATAAACAATTAATAAACAATGGATAAACAATGAATAAACAATGGATAAACAAACAATGCATAAACAATGAATAAACAATGGATAAACAAACAATGCATAAACAATGAATAAACAAACAATGCATAAACAATGAATAAACAATGGATAAACATGAATAAACAATGGATAAACAATGAATAAACAATGGATAAACAATAAATAAACAATGGATAAACAATAAATAAACAATAAATAATGGATAAACAATGAATAAACAATGAAAAATAAACAAATAAGGGGAGGATAGGGAGCAGTGAAAATATTATACATGACCCGATAAACAATGAATAAACAATGAAATAAACAAGTGAAATAAACAAAGAGTGAAGCAAAACAAACACTCACCCAGACACGTAGAAGCTGAAACAAGAAAGAAATATATATTAGAAATTAACATAAACAAATAAACAAGTCAAATAAACAAGCATGTAAAACAGTATGAAGGAAAAATTGAAATATATTTTGTATTAAAGAATTTATAAAAAAATAAAAATACAATCTTGTTCCGGAATAAATCAGAAAAAATAAATGCAAAAAAAACATTGAAATAAATCTAATAATAATAAAATAAAATAAATCTAATAAAATGGAATAAATATCGAGTTCAAGAATTTATCGAGAAAAAAAAATCGTAGGAAAAAATTTTTGAAATAAACTTTTGGTTTTGAATTTTCTCGAAAAAATAAAAAAAATAAAATAAAAACGAAAATAAAATCAACATTACCTTCAATTAAGAAAAAAAAAAAAAGAACTTTGTAAATAATGATATATAACTTAACTTGTTTGTAGACGAGATGGTAAACAAGTGTATTAAGTAAACAAACAAGTGTAAGTAAACAAGTGTAGGAGGTAAACAAACAAGTAAGTAAACAAGTGTAGGAAATAAACAAACAAGTGTAGGAGGTAAACAAGTGTATTAAGTAAACAAACAAGTGTAGCAAGTAAACAAGTTATTAAGTAAACAAACAAGTGTAGCAAGTAAACAAGTGTATTAAGTACTCAAACAAGTGTATTAAGTAAACAAACAAATGTATTAAGTAAACAAACAAGTGTAAGTAAACAAGTGTACCAAGTAAACAAGTTAAGTAAACAAACAAGTGTATTAAGTAAACAAACAAATGTAGGTAAACAAACAAGTGTATTAAGTAAACAAACAAATGTATGAAGTAAACAAACAAGTATGAAGTAAACAAACAAGAGTAGGAAGTAAACAAACAAGTAGGAAGTAAACAAACAAGAGTAGGAAGTAAATAAACAAGTGTAGAAGGTAAACAAACAAGTGTATTAAGTAAACAAGTGTATTATGTAAACAAACAAGTGTATTATGTAAACAAACAAGTGTATTATGTAAACAAACAAGTGTATTAAGTAAACAAACAAGTATTAAGTAAACAAACAAGTGTATTAAGTAAACAAGGTCTAGAATTAAGGAAAACCCAGATGTATACATAATCAAGGTATCCTCAAGACTGTATACTCTCCTGTGTCCTATGTATACCACTAATACGCACATGTGTACACGTAAATATACATACATGTGTACACGTAACTATACATACATACATGCTGAAGGTACACATACACCAACCAACATGTATTCCTGTCGTATGTAGGTTATAGGCTACTACGAATACATATATATTCATACATACATACATACATACTGTACACACATATATATACATAAACATACATACATAACATACATACATACATATACTGTACATATCGTACACATACATATATACATAAACATACATACCGGTACATATCGTACACATACATATATACATAAACACATACATACATAAATATACATACATACATACACATACATATACGAACTATGTATACTCATAATATACAGTAATGTACATATACATTTATTACTGTATGTATTCCCCCGTTCCCTCTGTATACCGTTAAACACACATACATACATACATGCATATCAAACTTACATACATACATACATATATACATACACCTCAAATCAATCTCCACGTTATGTACACACCCACAAACACCCACACCTCAAATCACCCTCTACATCACACACACCCATACCCACCCACCCACACTCAAATGACCCTCCACGTCATATGTACACACACACAAACACACACCTCCCTTTCATCTAAACCCACACTACGTTCCCTCCCTACCGTAACCACCACCCTTGTATGTTTATATATAGAGAGAGATAAGAGACGAGGATGTTTGCCCAATCCCTGAGTTGACCGCGGCGTAGACACATCCAGCGTTACTGATGATGTTTATATTAATGTTTACGGTAATGTTAAGTCCTGATTCTAACATTCAACATTCCTAGGTAGGCAGGTAGGCATCAATAAACATTCCTAGAGAGAGAATGGATGTTATTTTTCACCTTACTGCCTAGATGGCACACACACACACACCTTTACTACCATCATTTTCATATCATCATCATCACCACCACCAGCAACAACAACATCATCATTATCACCACAATCATCACCACCACCACCACCATCATCATCATCATTCCATCAAGGACGGTATCCGGGAAATAGAACTTGCTAAAATGGTACCACAAACAAATAGACAGACAGAGACAGACAGTGGCGGTGGCTGAATCAGTAGAGAGGCGGCCTGCAATCCTAATGGACCCAGGTTCGAATCCCGGCTGGGGCAGGGAACAGTTTAAGGATCTGAATTTCATAAGAGTCAGACTTTCCTGATCCACCAGAAGACCCGCCGACATGTAAAAATACCCCCGCTAATACCAATACACCAGTCCTGTATGAGACAGCCCTAGCATGTATTCAGTATGGACGGTGGGTGTTGGCACCATAAAAATTCCCCCGCTAATACCAATGCACCAGTCCTGTATGAGACAGCCCTAGCGTGTATTCAATATGTACGGTGGGTGTTAGCGCCGAAGTGGTGACACGTGGAGATATAGGAGGACTACTGGGCCCCAAGGAGGACCACTGGCACTTGGGAATGGGCCCTGAAGCCTTTGTCCAGAGTCGGAAACGTAAAAAAAATAAATAAATAAATAAAAAAAAAATAAACAAAGATGGCTTCGCGTGGTGGTACTTATCTATCTATCAAGCTATATCTATTTACCTATTTATCTATCTATCGAGCTGTATCTACTATCTATCGAGCTATATCTATCTATCCATCCTTCTACTGTATCTATCGAGCCATATATATCTATCTATCGAGCTATATCTGTCTATCTATCTATATACCCGGCTAAAAAAAAGTTATAATGAGCTTGGGGTTGCTGCTGCTGCTTCTATCAATAATAATAATAATAATAATAATAATATAATAATAAAAGGCAAGGATGACCCGCCTCACTCGCCCCTGAGTAGCAAAATATACACAATTATCACCAACCATCCCTCGGACATACACTCTTACGGGCCCCATCGGACTGGAGCCCCGTAACCCACCTGACCACCTGGATCCATTTAGCGTTATGGTTACCACCCAGCGTAGAAAATGGTTTCCTGGGTTACCGCGAATCTTTTGGCTGGGCGGCATTGAGAGAGAGAGAGAGAGAGAGAGAGAGAGAGAGAGAGAGAGAGAGAGAGAGAGAGAAACTAATTAAAAACGAAGAAAAAAACACGAAATCTATTCCAACTCTTCACGAAAAACAGATAGATAGACAGATAGATAAATACTGACAGATAGATAGATATTGAGACAAAAGATAACACTGATAGATATAAAACACCGATAGATAGGTAGACAGATGGAGAGACAATACACGTAGACAGATAGATAGATAGAATACAAAGAGACAGATAGAAATAAAATACAGATAGATACACTGATAGACCGAATAAACACAGATGGATAGGTAGACAGATAGACAGAATAGATAGATACAAAGATAAACCAAATAAACATAGATGGACAGATAGATAGATAGACAGATACTGAGACAGAAAAGATAATACTGACAGATACAAAACACTGATAGATAGGCAGACAAATGGATAGATAGACAGATACAGACAGACCAAATAAACATAAATGGACAGACAGATAGACAGACAGATAGATAGATAGATTGATAGATAGACAGACAGACAGATAGATAGATAGACAGATAGATAGACAGACAGACAGGCAAGAAAAGCACCCCCAAAATCAATCCAATACTCAACAAACACAATCCAAACACAAACACACACCCAGCCAACACAACTATGCCAGCTCTTAACGCTTGACAAACACCCATTTTTTTGAATTTATATAACTATTTGCACACTCCTCCCCCCTCTCTCTCCCCCGCCCCCTTTCCTTTTCCCTCCTTCCCCTCCCCCCTTTCCTCTCCCCCTACCTATTCCCCCTTCCCCCGCCCCTTCCGTCTCTCTCTCGTCCCCTCCCCCTCTTTCTCTCTCTCCCCCATCCCCTCCTTCCCTCTTCTCCCTCCCCCCTCCCCCTTCCTCTACCCCTCCCTCTCTCTCTCTCCCCGTCCCCCCCTCCCCTTCCTCATCCAAGCAGCCAATCACAAGGCGGATCGATACCTGAAGCCACGCCCCCTCCCTCTCAGCCGGCCAATCAGAGGCCAGGATTCGAATTCAAAAAAAGGTCACAGGCGTTTGAGTCCGATAACGTAATTTTTAAAATCAGGTAACGTATTTTTTTGAATCCGGTAACGTATTTTTGAAACCCTGTAACGTATTTCTGAATCCGGTAACATTTTTGAATCCGGTGACGTATTTTTGAAACCTTGTAACGTATATTTGAATCCAGTAACGTATTTTTTGAAACCCTGTAACGTATTTCTGAATCCGGTAACGTATTTTTGAAACCCTGTAACGTATTTTTGAATCCGGTAACGTATTATTTGAAACCCTGTAACGTATTTTTTGAATCCGATAACGTATTTTTAAATCCGGTAACGTACTTTTGAAACCCGGTAACGTATTATTTGAATCGGGTAACGTATTTTTGAAACCCCATAACGTATTTTTGAATCCGGTAACATTTTTTGAAACCGCGTAACGTATTCTAAAAATCCGGCAATGTAGTTTTAAAATCCAGTACCGAATTTTCTGAATCAGGTAAAATAATAATAAAAAAAATCCGGTAACTTTAAAAAAAAACTAATATTTTCTCTAAATCCGGTAACGTATTTTTCGAATTCCATCACCTACTTTAAAAATCCGGTAACGTATTCTTATTTAACTCGGTAACAAATCCTAAAATCCGTCAGCGTATTAAATCGGTAGCGTATTTCCCTGCATTCGGTAATCTTTATGTTTATCAGAGTAACGTTATAGTAAATTGGGTAAGGTATATGCGGGAGGGGGGAGTGAGCTGTGGGGAGGGCAGCCAAATGATGCGTGACAGAGTGACTTGGAGGCGTTTTGTCCGCGGTCACCCTTTGAGGGATTAGGGCGTCGGGCTATAGATAGATAAGAAAGATTTTTAAAACTCTGATTTTTTTTGTTTTTGATCTGGCAACACATTTCTTTGACCTGGTAAATCCGGTAACCTTTATTATTATTATTATTATCATTATTATTATTATTATTATTATTATTATTACCACTACTACTACCACTACTGCTGCTATTACTACTACTTTTACTATTCTACTACTACCACCATTATTACTACTACTATTGCTACTACTGCCAAAACTACTACCATTACAACTACTACTACCATTTCTACTACTACTGCTACCACAAATACTACCACCACTACTCCTACTACTATTTTAGCAGTTCCACCGACCAGCTCTATCAGTGCCACCACGTGAAGGCGTCGCTCTCCACTACCAAGCCCTTAGTATATATAAAGATAAAAATAAATAAAAAT
The DNA here is from genome assembly GCF_032717465.1 of Coenobita brevimanus. NCBI lineage: Eukaryota > Metazoa > Arthropoda > Malacostraca > Decapoda > Coenobitidae > Coenobita > Coenobita brevimanus. Next base: position 35,141,671 of record NC_136957.1, on the reverse strand, counting down.
AAATAAATAAGTAGAGCCAGAAGGATTAAAGTAATTATGTAACAGCAACTGGTCTCTCTCTCTCTCTCTCTCTCTCATTGCATCCATTCATTCTCTACATATTGCTTCACACATTCTCTCTCTCTCTCTCTCTCTCTCTCTCTCTCTCTCTCTCTCTCTCTCTCATTGCATCCATTCATTCTCTACATATTGCTTCACACATTCTCTCTCTCTCTCTTTGCATCCATTCACTCAACATACATCTCTCTCTCTCTCTGCATCCATTCACTCTTAACACATTTCTCTCTCTCTCTCTCTCTCTCTCATTGCATCCATTCATTCTCTACATATTGCTTCACACATTCACTCTCTCTCTCTCTCTCTTTGCATCCATTCACTCAACATACATCTCTCTCTTTCCCTTTATCTCTCTCTCTCTCTCTCTCTCTCTCTCTCTCTCTCTCTCTCTCTCTCTCTCTCTCTCTCATTGCACCTATTCTCTTAACACATTTCGCACTTCTCTCTCTCTCTCAGCTTTATAAATACTGCGAGCCTCTCTGTCATCGCTGGTTCAAATATTTAAAACACGCTTAAATGAAGTGACGGTTAAAAGTCGTTAAAGTCCGTTAGTGACCGTTAAAAAGCGTTACGTTTCGATATGGCGCGGCCGTTCAAAATTATTTAAATTCCAAATGACGAGAGAGAGAGAGAGAGAGAGAGAGAGAGAGAGAGAAAGAGAGAGAGAGAAAGAGAGAGAGAGAGAGAGAGAGAGAGAGAGAGAGAATGTTAAAAATTATGTAGAGAATAAATGGATGCAATGAGAGAGAGAGAGAGAGATCCACCAACCCCTTCACTACGAGGCCATCTTTAAGCTGAATAAAATCGTCTGTAGGAGGGAGAAATAAATCAAAGGACGTTATAATAAAGAGGATTATTTTAAGTCTTCCCGTTAGAGATAGATAGATAGATAGATATGGAGACAGATAGATAGACATAGATTTGCAAACATACACTGACTGCTACTGCTACAATAATAATAATTATATCAGCAATAATAATAAAAATTATATCAGCAATAATACTGTGCTGGAGGCGCAAAACCACAAACAAAAACAAAAAAACAAAGACAAAAACAAGCACACAAAGCATGGCGCAAAGAAAAGGGTTAAAAATAGGCTTGGACAGACTGACAGACAAGAGGGAAGACAGACAAATAGACAGACAGACAGACAGACGGACAAGCAGGCAGATAGACAGACAGACAAAGACTGGGGGGGCAGACAGACAGATAAATACAGAATGATAGACATATATGGATAGATAGACAGACAGACAGACGGTCAGACAGACACACAAAGAGAAAGGTAGATAGAAAGACAGACAAGAGAGGAGAGACAGACAAATCGGCAGACACAGACAGACAGATACAGAAAGACAGACATCAACAGAGCAGGAGTGAACGACAGACAGACGGGACGGACAGATTACCACCATCTTGTCCGATTCCCTTCACTTCCTTCAAACCAGCATTAACAAAAAAACAATAAAAATCAATAAGGATCAATAAAGATAAAGATAAATCACCGTCTATCAGGTCAATAAAGGTTAATTACTCGTTTTAAATACCTTATTAGGGAGAAAGTGGAAAAATCAAGGGTTCAAACCACGCCGAAGTCAGCGCCACAGTCAGGGATCCGAACACAGCTCAGCATCTCCCCTCCAGTGGATAAAATTACTCAGGGCGCTCGGGTCACTTCGGCCTGACTCTCCATCTCGGCTAAGTCTCCCTGAGCCGAATTAGAGCCAGCCGAATAAACTCATAAACAAACCACAAAATAATAAACGCATTAGGAACAATTTGTCAGTAGGAGATTTCGTCTGGGTTGGTTAATTCGGATTTTATAGCCTCCGAGCCGAGATGGACACAAGCGCCGTACCCCCCCACCGGGCCCTCGCATATGTAAACAATGAGGCCTCGTTACAAAAGCACTAAAAGACTAAATGAGGGACTGAGGGATGCTATTTTTTTATTATTTTCTTATTTATCGCCTTTTTTCCTTTCCTTTCATTATTTATTTTCACTCTGCAGGAAGGAAATGCGAGAGGAGTAAGTTTAAAAAGGATTTATGAAGATTTTGGTTGACATATCCCCGTTTTCTGTTAATTTAGTAAAGTCTTTATTATTAGGTGTAACTTGGATATTTTTGAGGGATGATGGTGATGGTGGTAGTGATGGAGGTGGTGGTGATGGTGGTTGTGGTGATGATGGTGGTGGTGATGGTGGTAGTGGTGATGGTGTGGTAGTGGTGAAGGTGGTGGTGGTGATGGTGGTGGTGGTAGTGGTGGTGATGGTGGTAGTGGTGGTGATGGTGGTGGTGGTAGTGGTGGTGGTGATGGTGGTGGTGGTGGTGATGATGATGGTAATGGTTGTGGTGGTGGTGGTTGTAGTGTTGGTGGTTGTGGTGATGGTGGTTGTGGTGGTGACTGGTGGTGGTAGTGATGGTGATTGTGGTAGTCTTCAGTTAACAAGAATCTGGGGCTTTACCTTGACATGGCTCTCTCTCTCTTTCTTTTCTTTCACTTTTTTTCTCCCTCCCTGTCTCCCTTCCTCCCTGACTCACTCCTTTCTTTCTCTTCCTCCCCCTGCCTTTCCTTTCTTCTCATCCTCCCTTCTTCTTTCCTTTCTTTTCTCCTCTCCTCTTCCTCCCTCACTCCTCTCTCTCCTCCCTCCTTCTCTTCCTCCGTCCCTCTTCTCTCTCCTCCCTCCCTCTCTCCATGTTTTTTTCCTCCTCCCTAATGTTTTTCCTCCCCCCTCCCCGTTTTTCTATCCAGTGTTTTTTTTATCAATATTTTCTTTATTTCATGTTTTTGTTGTTGTTGTCTGTTGCTACTACTACTACCATCACTACTACTACTACTATTACTACTATTAACATTACTATTACTACTATTATCACCACTACTACTGCTACTACTACTTCACCTACTACAACTATTACTACTGCTCTCCCTTCCTCTCTCTCTCTCTCTCTCTCTCTCAATTTTTCATCCTTCCCTACACCTTCCTTCCATCTCTCATCCTCCTCCTTCCTTCATATCTTTCCTCCCCTTCTTTCTTCCTTCCCTCCCTCCTTTCCTTCATCTTCCCATCATTTCTTTTCCATTCTTCTCTCTCTCTCTCTCTCTCTCTCTCTCTCTCACACACACACACACACACACACACACACACACACACACACACACACACACACACACACACACTCAAACCCTACACACAACCTCCGTAGACTTTCACCATCTTAAACTACTCTTCATCCCTCTTTCTGAACCCGCTAAGACAGTTTAACTCTGTTGTTGTTGTTGTTGTTATTATTATCATTTGAATTAGTATTAATAGCAGCAGCAGTAGTAGTAGTAGTAGTAGTAGCAGGAAAAGTAGTAGTAGTA
>NC_136957.1:35115745-35120745 GCF_032717465.1 Coenobita brevimanus | reverse complement strand
TCCCTCCCTCCTTCCTCCCACTTCCTATCTTCCTTCAATCCGTTTCTTCCTTCCTCCCTCCTTATTTTTCTCCCATCAACCTATTGTCCTTCCTTCCTTCCTTCACTTCTTCCTTCCCTGCGTCTCCTTCCTTCTTTCCTTCCTTCCTCCCTCTCCTCTTTCCTTCCATCCTTCCCTACAGCTTCTTCCTTCCTCCCTCCATTCTTTCCTTCCTAGCTCCTTCCCTCCTTCCTTCCCTTCCTCTCCCTCCTTCCCTCTCTCTCTCTCTTCCTACTTTCCTTTCTTCCTCCCTTCATTCTTTCCTTCCTTCCTTCCCTACAACTTCTTCCTTCGTTCTTCCCTCCCTTTTTCCTTCCTCGCTCCTTCCCTCCTTCCTTCCATGCATCTCCTCTCCCTCCTTCCCATCTTTCCTTCCTTCCCTCTTTCTCTCCCTCCCTTCCTCCTTCCCTCCCTTCCTCCTTTCCTTACTTCCCTTTCTCCCTCCCTTCCTTCTTTCCCTCTCTCCCTAATTTCCTTCCTCCCCTCCCTCCTCCTTTCCTTCCCTCCTGCTATCCTTGTCTTTAACTAATAAAAATATTTTGTTAATTAAAACTTTCCCCATAACAACACAGGCTCGATAGGACTAAAGAAAGCTCTCTCTCTCTCTCTCTATTTCTCTCTCTCTCTCTCTCTCTCTCTCTCTCTCTCTATTTCTCTCTCTCTCTCTCTATTTCTCTCTCTCTCTCTCTCTCTCTCTCTCTCTCTCTCTCTCTCTCAGATAATTTCCAGTTCATCTACCTGTATATATTTTTCTTCGCTTACTGTTATTCTCTCTCTCTCTCTTTCTCTCCCTCTCTCTCTCTCTCTCTACTTCCCTTCTTCACTGTCTCTCTCCCATCCACCCCCCCTCTAACTTGTCCCTTCTCTGTCTTCCTCCCTCCCTCCCCCTCCTTCTCTCCCTCCCCCTCCCTCTCTCCCTCCCTCCCCCTCCTTCTCTCCTTCCCTCCCTCTCAGGCCATTACACCGTCAATAATCGTAGGGGATTATCACACATGGGGATATGAATTAGTTAATCTTCTCTCTCTCTCTCTCTCTCTCTCTCTCTCTCTCTCTCTCACACACACACACACACACACACACACACAATTCTATTTTCTCTCATTCTCCTTTCTCTTCTCTCTCTCTCTCTCTCTCACTCACCATTCAATTTACTCTCCTTTTCCTCTCTCTCTCTCACCATTCAATTTACTCATTTTCCTTTTTTTCTCTTTCTATCTCTCTCTCCTTCAATCATTTCCTTCCTCCATGCCTCTCTTTCTCCACCCTTCCATTCCATTCTCCCTCCCCTCCTAAATAATTTCCTCCCCTCCCTCTCTCTCTCTCTCCTCCTTTCTTTCTCTCTCCCTCCCTCTCTCTCTGTTTCCTCCCTTCCTTCTCCCTCCCTCTCCTCTCCTCTGATTTCTCCCTCCCTCTCCATCTCTCTTTCTTCTCTTCTCCCTCCCTCCCTCTCTGTTTCCTCCCTTCCTTCTCCCTCCCTCCCTCTCCTCTCATCTGATTTCTCCCTCCCTTCCTTCATTCCTTCCCCTCCCTCCTCCCTCTCTTTTTTCTTCCATTTCCTCCCCCCCCTTCTCTCTCTCTCTCTCTCCAATATATTCAGTAAATTTAATTAAACATATATTTGAACTCGCCCCATTCACTTCAAATGGACGAACTCTCTCTCTCTCTCTCTCTCTCTCTCTCTCTCTACCTGTTTATCTGTATTTTCCTCCATTCTTCGTCTCTCTCTCTCTCTCTCTCTCTCTCTCTCTCTCTACCTGTTTATCTGTATTTTCCTCCATTCTTCGTCTCTCTCTCTCTCTCTCTACCTGTTTATCTGTATTTTCCTCCATTCTTCGTCTCTCTCTCTCTCTCTCTCTATCTGTTTATCTGTATTTTCCTCCATTCTTCGTCTCTCTCTCTCTCTCTCTCAATCTTTTTATTCATCCATCAATCCATCTATCTATCAATCTTTTCCTTCCTCCTTTTCGTCTCTCTCTCTCTCTCTCTTTCTCTCAGTATCTATCCACCTATCTATCTATCTTTCATCCTTTTCCGTCTCTCTCTCTCTCTCTCCCTCTCTCTCTCTCGCACGTGGTGAGGGGAAAATATTGACCACGTGTTCAGAGAGCTACGCACGTGCTTAATTTGAAGTAGCTCTCTCTCTCTCTCCCTCTCTCTCTCTCAGTATCAATTTCTTTTCCCTACCTATTCTCTCCTCTCTCTCTCTCTCTCTCCAGAAGTTAGTGGTGACTGGTTGTGATGACATTAAGTGATGATACTAAAAATAATGACAGTAACAGAGGTAGTGATGACAACAGGAGTGATAAAAGTGATGACAATAGTAGTGATGACAGTACTGCGAATACCCCGAGTGATGACAGTGATGCAGGTAGTGATGACAACAGGAGTGACAAAAAGTGATGACAATGGTAGTGATGACAGTACTGCGAAATACCCCGAGTGATGACAGTGATGCAGGTAGTGATGATAACAGTAGTGACAAAAAAGTGATGACAACAGAGGGAAGAGAAAGTGATGATACTAGAGCAACACCCACCCAGTGTGATGACAAGAGGTGAGAACTGATAGGAATTAGTGATGACAATAACAACGGTAGTGATGACAGATGAATGATGAGAAAAATCGCCGTGAAAAACAGAAAATGACTTCTTATCAATTTTTGGAGATCTGGAGTGGACAGACAGACAGACATAGGTGAACACAATACCCTCCAATTTCGCTGGCGGAGGTAAAATAATACTTGGTGTGATGACAAGAGTGATGAAAGCAGCGGTATGTGTGTGTGTGTGTATGTGTGTGTAAAAAATACTTGATGTGATGACAAGAGTGATGAAGGGAGCGGTGTGTGTGTGTGTGTGTGTGTGTGTGTGTGTGTGTGTGTGTGTGTGTGTGTGTGTGTGTGTGTGTGTGTGTGTGTGTGTGTGTGTGTGTGTGTGTGATGACTGATAACCCCCCCCTCACCACCCAAACTGCCGCTATAATTGGCCTATTGTTTCGAACGTAACTATTTGAAACGCCGTCCCTCAATGTTTCGTTTCCGTCCAGCAGTGAACGAAAATGTGTGGAACTTTATTTATTTATCTTTTTTTATACATTTTACATAGTGGCTTTTTCCTTCTCTCTCGGGATTTGCTCTCTCTCTCTCTCTCTCTCTCTCTCTCCATTCTCCCCCCCCTCTCTACCTGCATCTCCCTTCTCCCTCCCCTCTCTCTTCTTCTCACTTCTCTCTCTCTCTCTCTCTCTCTCTCTCTCTCTCTCTCTCTCTCTCTCTCTCTCTCTCTCTCTCCACCTTCTCCCCTCCCCTCTCTACCTGCATCTCCCTCTCTCCCTTCTCACCTCTCTCTCTCTCTCTCTCTCTCTCTCTCTCTCTCTCTCTCTGTCGTGGTGTTGGACGCCTTCACGTGGTGGCACATATAACTAGGCGGATCCACTGCCCGGTTATAGATGGATATATAAGTAGATAGACCAATAGATAGACAGACGGGGAGCCTTGACAGATAGATGGAAGGACCGACAGACAGACGAACAGCTTAGACAGATAGATAAATCGATAGATAGACGGATACATAAGAAACAGGTGAGATAGACAGATGGAGACTAACTAATAGATAAAGACTGATAGACAGACAGACGCGTAGCCTATACAGATAGATAGACTGATAGATAGACAGATGACCCTAAACAGACAGACAGACATGGATGAGAAAGACAGATAGACAGACGCATACTGATAGATAAACAAACAAGCAGCTGAGAGAGAGAGAGAGAGAGAGAGAGAGAGAGAGAGAATCCGACACACACACACACACACACACACACACACACACACACACACACACACACACACGGGTCAAGGAGTGTGGGAACGCAGCCTAAAAAAGAAAAAAACAAAAAACAAAAAAACCAGTGGACGGGATGACGTATTGAGGCGATGTTGTCTGTTGGGTCAAAAAAACAAGCAACGAAAAAAACAAGATTATATAAACAAGATAAACAAATAAACAAGAGTAAATAATAATAATGATGATAATAATAATAATAATGATAATAATAATAATAGTAATAATAATAATGATAATAATAATAATAATAATAATAATAAAAATAATGGTAATAATTGTAATAATAATCGCAATAATAATAAAACACTGAAGAGACATATCAGTATGTCCTCCCACGTAACCTGTATGTGTGTGTGTGTGTAAATTTCTGTCTCTCCCTCTCTCAGTGTCTGCCTATTCCTGTCTATTTCTCTCTCTCTCTCTCTCTCTTTCTTCTCTCGCTCTCTCTTCTCTCTCACACACACACTTCTCTCTCTCTCTCTCTCTCTCTCTCTCTCTCTCTCACACACACACACACACAAATCTCTCTCCCTCAAACAAGCACACCGACACACACACATACACACACAAATCTCTCTCCCTCAAACAAGCACACACACACACACACACACACACACACACACACACACACACACACACACAAATCTCTCTCCCTCAAACAAGCACACAGACACACACACACACACACACACACACACACAAATCTCTCTCCCTCAAACAAGCACACAGACACACACACACACACACACACACACAAATCTCTCTCCCTCAAACAAGCACACACACACACACACACACACTCACACATTCCAACGTCCAGTAATAGATGAATGGATAGGTGAGATGTGAGAGAGATACAAGGGCTGGATATGTTAATGGGGTGGAAGGCGGATGGGATAGATAGATAGATAGATAGATAGATGGATAGATAGTTAAATAGATGGATAGATAGATAGATGGGCAGATAGTTACATGGGTTGGATATGTTAATGGGATGTACGACGAATGGGATAGATAGATAGATGGATAGACAGATAGATAGAGATAGACAGACAAAGGCTTAGAGGTATATATATATATATATATATATATATATATATATATATATATATATATATG
>NC_136957.1:35098245-35110745 GCF_032717465.1 Coenobita brevimanus | reverse complement strand
TACCCCCAAATTGAAATACCCCCAAATTTTAAATACCCCGCCAAATTTAAATACCCTCCGTCAAATTTAAATACCCCTAAAATTTAAATTTCCCGCCAAATTTAGATATCCTCCGCCAAATTTAAATACCCCCCAAAATTTAAATCTCCCGTCAAATTTAAATCGCCCGCCAAATCGCCCACGCAACCCTGATTTACGGCGGGACTAAATATGAGTTGCGCTCAGGTTATGTATCAGCCGTACACCCCCCAGCCTCCCCCCTCCACCGGTGGGGGGGAGGGAGGGGGTGGGGGAGGAGGGGTACACCACACTAACCCCCCTCCACCACCACCACAACCCTCCACCAGTGTCTCTCCACCACACCATCACCACCACAGTCACCACCACCACCACCTCCACCACAGCCCTCCACTACAAGGGGAGGGGGGTGGGGGTGGAGGAGGAGGAGGGGGTGGTAGTAGCAGTCAACCACAACCACCACAACCAGACAACCCACCACCGGAAAAGGTAAATAATAATAATAATAATAATAATAATAAAATAATATTAATAATAAGTAATAACAATAATAATAATAATAATAATAATAATAACAATAATAACAGTAATAATAATAATAACAATCAACCAATAAACGAACTAAATAAAGAGCTAATTACACAGGTAACACGGTGACTAATTAAGCAGGTAAAATATGGTCAGGTGCTTACGTGACAGGAAACAAAATATGACAGGTGAGAAGGCTAAGTGGAGGCCTAATTAGACAGGCAGCTAATTAAGAAGGTAATATATAGACAGGTAGGTAGACAGGTGCTTAATTGGCCAGGTAATTACAGGTAACAACACTAATTAGAAGCTTAGACAGGTAATATATGGGAAGGTCATGAGGTATTTAATTGGACAGGTAAATACAGGTGAGGCTAATTAGGTCTTGATCAGACAGGTAATTATCTATCTATCTATTGCCAGACGCCTTAATCCTGTAAGGGGTGACCACAAACAAATCGCCTCCATGTTCCCGTCCCCCCCATTTCATTGCCCTGCTCCCAGCTCACACCCCCATCTCCCATATACCTCTCCACTCCATCTCATCCTCGGCCTCCCCTCCCTCTCCCCCCCTCCACCAGGTAATTATATACAGGTGATAAAGCTAATTAGGAGCTCAGGTAACACACAGGTGGCTAATTAGACAGGTAGTACAGGTGTGGAGGAAGCCAGTATGATTCTACCTGATACAAGTAACATCTCCCTTACACCTTTTACTAAGCGATTTATTTTGCTCATTACACCCTACTATCGTCATAAGGAAGCTCCGTAACACCTTTTACTAAGCGATTTATTTTGCTTATTACACCTTAGTATCGTCATAAGGAAGCTCCCTAACACCTCTTCCTAACAGACTTATTTTGGTTATTACACCTTAGTATCGTCATAAGGAAGCTCCCTAACACCTTTTACTAAGCGATTTATTTTGTTTATTACACCTTACTATCGTCACAAGGAAGTTCCCTAACACCTCTTCCTAAGCGATTTATTTTGCTTATTACACCTTACTATCGTCACAAGGAAGCTCCCTAACACCTCTTCCTAGGCGATTTATTTATTACGCTACTATTTGCATGATTCCACTTGACAGAACTAGACCACTCCCTAACATCTTTTACAAAGCGATTTATTTTGCTTATTCCACTTGACAGAACTAGACCACTCCCTAACATCTTTTACAAAGCGATTTATTTTGCTTATTCCACTTGACAGAACGAGACCACTCCCTAACATCTTTTACAAAGCGATTTATTTTGCTTATTACACCTCACTATCGTCTTGGGCCCATATTTTCATCGGTAAAGGAAGCTCCCTAACACCTCTTTCTAAGCGATTCATTTTGCTGATGACACCCTGCCGTTCTCTTCTGAGTTACATAAATCCTATTATCACCATACTCGCGATAAATAACGCACAAAATTGAATTAGCCTGCCGTATTCAAAAAATAAATCGGTAAGGAAAAGGTGTTAGGTAGCTTCTTAACAGAGAAAAACGGCCTATGTCATGATTAAAGGAAATTCAATGAGCCATAGATTGAGATACCAGTCTCCTTGGTTACTAGTCAAATAAAAAAATAAATCGGTAAGGAAGAGGTGTTAGGGATCTTCCTAGTCATGGTTTAATTCAATAAGCCTTACACTGAGATACGAATGAGTCTCCTTGATTACCAGTCAAATAAAATATTAAATCGGTAAGGAAGAGGTGTTAGGGAGCTTCTTACTTATGGTTTAAGAAAATTCAATAAGCCTTACGAGTCTCCTTGGTTACTAGTCAAATAAAAAATAAATCGATAAGGAAGAGGTGTTAGGGAGCTTACGAATGAGTCTCCTTGGTTACTAGTCAAATAAAAAAATAAATCGGTAAGAAAGAGGTGTTAGGGAGCTTACGAATGAGTCTCCTTGGTTACTAGTCAAATAAAAAAAATCGGTAAGGAAGAGGTGTTAGGGAGCTTGCGAATGAGTCTCCTTGGTTACTAGTCAAATAAAAAATAAATCGATAAGGAAGAGGTGTTAGGGAGCTTACGAATGAGTCTCCTTGGTTACCAGTCAAATAAAAAAATAAATCGGTAAGAAAGAGGTGTTAGGGAGCTTACGAATGGGTCTCCTTGGTTACTAGTCAAATAAAAAATAAATCGGTAAGGAAGAGGTGTTAGGGAGCTTACAAATGAGTCTCCTTGGTTACTAGTCAAATAAAAAATAAATCGGTAAGGAAGAGGTGTTAGGGAGCTTACGAATGAGTCTCCTTGGTTCCTAGTCAAATAAAAAATAAATAGGTAAGGAAGAGGTGTTAGGGAGCTTACGAATGTCTCCTTGGTTACTAGTCAAATAAAATAAATCGGTAAGGAAGAGGTGTTAGGGAGCTTACGAATGAGTCTCCTTGGTTACTAGTCAAATAAAATAAATCGGTAAGGAAGAGGTGTCAGGGAGCTTACGAATGAGTCTCCTTGGTTACTAGTCAAATAAAATAAATCGGTAAGGAAGAGGTGTCAGGGAGCTTACGAATGAGTCTCCTTGGTTACTAGTCAAATCCACCCTCTAATCAGGCCACACTTAACCAGGTAAATGAAGGTGTGGGAGGTAGCTCAGGTGAGATAATTGAGAAACTAAGTCGCTTAATGAAATGTGTTAGGGCAGGTGTGGGATAAGACACGTGGTTTTAATTAGTGGACAGGTAGGGTGTGTGTGTGTGTGTGTGTGTGTGTGTGTGTGTGTGTGTGTGTGTGTGTGTGTGTGTGTGTGTGTGTGTGTGTGTGTGTGTGTGTGTGAGAGAGAGAGAGAGAGAGACTGATATTGATTATCCTCCTTTGATCCGCTGGTAATGTGTAGAGAATGGAATGAGACTGACTAGGAGCGTATGTGAGTGAGGAGGAGAGGAAGACCGAGGATGGGATGGAGGGACGGGGTGGAGACCGGAGCATTCAACCACTGCGCTACTTATCTCTCTCTATCTATCTGTCTACCTAATCTATCTATCTATTGCCAGACGCCTTAATCACGTAAGGGGTGGCCACAAACAAATCGCCTCCATGTCGCCCTGTCCTCTGCCATTTGACTGCCCTCCCTCCAACTCGCACACCCCTCTCATATGTCTCTCCACCCCTTCCCTCCATCTCACCCTAGGTCTCCCTCTCCTCCCTCACCTCACCGACATACGCTCTTCTAGTCAGTCTCTCACTGCAATACATACATACATACAACATACATACGTAGAGAGAGAGAGAGAGAGAGAGAGAGAATACATACGTGCAAACACATACACACTACATACATCGAGAGAGAGAGAGAGAGAGAGAGAGAGAGAGAATACATACGTGCAAACACATACACACTACATACATACATACATCGAGAGAGAGAGAGAGAGAGAGAGAGAGAGAGCAAAAAGCGAGGGGAGGTGTCACAATGTTTAGCAAGTGTGTGTTTTGTGCTTAGTTATGTGTGTGGGAGGGAGGGAGGGAGGAGGGAGAGAAGAGGGAGGGAGGGAGGGAGGGAGGGAGGGAGGGAGGGAGGGAGGGAGTTGGGGAGAGGGGGAGGACTGAGAGAAGAGAGAGAGAGTGGAGTGAGAGAGGGAGGAAGAAAGGCGAGAGAAGAGGGAGGGAGGGAGGAGGAAGAGAGAGAGAGGAGGGAGTTGGGGAGAGGGGAGGAGTGAGAGAAGAGGGAGAAGAGAGAGAGAGAGAGGTGGGGTGAGAGAGGGAGGAGGAAAGGAAAGAGAGGAGGAGTAAAGGAGGGAGTCGGGAGGGAGGGAGAGGGGAGTAGGAGGGCAATAGGAGGAAGGGGAGGACAGGATCTATCTATCTATCTATCTATCAGCTTAATAAAGTATGTACAAATGAATGACGTATGCTGAGAGAGAGAGAGAGAGAGAGAGAGAGAGAGAGAGAGAGAGAGAGTTAAATCAATATACACAAGATACATACTGATAGATAGACAGACAGATAGATAGGTAGATAGGTAGGTACACAGATAGATAGATAGATAGATGGGTAGGTACACAGATAGATAGATAGATAGATAGGTAGGTACACAGACAGCAAGACAGAAGGGTAGATATATAGATAGACAGATAGTTAGATGTGGATAGATAAATAGATAGACAGATAGATAAACGCATCGATAGACACAAGTAGATAGACAGACAAGTTCAAAGAGAAAGACTGACATAAATAGATGTTAGTAAACTGACAGATATAGATAGATAGACGCAAGGTATATGGGTGCATGCAGGTCACCTTGATCGTTATTGTGGTGAGCTGGCACAGAGAGAGAGAGAGAGAGAGAGATCTACGTACACTCTCTCTCTCATACACACACACACATACACACATTTTGCCTCCCCCCTCTCTCTCTCACACACACACACACACACACACACACACACTTATTTTGCCTCCCCTCCTCTCTCTCACACACACACACACACACACATTCACACACACACACACACACACACACACACACACACACACACTTAGTTTGCCTCCCCCCTCTCTCTCTCTCTCTCTCTCTCACACACACACACACACATACACACACACACACTCACACACACTTATTTTGCCTCCCCCCCGTCTCTCTCCTCCCTCTCTCTCTCTCTCTCTCTCTCACACACACACACAAACATATATACACACACATTCTACCCCCTCTCTGTCTGTCTGTCTGTCTGTCTCCCTCTCTCTCACACACACACACACACAAACACACACACACATTCTACCCCCTCTCTGTCTGTCTGTCTCTCTCCCTCTCTCTCTCACACACACACACACACAAACACACATTCTACCCCCTCTCTCTCCTGTCTGTCTGTCTGTCTGTCTGTCTCTCTCTCTCTCTCTCTCTCTCTCTCTCTCTCTCTCATACCGTTCCCTGCCATTAACACTGGATATATAACTTTGCAACTGCATATTCCTGCATGGTTTGCAAGGCGGTATGATTGGGTGAGAGAGAGAGAGAGAGAGAGAGAGAGAGAGAGAGAGAGAGAGAGAGAGAGAGACAGACAGAGAAATTAAGAGAGAGAGGGGGGGAGGGGGGACAGAAACTGAGAGAGAGAGAGAGAGAGAGAGAGAGAGAGAGACATCGAAATTAAGAAAGAGGGGGAGAGGGGGACACTGAAATTGAGAGAGAGAGAGAGAGAGAGAGAGAGCCAATGGCACATTCCACACCGTCCATTAAAGCGAGCACTGGCAACCCTCCCCCCAGCACGCCCTCCCATTGGCTACACGCATTTTGAATTCCCAGCGACCGTTACTCTATGGGGCGTGGCGAGTCAAACCGTTTTCTTTTATTTAATGTTTTCTTTGTTTTTTTTTCTTATTTCGTGTAACTTATTTATTTCGTTTTCTTTTTTCCTTATTTCTTTTCCTTATTTTTCTTGTCTATTTCGTGTTGTTTTATTTTTCGTTTTATCTATTGTTTTCATTTCGTTTTCTTTATTGATTTCGTTTTCTTTACTGATTTTCTTTATTGATTTCGTTTTCTTTACTGATTTTCTTTATTGATTTCGTTTTCTTTATTGATTGTTTTCTTTATTGATTTTTTCTTTACTGATTTTGTTTTCTTTATTGATTTCGTTTTCTTTACTGATTTCGTTTTCTTTACTGATTTTGTTTTCTTTATTGATTTCGTTTTCTTTACTGATTATGTTTTCTTTACTGATTACGTTTTCTTTATTGATTTCGTTTTCTTTACTGATTTCGTTTTCTTTACTGATTTCGTTTTCTTTACTGATTTCGTTTTCTTTATTGATTTCGTTTTCATTTCTTTTCTTTTTTATTTCGTTTTCTTTATTTCTTTATCTTTACCTCGTTCCTTTACTGATTTTGTTTTCTTTTACTCTTCCACTTTTATTCTTTTTTATTTTATTTTATTTCTTTTCGCATTATTATTATTATTATTATTATTATTATTATTATTATTATTATATTATTATTTTCTTAAGATATATAAAAAGGACACACGACTTCCACGGAATCAATTTAACATATATATTACTAGTCACGAAGAAGTGCTACGGAGAGGATGTACACGCTAGTCACGAAGAAGTGCTACGGAGAGGATGTACACGCTAGTCACGAAGAAGTGCCATGGGAAGGATGTACCTGTAGAAGCCTATTAAGCCACTATAACTACAAAAACACTATTGCTAGTCACGAAGAAGTGCTTTGGGAAGGATTAATCTTATTAGCCCTTAAATAAAAGATACTATTATTATTATTATTATTATTATTATTATCATTTTTATTATTATCATTTTTATTATTATTATTATTATCATTATTATCATCATTATTATCATTTTTATTATTATCATCATTTTTATTATTATTATTATTATTATTATTATTATTATTATTATCATCATTAATATCATCATTATTATTATTATCATTTTTATTATTATTATTATTATTATTATATCTCTTAGCACTACCTCAAATCCCACATATCCTTACTCAGCCACACATTAAAAAATAAATAAATAAATAACTAATCCCCCTCTCCCCCCCCAGAAATTCTGCAGGGAGCCGGACCCCCCTCCCCCCGGCGTCCCCCCCACCGCCGCCGCCACCGCACCACCACACACCCACCACCACAATCACCACCACACCGAGTCCCACCCATCACCACCACAGCACGCTAATGTAAGTGATAGATAGATAGATTGATTGATATATAGATAGACAGACAGACAGATATAGATAGACAGACACAGATAGACTGATAGATAGCCGGTATAGATGGGTAGATAGATGGATAGACAGACAGACAGCCGGTATAGATAGATAGAAGGTAGACAGATGGATAGATAGATGGATAGGTAGAGAGAATATGCATGAGTATATAAAGATACTTCAAGACAACAGCTAGACAAATATTTATCTATCTATCTATCTATCAAGAAATCCTTCTGAAAATCGTTATGCAACAGACTGTTTTGTGGAAATCTCTCTCTCTCTCTCTCTCTCTCTCTCTCTCTCTCTGTATGTATATGTGCATGTATGTATGTATGGATATTAATTTCTCTCTCTCTCTCTCTGTATGTATATGTGCACGTATGTATGTATGTATGGATATTAATTTCTCTCTCTCTCTCTCTCTGTATGTATATGTGCATGTATGTATGTATGGATATTAATTTCTCTCTCTCTCTGTATGTATATGTGCATGTATGTATGTATGGATATTAATTTCTCTCTCTCTCTGTATGTATATGTGCATGTATGTATGTATGGATATTAATTTTTTTCTCTCTCTCTCTGTATGTATATGTGCATGTATGTATGTATGTATGGATATTAATTTCTCTCTCTCTCTCTCTCAAGCATATAAAATAAATCAATCATTTTTCTACCTCTATACATTCAATAATAACTAACATATCTATCCATCTATCTATCTGATCTATTTATGTCTATCTATCTATCTGTGTATCAATCAGTCCATTCACCTACCCTACCTACCTACCGTCTATCTATCTATCCATCCAGCTATCTATCTATCTATTTATATTCACCATCTCTATTATTCCCCTATATGGTTGTAACTATTTTTCTATCTATCTACCAACCTATTTATCTATTCATCTAACAATCTATCTACCAGTCTATCAATCCATTCATCTATCGAACAATCTATCTACCTATCCATCATCTATCAACCTATCTATCCATTCATCTATCTGTCTATCTACCCAGCTATCTATCTATCTATCAAACTATCTATCTATCCCCTACAGGATGTGTAATACGTGTCAGCACTACCTATCCACTCGAAACCAATCTATCTATCTATCTATCTACCCATATATTCCTCAATCTATCCATCTATCTTGCTTATCTATCAATCTACCCACATATTCCTGTATTTATCTATCTATATAACAATCTATCTTGTCTATCTATCCATCTATCTATCTACCCACATATTCCCGTATCTATCCATCTATCTACCAATCTATCTTGTTTATTAATCTACCCACATATTCCTGTATCTATCTATCAATCTATCTTTATCTATCAATCTATCTTGTCTATCTACCAATCTATCTTGTCTATCTACCAATCTATCTTGCTTATCTATCAA
The DNA here is from genome assembly GCF_032717465.1 of Coenobita brevimanus. Taxonomy (NCBI): domain Eukaryota; kingdom Metazoa; phylum Arthropoda; class Malacostraca; order Decapoda; family Coenobitidae; genus Coenobita; species Coenobita brevimanus. The sequence continues at coordinate 35,102,114 of NC_136957.1, read as the reverse complement.
TCTATCCATATATTAACCTATCTATCTATCTATTAATCTATCTTGTCTATCTTCATCTACCAATCTATCTATCTATCAATCTACCAATATATTCCCGTATCAATCCCTCTATCTACCAATCAATCTTGCTTATCTATCAATCTACCTACATATTCCTGTATCTATCCATCTACCCCTTACAGGAGGTGAAGTACGTCTCAGCTAACTGCATGGTGGTGACGCATTGCACAGGTGACGCTGCAACACTGGTGGATCAACACTTCTCACGTGCCCTTGCAACACACGCCTTCCTTAAGACCTCAGACCACCCAGAGAAAGGTGAGAAGGACTAATTAGACAGGTGAGAAGTAATTAAGGGCTAATAAGACAGGTGAGAAATTAAGGACTAATTAGACAGGTAAGAATGGACTAATTACAGGTAAGAATGGACTAATTAGACAGGTAAGAATGAAGGACTAAAAAGATAGGTAAGAACAAGTGCTCATGGGCCCTTCGGGCCCATGAGCACTTGCTCCTGCGGAGGGCTTTCGCGTTGCTATAATATATTTTAGTTACAGCTATGGGCAAAAAATTCTACCGAGATCCTATGTCGGGCTTCGGTAGCGGCGTTTTTGGGTCAAAATGTGATCGCTCATTAAATATAGTTAAAGTTTTTCAATCGTGATGGGACCAAGTTTTTTCACATCAGCGATTTTTTTGCGATTTTTGTGCCAATTTTGGTGCGATTTGAATGTGTAGTTTCGGCTGCCCAAAATACACACACACACACATACACACACACACGGCTAGTGCTATAGTGTATTAGATGAAGGACTAGACACGTAAGAATGAAGTACTAATTAGACAGGTAAGAATGGACTAATTAGACAGGTAAGAACTAACGAAGGACTAATTACAGGTAAAAACTAATTAGAGAAAGGCTAATTAGATAAAGGTAAGGGGTAATTAGACAGATAAGAATTGATTAGAGAAAGGTAAGAATTAGGGAAAGGTAGGAACTAATTAAGGATAGGTTGGAATTAATTAAAGGTAACAGGTAAATTAGAGAAAGGTAAGGGGTAATTAGAGAGAGGGGTATTTAGAGAAAGGTAAGGGCTAATTAGAGAAAGGTAAGGGGTAATTAGAAAGAGGTAAGAGGTAATTAGAGAAAGGTAAGGGGTAATTAGAGAAAGGTAAGGGGTAGCTAAGCAGAGAGAGGTAAGGACTAATTAAACAGATAAGAACTAATTACGGAAGGGTAGGAATTAATGAGAAAGGTAGGATGTAATTAGACAGGTAATTACTACTTAATGAGGAGTAATTAGAGAAGAACACCTTAATTTCCAGCACAACAACAAAAACAACTTCCATCTCTCCATTTCATTTACCTGTCCACTAATTACACCTGCCAAGCAATCCAATTAAGAATCACAGGTGTAAATCTAATCACCGTAATTACCTTCATTTACTACTGTTAATTGGGGTCAACTGGGAATTATTCTATCTACCTATAGCCAGAAGCCATAATCCCGCAAAGGGTGGCCGCAGACAAGACGCCTCCAAGTCGCTCTGTCACCCACCACTTGACTGCCCTCCCCCCTCCCTCATATACCTCTCAACTCCATCCCTCCACCTCGTCCTCGGTCTTTCCCTCCCTCCACTTCACCTACATACACCCTCCTAGTCAGTCTTTCAAACAAATATCATTTAATCTGACCTATAATTGCCATCTCTCCATCTTCACTACTGGAAAATAATACTCTGTTCAATTGTCCTTCACTACAGCCTTACATGCCTCCCACAGCACTTCTTCGTGACTAGCATCGTCCTCTAGTGTTAATTACAAGTTAGTATTCATGATGGAGAGATGGCGATTTTAGGCCAAGTTAGAGAAAAAGTCCACAGTATATCCAGTGAAATGAAGGAGGGAGAGAAGGAAGGAAGGAAGGAAGGAAGGAAGGATGCAGGAAGGAAAGAAGAAAAAAAGACAGACGGGAAGGAAGGTTAGAGGGGAGAGAAGGAAGGAAGGAAAAAAGAAAGACAGGAAGGAAGGAGAGAGGGGAGAGAAGGAAGGAAGGAAGGAGAGAGGGGAGAGAAGGAAGGAAGGAAGAAAAAAGAAAGACAGGAAGGAAGGAGAGAGGGGAGAGAAGGAAGGAAAGAAGAAAAAAGAAAGACAGGAAGGAAGGAGAAAGGGGAGAGAAGGAAGGATGGAAGAAAAAAGATAGACGGGAAGGAAGGCTTGAGGGGAGAGAAGGAAGGAAGGAAGAAAAAAGAAAGACAGGAAGGAAGGCTAGAGGGGAGAGAAGGAAGAAACGAAGGAACAGAAAAAAAGGATGGCAAGAAGGATGGAAGAGAAGAAAGAAAGGAATGAAGGAGGGAAGGAAGGAATAGAAAAAAGAAAGGATGGAAAAAAGGAATGGAAATAGGAAGGATGAAAGGAGAAAAAAGATAGAAAGAAATGAATGAATGAAGGAAGGAAAGACGGGAGAAAAGGACGGATAGAAGGGAGTGAAAGAAAGAAGGAAGGATAGAAGGGAGAGAGAAAAAAGGAAGGAAGATGGGAAGGAGGGGAAAAGAGGAAGAAGGAAATGAGAGAGAGAGAGAGAGAGAGAGAGAGAGAATGGAGAGGCAGGAGGAAAGCGTGACCACAAAGGAAGTAGGAAGAATGTCAACAGTAGGGAGACAAAGGCTGTTAAAGGGAGGAGATAATGCAGGGAGGGAGGGAGGGAAGCTAGAAGGGAGGGAGGGAGGGAAACTAGAAGGGAGGAAGGGATGGGGGGAGGGAAGCTAGAAGGGAGGGAGGGAAGCTAGAAGGGAGGGGGTGAGTGAGGGAGGGAAGCTAGAAGGGAGGGAGTGAGTGAGGGAGGGAAGCTAGAAGGGAGGGAGGGAAGCTAGAAGGGAGTGAGTGAGTGAGGGAGGGAAGCTAGAAGGGAGGGAGTGAGTGAGGGAGGGAAGCTAGAAGGGAGGGAGTGAGTGAGGGAGGGAAGCTAGAAGGGAGGGAGTGAGTGAGGGAGGGAAGCTAGAAGGGAGGGAGGGATGTAGAGAACTTAGGAAGGAGGGAGGGAGTGAAAGAAGGGAGAGAACGAGAGAGGAAAGGAGGGAAGGAATAAATGGGAGGGAGGGAAGGAAGCTAGAAGGGAGGGAGGGATGTAGAGAACTTAGGAAGGAGGGAGGGAAAGAACGAGAGGAAAGGAGGGAAGGAAGGAAAGAAGGAAGGAAAGAAAGGAGGGAGGGAAGCAACGAAGCAAGGAAGGAAGGAGAGAAGGAAGGAAGGAGGGAAGGAAGGAAGGAGGGAAGGAAGGAAGGAAGGATGGATGGAAGGAAGGAAGGAGGGAAGGAGTGAAGGAAGGAAGGAGGGAAGGAAAAAGATACCCTGCAAGAATTGGAGATAAGAAAAGATAATACACAGAAAATACAGATAAAAATAGATAAAGATAGGAAAGAACACGAGAGAGAGAGAGAGAGGGAGGGAGGGAGGGAGAGAGAGAGAACCCCTCCATCTTCCTCCCCCTCCTTCTCTCTCCTTCCCTTCTCAGATGATTCATGTCTTGGTAACGTTTTCCTCTCTCTCTCTCTCTCTCTTTCTCTCTCTCTCTTTTTCTTTCTCTCTCGCTCTCTCTCTCTTTCTTTCTCTCTCTCCTCCATTTTTTCTTCTTACCCTGTTTTTCATTCTCTCTCTCTCTCCCACTTATTTTTCTTTTCTTACCCTGTTTTCTCTCTCTCTCTCTCTCCTCCACACATTTCTTTTTCTTACCCTATTTTTCATTCATTCATTCTCTCTCTCTCTCTCTCATCCACTTATTTTTCTTTTTCCCTGTTTTTCATTCTCTCTCTCTCTCTCTCTCTCTCTCTCTCTCTCTCTCTCTCTCTCTCTCCTCCACTTTTTTCTT
>NC_136957.1:35080745-35090745 GCF_032717465.1 Coenobita brevimanus | reverse complement strand
TCCTTTCCTCCCTTCTCTCTCTTCTGCATTTCCTCCCTCCCTCCCTCCCTCCCTCCCTCCCCGCATCCTTCACTAAGATTTAAATGTCCTGTTTCCCTCCCTCCCTCCCTCCATTCTTCCCCTCTTTTCCTCTTCCTTGCCTGAGAGAGGGAGGGAGGGAGGGAGGGAAGGAAGGAAAGATGAGAATGGAAGAGAGAGAGAGAGAGAGAGAGAGAGAGAGAGGGAAATAGACAAGAGGGTCGTAAGGCCGGAAATGGTTAGGGAAACACTAGAGACTTAACCCTTAACCACAGACACCCTTTCCCCTCCCCTCCCCTCAAACCCCCTTCCTATTGTCTCACTCCTCTCCCTCCCTCCCTTCCCCTCCCCTCAATCCCCCTACCTATTATCTCACTCCTCCCCCTCCCTCCCTTCCCCTCCCCTCAATCCCCCTTCTTATTGTCTCACTCCTCCCCCTCCCTCCCTTCCCCTCCCCTCAATCCCCCTACCTATTGTCTCATTCCTCTTCCCTCCCTCCCCCCCCCTTCCCTCAGTCCCCTACCTAATCTCTCCCTCCCTCCCCCCCTTCCCTCAGTCCCCTACCTAATCTCTCCCTCCCTCCCTTCCCTCCCTTTCAGGTTACTCTATCGGGTAGCTTATAGATAAAGTATTACAGAATGTGACTTTTCCTTTCCAGTGTTTCCTATAAAATTTCCATGTCAGTTTTTCCATGCTGCATGGTGGTTTTTCTCACTTTTTCCTGGAGGGTTTGGTGGTGGGGGCAGCCTTCTTGCTTTACTATCCTTATCCTTCAACATGTAGAGTTAGATCTTGTAGTCATAGTTTTCTCTAACAAGCAGCCTCGAAAGGACCATAATTAAGATCTGTTGCTGTTTGCTTTCCTGTGTAATCCTGATGTCTCCCTCCCCCCCCTCCCTTCCTTCCCTTCCCCTCCCCTCAATCCCCCTACCAATTGTCTCACTCCCCCTCCCTCCCTCCCCTCCCCCTCCCCTCAATCCCCCTAACAATTGTCTCACTCCCCCTCCCTCCCTCCCCTCCCCCCAATCCCACTCCTTCTCCCCTTCCCTCCCCCTTCCTTCAATCCTCCTACCTATTATCTCTCTCCCTCTCCTCTCCCCTTCTCATCCTATGTCTTTCTCCCCCTCCCCATTCTCCCTTCCACTGTCTCCCCTCCCTTCCCCTCCCCTCACTCCCTTTCCCTCCCCTTCCTTTCCTCCCACATGGGATTGGGAGAAAAAGGAGGGAGGAGAAAGAAGATACAGAGAAGGAAGAGGAGGAGGGAAGAAAAGGAGAGGGAGAGGAGAGAGGAGAGGAGAAGGAGGAGGAAGAGGAGGAGGAGGAGGAGGAAGAGGAGGAGGAGGAGGAGAAGGAGGAGGAGGAGGAGGAGAAGGAGGATTACACACAGGAAAGCAAACAGCAACAGACCTTATGGTCCTTTCGAGGCTGCTTGTTAGAGAAAACTATGACTACAAGATCTAACTCTACATGTTGAAGGATAAGGATAGTAAAGCAAGAAGGCTCCCCCCACCACCAAACCCTCCAGGAAAAAGTGAGAAAAACCACCATGCAGCATGGAAAAACTGACATGGAAATTTTATAGGAAACACTGGAAAGGAAAAGTCACATTCTATAATACTTTATCTATAAGCTACCCGATAGAGTAACCTGAAAGAGAAAGTAAACAAATAAAATAATAGTTACGGCATGACATTATAAACCGGTACATTGAGTTAATGGGAAGTCTGTGGACATAACGTGGAAGCTACACACTGCACAGTGTGGATGTTTAGGGGTGGTGCGGCAGCCTTGCCTGGCGCTTTTAAGGTAGGCAGCAGTCAATCAGGCCCTAGCTCCGTTTGCTCCACTGAGACACGGAACTCTCCCATGCGGGACAAGTACACAAGTTTCATCCTGAAGCAGTGACCCCTGGTACATTAAAAAAAAATCCCTATGGTGGTCACTTGACTAACATGGACCCTCAGTGATCCACAGCCCATCACAGGTCGAAAGCAAGAGTAGTGACCGTTAACTCAGGGTTATCTGTGCAGATCCTAATCTGTGCTTATATTGCTTTCTTTGCATTGGGGAGATTGAAAAATATATAAGACGGGTGTCTTAGATAAAAGGGGACTGCACAGTGCACAGTGTGGATGCGCAATGCACAGAGTGGATGTTTATGGGTGGTGCGGCAACCTTCCCTGGCGCTTTTTAGGCAGCCAGCAGTCAATCAGGCAATAGCTCCGTTCACTCCACTGAGACAGGGAACTCTCCCATATGGGACGAGTACACAAGTTTCATCCTGAAGCAGTGACCCCTGGTACATTAAAAAAATCCCGATGGTGGTCACTTGACTAACATGGACCCTCAGTGATCCACAGCCCATCACAGGTCGAAAGTAAGAGTAGTGACCGTTAACTCAGGGTTATCTGTGCAGATCCTAATCTGTGCTTATATTGCTTTGTTTGCACTGAATAAATTGAAAATGTATAATAGCGTGACGCAACACTATGTACGGGTACATTGTTTACGGGGTGTCTTGTAGACAAAAGGGGCATGAACTTACATGTACCGTAGCTATAAAAGCAAGTTATTCGGACAGAAAAAGAGTCAGCTGAGGATTCTCGTGCAAATACTTGTCTAATTTGTTTTTGAATGTCTCAATTGAGATACTGTTCACGGTATCTGAGGGTAATCTGTTACAGATATTTACAACTCTGTTAAAGAAGAAGTATTTTGCTTCGTGGGATTGGAATCGCTTTCCCATAATTTTGCAGCCATTACTTCTGGTTTGACTCGACCGGTCTATATCAAAATATTTATTCATGTCTAAGTTGTCATATCCCTTCATGATTTTGAAAACTTCAATAAGGTCCTCTCTTAACCTGCGCTTCGTTAGGCTAAATAATTTAAGTTCTTCAAGGCGTTCCTCATATGGTTTGTTTCTAAGTCGTGGTATCATTTTTGTGAGTCTTCGCTGAAGGAGGAAGAGGAGGAGATACAGAAACAGAAAGGGAGAGAAGGAAAGCAAGGATATGAGAGAGAGAGAGAGAGAGAGAGAGAGAGAGAGAGAGAGAGAGAGAGAATACCCTATGGTGTAGGCTACTGTAATAAAGACTTATGGAGTGGAGACAGCTGAGAGGGGAGGGAGGGAGGGAAGGAGAGGGACCTGAAGGAAACAGAGGGAGGGAGGGAGGGAAGGAGAGGGAACTGAAGGAAAGAGGGAGGGAGGGAGGGAAGGAGAGGGAACTGAAGGAAAGAGGGAGGGAGGGTGGGAAGGAGAGGGAACTGAAGGAAAGAGGGAGGGAGGGAGGGAGGGAAGGAGAGGGAACTGAAGGAAAGAGGGAGGGAGGGAGGGAGGGAAGGAGAGGAAACTGAAGGAAAGAGGAAGGGAGGGAGGGAGGGAAGGAGAGGGAACTGAAGGAAAGAGGAAGGGAGGGAGGGAGGGAAGGAGAGGGAACTGAAGGAAAGAGGGAGGGAGGGAAGGAGAGGGAACTGAAGGAAAGAGGGAGGGAGGGAAGGAGAGGGAACTGAAGGAAAGAGGGAGGGAGGGAGGGAGGGAAGGAGAGGGAACTGAAGGAAAGAGGAAGGGAGGGAGGGAGGGAGGGAAGGAGAGGGAACTGAAGGAAAGAGGGAGGGAGGGAGGGAGGGAGGGAAGGAGAGGGAACTGAAGGAAAGAGGGAGGGAGGGAAGGAGAGGGAACTGAAGGAGAGGGAGGGAGGGAGGGAGGGAGGGAGGGAGGGAAGGAGAGGGAACTGAAGGAAAGAGGGAGGGAGGGAGGGAGGGAGGGAAGGAGAGGGAACTGAAGGAAAGAGGGAGGGAGGGAGGGAAGGAGAGGGAACTGAAGGAAAGAGGGAGGGAGGGAGGGAGGGAAGGAGAGGGAACTGAAGGAAAGAGGGAGGGAGGGAGGGAAGGAGAGGGAACTGAAGGAAAGAGGGAGGGAGGGAGAAGAAGGAAGGACACTGAGAGAGAGAGGAATGAAGGAACGAATGAAAAAAAAAAAAGCAAGAAGGAGGAAAGGAGGGAGGGAAGGAAGGAAGAAGGGTAGGGAGAGAGGGAGGAAAGGAGAGGAAGAGAGAGAGGGAAGGGGAGGGAGAAGGAAGGGAGAGAGGAAGAAGGGGTGAAGGAGAAAAGTGAGGGAGGAAAGAATACAGAAAACAGTATGAGAAGGAGGGAAGGAGGAAGAGAGGGAGAGAAGAGAGAGAGGGTAGGAGGAAGGAAGGAGAGGGAGAGAGAAGGAAGAAGGGAGGGAAGTAAGGAAGGAGAGGAGTAAAGGAGGAAAGAGAAGGAAGATGGAAGGGGAAAATGAAGGAGAGAGAGAGAGAGAGAGAGAGAGAGAGAGAGAGAGAGAGAGAGAGAGAGAGGGGGGGGAGCCATAAATTAGCGTGTGAGGTGTCATGGTGCCTACTTGATACACCCAGGGAGCCCCACCACACCACACCACACCACCACACTGCTGCTGGGCCCTCTACAGTACACCACACCACACCACACCACCACACTGCTACTGGGCCCTCTACAGTACACCACACCACACCACATTACTATTACTACTACTACTATACCACATCACTACCACACCACACTGCTACTAGGCCCTCTATACCACACCACACCACACCACACCACACCACCACACTGCTACTGGGCCCTCTACAGTACACCACAGCACATTACTATTACTACTACCACTATACCACATCACTACCACAACACACTGCTACTAGGCCCTCTATACCACACCACACCACACCACACTGCTACTAGGCCCTCTATACCACACCACACTGCTACTAGGCCCTCTATACCACACCACACCACACCACACCGGGCCATCACTACAAAATAAGTAAATTCCTAATGAAGTTATAATCACTTCAATATTCCTGTTATTTTACTTACAAAAAAAAAAAGATTATATACATACTTAATAATATAATACAACTCATCCCATCAATGTCTGTTCCTCCTCTAGCTAAATTATTATTATTATTATTATTATTATTAATTTTTTTTTACCATCGTCTTCCTAATCACCATCATCAATATTGTTACTATTATTATTATTATTACTATTATTATTATCATCATCACCATCACCATCGCTATTATTATTATTATTACTATTATTATTATTATTACTACTACTCTTATTATTATTATTATCGTCGTGGTGGACTGAAGAGGTGAAACAGGCTGTGGCACAAAAGAAGAAAGCATACAATGAATGGATGAGAAATAGGGGCGTGGAAGAAGTTGAGAGGCGGAAGAGAGAGTTATATGTAGAAAGAAAGAGAGAGGTGAAAAGATTAGTAAGAGAGAGTAAGAAGAGAGTGGATGAGGAATTTGGAAGGAATTTGAGTGTACAGTGGAGGGACTGTAAGAAAATGTTCTGGAAAGAGGTGAAAAGAGTAAGACAGGGTGGAAGTGAAGTTAGCAGGGGAGTGAAAGATAAAACTGGTAGATTAATAGTGGAGAAGGGAGAAAAAGTGAGCAGATGGAGAGAACACTTTAAGGAATTGTTGAACGTAGAGGATGGAAGTAATGCGAGTATAAGTGGCTGGGGAATGGCTGGGAGAAGGAGGGAGGTGAGAAGACAGGAAGAAATCAGTAGGATAGAAGTTGTGGAAGCAATGAAGAAAGTTAAATCGGGGAAAGCCCCAGGAATTGATGGAGTGTGTGGTGAAATGCTGAAGCATGGGGGAGAGATAGTAGTAGAATGGATGTGGATGATGTGCAGATTGGCCTGGGAGGAAGGTAGAGTCCCGGAGGATTGGAAGTCAGGTATAATTATTCCCTTGTACAAAGGAAAAGGGGAAAAAGAAGTGTGTGGTAATCATAGGGGCATTTGTCTTCTTAGTATAATACGAAAAGTGTATGGTAGGATACTAACTGACAGAGTGAGAGAGAGAAGAGAGAAATTAGTTGGAGAAGAACAGGGAGGCTTTAGGAAGGGAAGAGGTTGTGTAGATCAGATATTCATTCTTAGATCTTTAATGGAAAAGTTTCTAGAGAAGGGAAAGAAGTTGTATGCGGCTTTCATGGATTTGGAGAAAGCATATGACAGGGTGGATAGACAAGGATTGTGGAAAGTGTTAAGAATATATGGAGTAGATGGGAAGTTGTTGAATGCTGTGAAGAGTATGTATGTGATGGTGCTAAGGCTGCAGTGCGTGTGGATGGTGAACTAAGTGAATTTTTCTCTTTGAAAGTTGGGTTGAAACAGGGATGTGTCATGTCTCCATGGTTGTTCAATCTGTACATGGATGGGGTAATAAAAGAGGTGCAAGGTAGGGTAGTGGATGTTGGAGTGGCCCTGGCAAGAGAGGATAGTGTTTGGAAACTCCCTGTACTGTTGTTTGCAGATGATACTGTGTTGTTGAGTGAAGACGAAGGGGAGCTGCAAGGCTTGGTGGATGAGTTTGGGAGAGTGTGTAAGAAACGGAATCTAAAGGTGAATGTAGGGAAGAGTAAAGTGATGGTCTTTGAGAGAGGTGAAGTTAGTGAATGTACAGCGAGGTTGGATGGTGAGGAATTGGAAAATGTGAGTACGTTTAAGTATTTGGGTAGTGTGATGAGTAAGGATGGAGGTTTGGAGGGTGAAGTGCTTGAAAGGGTACAGCAGGGAAGAAAGGTTGCTGGTTCCTTGAAAGCAGTGATAAGAAACAGGGAAGTGAGCATGGAAGTGAAAAAGTTACTACATGACAGTATTGTGATACCAACTCTAACGTATGGAAGTGAAGCTTGGACATTGTTGGAAGGACACAAGTCAAGTGTGAGAGCAGTAGAAATGAGTTATTTAAGAGGAGCCTGTGGAGTCACATGGAGAGACAGGCTGACGAATGAGGATATAAAGGAGAGTTGTTGTGTGGATGTGGATGTGATAGGAAGCGTTATGAGGAACACACTGAGGTGGTTTGGCCATGTGGAGAGGATGGAGGGTGAAAGACTGACGAAGAGAGTGTATGTGAGTGAGGTGGAGGGGGGAAGAGGGAGGGGGAGGCCGAGGATGAGATGGAAGGATGGGGTGGAGAGGTATATGAGAAAGGGGGGTATGAGTTGGGAGCAGGGCAGTGAAATGGCAGGGGACAGGGCGACTTGGAGGCGATTTGTTTGTGGCCACCCCAAACGGGATTGAGGCGTCTGGCAATAGACAGATAGATAGATAGATCATTATTATTATTATCATTATTATTATTATTATTATTATTATTACTATTATTATTTTTATTATTACTATTATTATTTTTATTATTATTATTATTATTATTATCATCATCATTATTTCTATTATTATTATTACTGTTATTATTATTACGTTTTATCGTCATCGTCGTCAACATCATCATTATCATTATTACCAATTATTATTATTATTATTATTATTATTATCATCATCATCATTATTACTATGACTCTCTTCGTCTTTACTTCCTTCTTCCTCCCTCTCGACCTTCATCCCTTCATTCCTCTTCCTCCTCCTCCAATTATTCTCTCTCTCTCTCTTCTCTTTCTCTCTCCTTCCTCTCTTTTTTTTTTTCTCTCTCTCTCTCCTCCTATTCCAGTCTTTCTCCTTCCTATCTCCTCCTCCTCTTCTCTCTCCATCACCTCTCTCTCTTTATCTCTCTCCACCTCCTCTTTTTCCCTCCCTTTCCCCTCCTCCTCCTCCTCCTCTTCCTCCCAGCAGTGTTGCCAAGTCTTCAAGGCGCAATCTGATCCTTACTACCCTGGGGAAGAAAAGGATTGAATTTCTAGAGCTGGCACCACTGTGAGAGAGAGAGAGAGAAAGAGAGAGAGAGAGAGAGACAGAGAGAGAACAACATGATCTATTTCGTGTAGCAATTAACAAATAATAATAATAATAATAATAATAATAATAATAACAGTAGTAGTAGTAGTAGTGGTGGTGGTAGTGGTGGTAGTAGTAGTAGCGGTAGTAGTAGTAGTCAATTATGATGATGATAATAATAAAAATAATAATAACAACAACAACAATAATAATAATAATAATAATACGGCTGGACTGATGGAAAACTCATTACGTTAAACACCGTCTATAATTAACCTGTAATTACCTTGGTACACACACACACACACACACACACGCACACACACACGAGCACGATCACATACGCTACACAAATCTTTACATACACGAGAGTACACGACCACACACACACACACACACACACACACACACACACACACACACACACACACACACACACACACACACACACACACACGAGCACGATCACATACGCTACACAAATCTTTACATACACGAGAGTACACGACCACCCACACACACACACACACACACACACACACACACACACACACACACACACACACACACACACACACAAGCACGATCACATACGCTACACAAATCTTTACATACACGAGAGTACACGACCACACACACACACACACACACACACACACACACACACACACACACACACACACGATCACATACGCTACACAAATCTTTACATACACGAGAGTACACGACCACACACACACACACACACACACACACACACACGTACTGCTGTAGGCACTGAAAAACACACACGCACAGACTACCAGACACATGTGCACGAGGCAGCTAATTAAACGAACACACACACACACACACACACACACACACACACACACACACACACACACACACACACACACACGAGCACGATCACATACGCTACACAAATCTTTACATACACGAGAGTACACGACCACACACACACACACACACACACACACACACACACACACACACACACACACACACACACACAGTTATTACAAGTTCCATAAGTCTTGGGTTCTTTCTTCTCTGCATAAAAATAGATACAAGAGATAGATAGATACTGGTAGACAGATAGATAGATAGATAGATAGACTTTTTTTCTGTAATCTATGTGGTGTACGTTGTTTCAAGGACAGTCTGGTAGTGTGGTAGGTGTGGTGGTTGCGGTGGTGATTACACAGGATTACACAGGAAAGCAAACAGCAACAGACCTTATGGTCCTTTCGAGGCTGCTTGTTAGAGAAAACTATGACTACAAGATCTAACTCTACATGTTGAAGGATAAGGATAGGAAAGCAAGAAGGCTCCCCCCACCACCAAACCCTCCAGGAAAAAGTGAGAAAAACCACCATGCAGCATGGAAAAACTGACATGGAAATTTTATAGGAAACACTGGAAGGGAAAAGTCACATTCTATAATACTTTATCTATAAGCCACCCGATAGAGTAACCTGAAAGAGAAAGTAAACAAATAAAATAATAGTTACGGCATGACATTATAAACCAGTTACATTGAGTTAATGGGAAGTCTGTGGACATAACGTGGAAGCTACACACTGCACAGTGTGGATGTTTAGGGGTGGTGCAGCAGCCTTGCCTGGCGCTTTTAAGGTAGGCAGCAGTCAATCAGGCCCTAGCTCCGTTTGCTCCACTGAGACAAGGAACTCTCCCATGTGGGACAAGTACACAAGTTTCATCCTGAAGCAGTGACCCCTGGTACATTAAAAAAATCCCGATGGTGGTCACTTGACTAACAGGGACCCTCAGTGATCCACAGCCCATCACAGGTCGAAAGTAAGAGTAGTGACCGTTAACTCAGGGTTATCTGTGCAGCTCCTAATCTGTGCTTATATTGCTTTCTTTGCGCTGGGGAGACTGAAAAGTATATAGGACGGGTGTCTTAGATAAAAGGGGACTGCACAGTGCACAGTGTGGATGTGCAATGCACAGAGTGTGTTGGAGAGGAAGCAGATAGGAGATGGTTGGTGTGGATCCAAAGATGTCTAGATGAAGAAAAGATGAAATACTGTTTACTGGGATTTGAAACAAAATGTGTGAAGAACTTATAGCAAATGGTCGTAATTGTGGTTGGAAGAGTGGTAACTGTGGTAGTACTTGTGGTAGTAATGGTGGAAGTAATTGTGGTAGTAACGGTGGTAGCTGTAGTAGTACAATAGTGGTAGTTGC
>NC_136957.1:35070745-35075745 GCF_032717465.1 Coenobita brevimanus | reverse complement strand
GGAAGAAGGAGATGGAGGGAATGATGGAAGGAAGGAGGGAGGAAGATGGAGAGAAGGAGAGAAAGAAGGAGAGAGGGAGAGACAGAGGGAGGGAGGGAGGGAAAGATTAATGGAGAGAGGGAAAGACAGAGGAAAAAGGAGAGGGAGGGAAGGAGGGAGGGAGAGAAAGATGGAGGGAGGAAGAGAGCATATTATCACGTTCACTCAAGCGCTGTTGCCACTTTTGAATCTCTCTCTCTCTCTCTCTCTTTCTAACAACCTCTTATCCATACCTCTCTCTCTCTCTTTCTAACAACCTCTTATTTACCTCTCTCTCTCTCTCTCTCTAACAGCCTCTTATCCATACCTATCTCACACACTCCCACATCTCTCTCTCTCTCTCTATCTATCTATCTAACAACCTCTTATCTACTTATCTACCTATCTCACACCCTCCTCTCTCTCTCTCTCTCTCTCTCCCCGCCTCCCAATTCAAAATTATTTCACATCTCTTACACACCTTCCCACACCCTCCCAATTATCACCACCTTCTCCCACCCTCCCTACCCCCTCCCACACCTACTCCCAATCCCAGGTGTGCAAGACAGACTCCCAAGCAGCTCCCAGATCACCTCCCACACTCCCAATATCTCTTACACCTCTTCCACACCCTCCCAAATTCTTCTACACCCACCCACACCCTCTCCCACCCTCCCTACCCCCTCCCACACCTGCTCCCAATCCCAGGTGTGCTATGTAGACTCCCACGCGGCTCCCAGATCACCTCCCACACTCCCAAACTTTCTTACGTCCCTTCACACCCCTCCCCATCCATCCCCCTCCCCTTTCCACACCTGCTCCCACCCTCCCTACCCCCTCCCACACCTGCTCCCGATCCCAGGCTCCCACACGGCTCCCAAAACCGCCTTCCTCCTGCCCACCCAACCGTGACTATTGACATAAGTGGGAGGGCCAGTTTTTTTTGTTTTTATTATTTTTTTTCTTTTTCCTATTCTCACAAGACCCGGGTAATTGTTATGCATAGCGTGTGTGTGTGTGTGTGTGTGTGTGTGTGTGTGTGTGTGTGTGTGTGTGTGTGTGTGTGTGTGTGTTGGAAGGACTTGGGAAATTTGTGTACATATATAAAGTTTGTGTGTGTGTGTGTGTGTGTGTGTGTGTGTGTGTGTGTGTGTTGGAAGGACCTGAGAAATTTGTGTACATATATAAGGTTTCTGTGTGCATTTATTTCTGTATGTATGTATTTATGTACGTACGTACGCGTAATTTGTAGCTGTCGTAATAGTAGTAGTAGTAGTAGTAGTAGTAGCAGAAGTAATAATAGTAGTAGTAGTAGTAGTAGTAGTAGCAGTAGTAAGTAAAACGAAATGTTTGTCCGTGCATGTATCTGTGTAAGTACTCATGTACAACTCTAACCCAATGTGTACATATCGCTTAATTAGCCTAAGTATACATATACGTTTAACTCCATGCGTACATATCGTTGATCAGGTATACATGTACGTTTAACCCCATGTGTACATATCATTAATCAGTCCAAGTATACATGTACGTTAAACCCCATGCGTACATGTCGTTAATTAGGTATGCATGTACGTTTAACTCCATGTGTACATATCGTTAAGTACCTGGTATACATGTACGTTTAACTCCATATGCACATATCATTAATTAGGTATACATGTAGGTTTAACCCCGTGTACATTTCGTTAATTAGGTATACATGTACGTTTAATGTGTACATATCGTTAATTAGGTATACATGTACGTTTAATCTCATGTGTACATATCGTTAACTAGGTATACATGTACGTCTAACTCCATGTGTACATATCGTTATTTAGGTACACATGTGCACCTCTAACCCCATGTATACATAAACAGGTATTCATGTAGGTTTAACCCCACGTGTACGCAGGTAATTACATCATCATCATCTAATTAACCCCTCCATTAAAAACCCAGGTGTAATTATCAGGCTTTTGTTTAGTTGTTTACCTGGCTGCGTGGCAATAAACAACAACAACAACAACAACAACAACCCCTAATTAGCCTCGGGTCATTAGCCTGCCCGCTCAATTGAATCGCCTTAATTGCCCTATTACACCTTCATTACCAGGACGTGGTTTAGCTTTATTACCTTATTAATTTATTGTTTATATATATTTATTTTAATACTATTTTGATAAACTTTACTATTTTTTACTAATATTTGTATTATTTTTATTTTCACTTATTTTTTATTTTTACTATTATTTGTACTATTTTTATTTTTATTTTACTAGTTTTATTTATCTTTACTATTTTTACTATTTTTATTTATTATTTACTATTTATACGATTTCTTTACTATTTACATTTTATATTATTATTTTTATTTTTTTTTTACTGTATTTGACAATTTTTACTTTTTAATATTCTTACTATTTTTATTTAATTATTTTTACTGTACTTTACTATTTTAACTATTTTCATTTTATTGCTATTTTTTACTTATTTAACTACTGTTTTTACCTTATTTTACTGATGATTATTTTGATTGTACTTCACTACTGTTTTTACTCTTATTGTTTTTATTTTACTACTTGTATCTGTTTATTTGTATTAATTTTACTGTTATTTACAAGTTTTATTTATTGTACTATTATTTACCATTTATCTTTATTTTACTATTATTTACCATTTATCTTTATTTTACTATTATTTACCATTTATCTTTATTTTACTATTATTTACCATTCATCTTTATTTTACTATTATTTACCATTTGTCTTTATTTTACTATTATTTACCATTTATCTTTATTTTACTATTATTTACCATTTATCTTTATTTTACTACTATTTACCATTTATCTTTATTTTACTATTATTTACCATTTATCTTTATTTTACTATTATTTACCATTTATCTTTATTTTACTACTATTTACCATTTATCTTTATTTTACTACTATTTATATACTAGTTTGACTTACTTTACTATTTTTACGAATTTTATAAGCATTAATTTTACTACTACTATTTACTAGCTTTATTTATCTTGATTTATTTTACTATTTCTTTTCTTTGCTACAAGACGATTTTATTCGGACTGGAAGGGGTTAAATAATGACCTCAATTAGCGAGTCTAATTAGCCAATGAAGCTTTAGTCTTTCTTAGTAAATTACCTTCGTCTTAAAGAAATAATGATAAAAATAATGTGTGTGTGTGTGTGTGTGTGTGTGTGTCGGGAAGCCGGGAACTTTGTGTATGTCTCTCTCTCTCTCTCCCTCACTCTCACCATTCCTTTTCCTCCCATCCTATTTCTCTTTTCTCTCCAATGATGTCTCTTTCCTCCCCCCTCCCCCTCCCTCATTCCTCTTCTCTCCTCCCTCCAATGATCTCTCTCTCTCTCCCCCTCTCCCTCCCTCCCTCCCTCTAAGCCCCTCATCATTTTTTTTCCTCCCCTCTTCTCCTTCTCTCCAATCTCTCTCTCTTACCTCCAATGATATCTCGTCCCCTCTCCGTCCCTCCCCTCCCCTCATATTTTTCCCTCCCTCCCCTCCCTTTCCCGTCTCTCTCTTCTCCCCAGTTATCTGAGTCTCAACCCCTCCCCTCCCCTCCCCTCTCTTCAAATTTTTCTTTCCCTCCCCTCCCTTCCCCTCTCCTCATATTTTTCTCTCCCTCCTCTCCCATCTCTCTTCCCTCCAATACCCTGTCTCTCTCCCCCTCCCCTCCCCTCCCTCTACTCCCCTCCTTTCCTTCCTCCCCTCCCCTCCCCAAATCATTCGTTTTTCTTCCCTCCGCTCCCATCTCTCTCTCCTCTCCAGTGATCTGTGTCCCTCCCCTCCCCTCCCCTCCCTCCCTCCCCTACGTGACCTTTCAGCTGTTTTTGTCTGGCTTCTGGTTCTCTGTTTTTGTTGATCCCTCCCCTCCCCTCCCCTTTCCCTCCCCCTCCCCTCCCCTCCCTATCCCTAACCCACTCTCCCCTCCCCAGTCCATCCCTCTTCCCTTCCCTGCGTCTCCTGCCTTTCCCCTCTCCCTCTTATCCTTCCCCCTCCCCTCCCCTTCCCCCTGTCACCCTTCTCTTCCTCTACTCCCCTTCCTACATCATACGTCTTCCTCCCCTCCCCTCCCCTTCTCTTAGCTCAATCCCTCACCCCTCCCCTCCCCTTCTCTTAGCCCACCCCTTCACCCCTCCCCTCATTAACTATCTATCGTTCCCTCCATCTTCGTCTCCTTTCCTCCCCCTCCCCTTCTCTCGTGTTACCTCCCTTCCCTCTCTCCTCCCCTCCCTTCCCCTCCCCTCTCTCCTGCCATGCTTCTCTCCCCTCCCTCCCTCCTCCCCCCTTCCCTTCTTCCTTCCTTCCCCCTCCCCTCCCTCCTTTCTTCCCCTCCCATTCCCCGATTCTTCCCCCTCCCCTCCCCTCCCTCCTTCCTTACCTTCCTCCCTCTCCCCTCCTCTTTAGCTACATAACGTTCCCTTCCCTCCCTCCCTCCCTCACTCACTCTCTCTCCTCCCTCAACCCCTTCATTACGATACAGATCTTTGAATTAATTCTACTGTATGCTGACGATAAACCTCTCCTAGTTAATCTCTCTCTCTCTCTCAATTTATCTTTAAAACTGAACTAGATAAGACAATTACTGAAAAGAGATAGGGTTGTTTCTCTCTCTCTCTCTCTCTCTCTGAACCTTGCTATTCATCTCCGCCTAGAATCTTCAAGTATCTATCTATCTTGCTGCCTGTCTACATGTATATATCTATCTATCTTTCTATCTATTCATCTATCTCTACCTCTATCTATCTCAAACATGCATAAATACATCAATAGTCATCAATGTTCATCCATGTGTCTATCTGTTTATCTATCTACGAGAGAGAGAGAGAGAGAGAGAGAGAGAGAGAGAGAGAGAGAGAGAGAGAGAGAGAGAAATGATCATGTCTTATCTGGCAATAACATAAACTGCCTCAGGGGGGTCTAGGGAGGAGGAGGAGGAGGAGGAAAGAGGAGGAGGGA
>NC_136957.1:35053245-35065745 GCF_032717465.1 Coenobita brevimanus | reverse complement strand
CCTCCTACCCCCCATCACACTACCACCCCGTGTCAGGTAACTCCCCCCCATACCAACACCCCACCATCACCATAACCATGAGGGAAGCTGAAAGGCTTGTGCCCAAGTGGTGTTTTCTTCAAAAAAATTAGTCATACACTGACGTATATACATATATATATATACTGTATATATATATATATATATATATATATATATATATATATATATATATGGTACTCATTTTCACACACAAAAATATAAACAATTATGCTTACAAATCTTTGACCGACAGTATATAACCTGAAATAACTCGGTCTAAATTTCTGATATTTAATAACTAGGCCTATAGGCTGGGCTGTTTGTGTTTACCTGACAAAAATCTCTAACCTCTTTCAGCTCAGTTGATGGCCAGGTGTAGTCAGATTGGAGGTTTGATTTGACTAGTAACCAAGGAGACTCAACAGGTCCATAACCATAGTCTGTTTTCACCTGCCAAAGATCCCTAAGCCCTTTCAGCTCAACTGATGGCCAGGTGTTGTCTGACTCGAGGGGTATTTGACTAGTAACCAAGGAGACTCATTTCTGCCTCATAAGGCTCACTGAAATTCACAGTCAGCTGCGTCAGATGAAAACAAACCTTCTATATTAATAATAAAGATATAAAACTAAAATTATCACTGTTACTATTTATTATTATTATTACTGCTACTACTACTTCTATTTCTACCGTGCTATTGTTATTTACTACCACTGCTACCATTACTACAGCTATTATTATTATTATTATTATATCATTATTATTATTATTATTATTATTATTACAGGATTGGAGTCCGGGGTGCCACAGGAAGGCACCAAGGATCTCTACTGGTTCTGAGAAGGAAGGAAAAAGGAATATGAAGGAAGGAAGGAGTAATGAAGGAAGAAGGAATAATGAAGGAAGGAAGGAGAAATGAAGGAAAACATATAAAAGACATGAAGAAAGGAAAGGAAGGATGGAACGAAGCAAACAAATAAGAAGGAAGTATGGAAGGAAGAAAGCCAGCATGGAGGGCAAGAGAGGATTGAAAGCAGTAAGCAAAGAGAAGAAAGGAAGGAAGGAAGGAGGGAGGAAAGGAAGAAAGCCAGCAAGGAAGGAAAGGAGGGCTGGGAAGAAGCATGTATGAAAACAAGAGAATCACAGAAGGAAGGAGGGAAGGAAAGACGGAAGGAAGGAAAGTAGAAAGGACAGAGAGAAAGAAGAGGTGGGGTCTAAGAGATGTGAGGGAAGAAGAGAAAGAACCAAAAGCAACGACAATAAAGAAAGTGTAAAGTTGAAAACACAAGTAAAAAGATCTAAAAAGAAAAGAAAAGCCTCTAAGTTAAGTGATCCTCAGTACTGCAGTAATTCAGTGACAAAGGCGTTTCAAGCTCGGCCAACACCACAAGAGTAATACAAAGACATCTCTAAAACCATCTTCAGTAATGCAGTACCTCAGTGACAAGGGCGTTACAAGGTCGGCTCCTACTACGAATCCGGCAAAAACACCTCTAAAGCGATCCTCAGTAACGCAGTAACTCGGTGACAAAAGCGTTTCAGCCTTTACCACGTGTCTAAGCTAATCGATCCCTCAGTCATGCAGTAATTCAGTGACAAGGGTGTTTCAAGTCTGGCAAAAATACCTCTAAAGTAACTCTCAGTAATGCAGTACCGGTAATTCAGTGACAAAGGCGTCTCAGTCTCTACCACGTGTCTAAGCTAATCGATCCCTCAGTCATGCAGTAATTCAGTGATAAGGGGGTTTCAAGTCTGCTAAAAATATCTCTAAAGTAACCTCAGTAACGCAGTAACTCAGTGGCCAAGGTGTTCAAGGTCGGCCACTACCATGACAATCCAGGAAAAATACCTCCATTTTTTCTGCCTACTTCCTTCCAAACTAGTCCAAACGGAAAAGACAAATTATACTCCAATTTATGATATCCTCAGGTAAAATTAGTGGCATACTGATAAGGGTGATAGACGAGGAAGATGATATGGGACTCTCGACCATATGGACTGGTAAATAAAAGCCTGCAAGTGCTATATTGATAAGGGTGATGGACAAGAAAAAGGATATATGATTCTCGACCCTATGAACCAAAATAAATAAATAAATAAATAAAAGCCTACAAGTGCTATATTGATAAGGGTGATGAAAAGGAAATAGGATATATGATTTTCGACCCTATGGACTAATAAATAAATAAATCAAGCCTACAAGTGCCATACTGATAAGGGTGATAAATAGGAAAAATCATATATAATTCTCGACCCTATGCAGTAAAATAAACAAATAAATAAAATAAATAAAATGAAAGCTAACTAAACCAAATTCTCAGACAAATTAGTGTTGTTGATAAGGGTGATTATTAAAAATCTGACTCACGATTTTCGACCCTATGGGCTAATAATCAAACAGCCCTATCAAAACAATATAGTTACCGGTATTAAAAAGAAATGGAAGAAGAAGAAGAAGAAAAAGGAGAAAGAAGATGAAGAAAGAAGAAGAAGTAGAAGAAGAAGAAGGAAAATGTGCGAAGAAAATGATGATGATAATAATAATAATAATAATAATAATAATAATAATAATAATGAAAAGAAACATGTGCCAAGTTGTGTGAATGACAGGAAATATATATATATATATATATATATATATATATATATATATATATATATATATATATATATATATAGGATTCTCGACCTTATGAACAAAATATCACATTATACATAACCAAAAGAAAAAATAATGAAAACAAAAAATAAACTGAATATATATTGATACCAGCCTACTAAATTACAAACTCAGGTGTATCAATTAGTGCAATAAGGGTGACAGACAAGGACGATGAAACCAACATATGGACCTTATGAACAAAATAAAATCCATAATAAAATAAAAAAATCCAAATGGCCAAGAAAATAAGCCCATAATGAAAGAAATCCAAAATGAAAAAAATATAAAGAAATATATAAATCCTGAACGAAAAATCAAAATCAAAATGAAAAACAAATATCCAAAATGAAAAAAAAATGAAAAATAAAAATCCAAAAAATGGCAATACAATTAATTAATAACGAAAATAATCCAAACTATAACGGCTTTTAAAATGTGCGATAGGAGTCGAAATCTTTGGAAGATAAAGATAAAAAATAATAATAATAATAAGGGTGACGAAGAGGTAAAAACTGTACATAAATCTCTACTCTAAATAAATAAATAAATAATGGAAAAATCGATAAAGATAAATAATAAATGATGGTAAACGATAAATGGATAAATAAGAAATACAGTAAATAATGAAAAACGATAAACAGATGCCGGTAAATAAAATAAATGAACAAATAATGGAAAATCGATAAATGGATAAATAAAAATAAATAAATAACTAAACAAATAATGTCCGTAAATGCCCCTAATCACCAATGTACAAAAAATCATGGTTGTTAATTTTTTTGCAAGTGTTAATTTATGTTCGATTAGCCTCTTCACCCCGATGACGTGGAATTATAGGCCTCTCACGTCTAATATTTATAGGCCTCACGTATAA
The DNA here is from genome assembly GCF_032717465.1 of Coenobita brevimanus. NCBI lineage: Eukaryota > Metazoa > Arthropoda > Malacostraca > Decapoda > Coenobitidae > Coenobita > Coenobita brevimanus. The sequence continues at coordinate 35,062,190 of NC_136957.1, read as the reverse complement.
TTATATAACCCTCTCACGTATAATTATATAGGCCTCTCACGTGTAATTATAGGTCTCTCGTCTAATTATATAGGCCTATCACTTTAACTTGGCCTAAAATTCTCTCTCCCTCTCTGTAACGATAGACTAAAATAGGCTGCTAGTCACGAAGAAGTGCTATGGAAAGGATGACCGAAAACTGCCATATCTCCGACCCTGAGGTGTGGCAATAGACTAGAATGACTTGCTAGTCACGAAGAAGTGCTATGGATAGGATAGAGAGCCGTAGCAGTGTCTCTACTACCACTGAGCTACGTGAAATAAGCTGCGGTTCAGATGGCCCTGCTACTACTACTACAACTACTACTACGGTACAACTACTACTGTTCAAAGGGCCCTGAGGTTGCTGCTGCTACTACTACTACTACTACTACTACTGCAACTGTACTACTACTAGGAATATTATTGTTCAGATGGCCATGGGGTTGCTACTATTACTACTACTACTACAACTGCTACTACTGTTGAGATGGCCCTGGGGTTGCTACTACTACTACTACTACTATCACTACTACTACGGTGCTCTCCTAAATAAAAACCGTCTGAAAAAAGCCGGACTAAAATTTTACAAACGTCATCGGGGTGAAGTGGTTACAAATATTTCTCATGGATTTTTTTTTCGCTTATGTTTGAGGGTCGTGGGTCGGGAGATATATACACGCAACACATTTTCCTAAGCGATTTATTCCGCTCATTTTAACCCAGTATCCCCTTACACGATACTGTGAAGGGGGGTTTAAATATGTACAAGGGGATTTAAAGGTGTGCAACGGGATTTAAAAGTGTACAAAAAGGATTTAAAGGTGTACAAAGGGGATTTAAAGGTACAGAAGGAATTTAAAGGTGTACAGAAAAAAATTTAAAGGTGTACAGAGGGATTTAAAGGTATAACAGGCGGGATAAATCGCTAAGGAACAGGTGTTAAGGGAGCCACCTCTCGCTACGGCCCTGTAAGCGTAAAAAATGTACATTAATCTTTTCATATACTTTCGCTTAGGATTAATTTGTACAGTTTTTTGTGTTCAGAAATGGATGTTTTCTGTGTGTTTATTTGTCACTGTTTTTGTAATTAACTTTTTATTATTATTATTATTTATTCGTACTTATTCTTACTCCTCCTCCTCCACCTTCTCCTCCTTCCTTCTTCTTCTTCTCCTCTTCCTCCTACTTCTTCCTCCCCTCTTCCTCTTCTTCCTCTCCTCCTCCTCCCCCTCCTTCTTTTATTTATTCAAGTATATGTGAGGGTGTTTTGGTACTGCAAGATTTATTATTATTATTATTATCATTATTATTATTATTATTATTATTTTTATTTCATCCGTACTTCTTCTCCTCCTCCTCCTCCTTCCTCTTCTTCTCGTCTTCCTTACTTTAATTATTCATTTAAATATATTAGGGTGTTTTGATACTGACAGATTTTTTATTATTATTATTCATCGGGTCTTCTTCCTCTCCTCCTCCTTCTTCCTCTTCCTCTCCTCTCCTCCTTCCTCTTCCTCTCCTCCTCCTTCTTCCTCCTCCTTCCTTCTTCCTTTTTATTATCCATGTTTTTCGTGTTATTCTCAGCGTAATTTATTTATGTCGTGTGGTTTACAATATATTTATTTTGGAAAGTATATTTATGATATGCGCTTACAACACATTATCTATTTATTAATTTTCTGTTTACTCTCTCTCTCTCTCTCTCATTCCAATATATTCTTTTCTGGTCTAGATTACCGTTTTTACCTCAATTTTCTGTTCAATCTCTCTCTCTCTCTCTCTCTCTCTCTCTCTCATTCTGCCACATTTTCGTCCATCATACACCAGTTTTTTTGTTTTTTTTTTTTTTTTTTTTTTTTTTTTTTGGCTTCCTCTAAATTAATTTCTTCGATACGGTAATACTGCTTCTCTCTCTCTCTCTCTCTCTCTCTCTCTCTCTCCACCATACCTCAGTTTCCCCTCAAATCCTCCTCTTATATTTTTAGGTTTTCTATTAATCAACCAAGGAAGGAAAAACATATCATGGTCTAGGATGCAAGGTTGTACACGTGAATAAATGTTGATTGACTGATTGACATGTTGATTGATTGATTGATTGATTGGCATGCTGATTGAATGATTGATTGACATGTTGACTGAATGATTGACATGTTGATTGATTGATTGATTGGCATGTTGACTGACTGATTGACATGTTGATTGACTGATTGACATGTTGATTGATTGATTGATTGACATGTTGACTGACTGATTGACATGTTGACTGACTGATTGACATGTTGACTGACTGATTGACATGTTGATTGACTGATTGACATGTTGATTGAATGATTGATTGGCATGTTGATTGACTGATTGACATGTTGATTGACTGATTGACATGTTGACTGATTGATTGATTGACATGTTGACTGACTGATTGACATGTTGACTGACTGATTGACATGTTGATTGACTGATTGACATGTTGATTGACTGATTGACATGTTGATTGATTGATTGACATGTTGATTGACTGATTGACATGTTGATTGACTGATTGACATGTTGATTGACTGATTGACATGTTGATTGATTGATTGACATTGCTAATATGTTGATTGACATGTTGATTGACTGATTGACATGTTGATTGATTGATTGGCATGTTGATTGAATGATTGACATGTTGATTGAATGATTGACATGTTGACTGAATGATTGACATGTTGATTGAATGATTGACATGTTGATTGAATGATTGACATGTTGATTGAATGATTGACATGTTGATTGAATGATTGACATCTTGATTGAATGATTGACATGTTGATTGACTGATTGGCATGTTGATTGATTGATTGACTGACATGCTGATTGACTGACTGATTGACATGTTGATTGATTGATTGATTGGTTGACATGGTGACTGACTGATTGACTGACATGTTGACTGATTGACTGGTACTCTGAAATGTTGACTGATTGATTGGTTGATTCGCTGACTGACTGAGAGGTTTACTAATAACTGCTTGACTGAAATGCTGATTGATTGATTGAAGTGTTTATTGCAGTAAAGATATATAGAATGAAAAAAATAAATAAAAATAAACCCACTGACGCCTGGATGTCCTTTTCTTTTGTAATTTTTTGGCGATTTTTTTCACGTAATTTTTCATGTAATTTAGACGCTTCTCTCTCTCTCTCTCTCTCTCTTCATTCATGCTTCCTTTCCTTCCCTCTTCCCAGCTTTCCTCCTCTTCTTTTCCTTCTCCAGTTCTTTCCTCCTTTTCTTTCTCCTCTCCTTCATTCCTTCTTCCCTCTCCTTCCATCTCCCTCTCTTCTCCCCTCGTCTTCCTTCCTTCTTCCCTCTCTCCCTCACTTCTCTTCTCTCTTCGTCTTCCTTCTCTCTCTCTCTCTCTCTCTCTCTCACTTCTCTTCTCTCCTCGTCTTCCTTCTTCTCCCTCTCTCTCACTTCTCTCCTCGTCTTCTTTTCTTCCCTCTCTCCCTCACTTCTCTCCTCTCCTCTTCTCCCTTTCTCTTCCTTCCTACTTACAGACACACACAAGAGTTTTAAAATCTAATTGTGAGACTGATATAATATTTTTACCATTCTGTTTATATAAGTTTTCTATGTTATTATAAAAATGTGTTGTGTACATGTTGTGTTATTATTTTCTGAGCGTATGATTTAAAACTGGTGCTAATTATAGAGATGTAAACTGAAGATAAACAAACCAAGTGGCGATCAGCTGATGGAAGGTAAACAAGACCACGTGGCAATGTTTTGATGGCATCAGCTGATCCGCCCTGCCTTACTGTGACGCCATCAGTTACGATATACGTCATCAGTTACGACAGGGACAGTGCCAAAACGAACACTATAACGAAGTGACTAACAGAGCCTCAGTGAAGTCCGCAGAGTGACTTAGAGGTTAATGAAGAAAATACAGACGTTGCAAATCTCACAGAAACTAAAGTGGGACAAAATGGATCTTAGACACTAGCGATCACATTATGAAAAAAAAACAAATAAATAAATAAAAATCTGAGCCAATATTTTAATACAGGTGCTCTACAGGTGGAATTTTAAACCCTCGCTCCACGGTGCACCTGATGTGTTCTCGGGAGAGTCTGTCTGTGTGTGTGTGCTCTGCGTTGGAGTATAAGTGCTGTAGAGTAGCCGATATGTTTGTAAATAAATGGGTGTTTTTTTTCGTACTTCTGTGTTTTATTTGTTTTTATTTAAGTCCTTGTTTGTGTGTTCTGCCCTGCCTCCCCCCACCAGCCTCATCCAATCCCTGCCTTACCATACCCTGCTTCATCCCTACCCTGCCTCACCCTAACCCTACTTCACCATTACCCTGCATAAACCGTACCCTGCCTCATCCTTACCTTGCCAGACCCCTACCCTGCCTGACCCCATCCCTGCCTCCCCTACCCTACCTCCCCTTACCCTGCCTCACCCATAACCTGCCACACCGTATTTTGCTGTAGGAATAAAAGTATCCATGATTTTTTTTTCCCGAAGTCTTTTTCCCACAATAAGCACGCGCTGCTCTCATTTACCTGCTCTTGAGACACAGGTAAGAATTATCCCCCCTCCCTCCCTCCCTCTCTCTCTCTCTCTCCTCACCAGAAAATTTTATAATGCTACAGGAAAACCAAACTGTCTTTCCACTCTGACAACACCTGGCCATTACGAAGTCGTGGTTTTGCGAAATTCGACAGAGTTTAGATACGAGTCTCCTTGGTTACTAGTCAAATGGTACTGCCTGTCTGACAAAATAAGGTTTAAATAAGGACTGAGTCTCCTTGGTTACTAGTTAAATGGCCCTTCCCGTCTGACAAATAAGGATTACATAAGGACTGGGTCTCCTTGGTTACTAGTCAAACCGCCCTTCCAATCGAGAAAAAATACGATTGATCTCCTTGGTTACTGGTCAAATGGTCTTCAAAAATGGACAAAATTAGGACTGAGTCTCCTTGGTTACTAGTCAAATCCTTTCAATGTGACAAAAATACTAGTCTCCATGGTTATTTGTCACGTCGTCCTCTCAATTTGACAGTCTCCTTGGTTACTAGTCAATTTAGCTGAAAGGGGCGAGGGATCACTGCTAGGTTAAACACACTAAAGTCTATAAGGCTAAAGAAACAACAAAGGAACAAATATTAGACAGTCTACTATGAATAATAATAATATTATTATTAATAATAATAATAATAACAATAATAATAATAATAATAATAATTGTGATGAAGTTTAAGAATATTTGAGTCTACCTTAAATCAACACTTTTTTACCGTTCTCTCTATTGACTGAGTTGACTCGTTTTCTTTTATATTTTAAACGTATTTAATTTTATAAGTCAGTGGGTGGTTGATGAAGAGCAAGAGGAGGAGGAGGAGGAGGAGAAGAAGGAGGAGGAGAAGGAGAAGGAACAAGAGAAGGAGGAGGAGGAAGAGGGGGAGGAGGAGGAAGACGATGATGATGATGTGATGAGGAGGAAGACAATAGTCACTGATCCAAGTAAAATAACAGAATATATCAAGCATACTTCAGAATATACGCAACTCAGCATAATAAACTGTCATATTATATCACGTATACCGCATTATATACCCGACACAGCATAATAAAGTCTTATATATCAGGTATACTGCATTATATAACCGACACAGCATGTCATATAATTATCAGGTACACTCTTATATACCCGACACAGCATAATAAATTCTAATATATCAGGTATACTGCATAATATAACCAAGCATAATAAATTCCGTCATATATTAGGCATAAATTTCCTTAACTATATAAATTTTAAACATTAATATCATACCACACGGGCACTGGTCTTCCAAATATCGTATTGTAAGAAGCCTCAATATTTTAACAATAATAAAGAAAATAAAAATAAATACATAACAATAAATACCGTAAATATATAATGATAAACAGTAATAAATATATACGGTACGCATTTGTTTATATTTTTGCGTCCTTTCAAAATTTCAACCGTTAAGTTAGGCTTGGTTAATTTCGGTTTAAATTAGGATGCGTTAGGTTGGATTAGGTTTAGTGAATTAGGAGTGAGATTTGGATTTGCTCTGATAGGTGGTAGGTGGCGGCGGTCACCATCCACTCACTTGATGTAGTGCTGTCTATTACAGCATCATGGCGTCTGGCTATAGATAGATGGACAGATAAATAGGCAGGTATTCTGGGGGCTTTCAATTGATAAAGATAGATAGACAGGTATTCCGGGGGCTTTGAACAGATAGACAGATTGATAGACAGGGAGAGACAGACATGTATTCGGGGGCTTTCAAGGTTGTTGCCAATTCTAGGACGCTACTCAAGCCCGCACTTCACCTACTGTAGTTTTTATAAGTGTGAAAAACCTGCACTTAAGTAACTTATTTTTACATCAGTATGGCGCGTGATGAAATAAACATAAATAATTAAATATCTCCAGCTGTGCAGAAGCCTGTGTTACGGGAAAAGAACCTAATTATTTCCAAAGTTTAAAATTTTGTCACCTCTCAGTTTAAACAGTGTTGCAAATACTGCCACTGTCATGTTCGTTGATTGGGTGTATGTAAGAGATTCTGGACTTTCGGCTTTCTTTTTCCGTAAATATAAGGACATGAGGACGTTACCGGCGAGAAAGCAAGGTGGGAAAAACAACCAGACTCCTATAAACAAGATCACACATAAACAACGCGCCCTAGAGTGAGATTGTCGCTACGTGCACACAGACACGTTCATTATCACTTCCTCCTTAATTACCCCCTTCAAATTAGATGTATTTTGCTTTTCCTATCCACTTTCTGTAATCTAAAATGAGCAGGTAACTATCTGTGCTGCATACAGGGCTAAAACTACCTTCCAGAAGCCCGTGAGATTGTAATATGAAAGTTGGAATCGCTAGGCCCCGTGGAGCAAAATATTAGCGAAAATCAAACATCTCTTACCTCACGTCTGCTCTCCTCACTTCCACCTCACATCCATGGCACTTCATTCACTTCACATCGCTCCACCGTGACACAGAAAAAAAGACAGAAAAAAGGAAACGTAATCGCTGGGGGAAAAGAAAAAAATACCGGAACATATTCACGCATAACGGTCCCCGCCAAGGTTCACGGGGTAACTGAGTTGCTCACATGACGATGGGCAAGTTTATTCATGACTACGGTCCGTCTTGCTCTATGTTAAACCTTATTTTTTACCCTTAACTTCCACTTTTCACACCCTAGTTAGGTAAAATAATGCTTAAATAAACTAGTGCTTGTGTTTTTGTAGGATAATGGTTATGTGAGAGAAAAATAACCGCTAAAGTTCCAAATTCAAGATAGCATTTGTTTACGCTTTTGTCTCCGTCACACTCGGAATTCAAATTTTCGTTTTAACCCCTTTAATGCGACCGCGACTTTTATACAGTATATTCTTCCTATCCCCAGACGATTTTATCTGTTCTGGGGGACTTTCAGAGCTTTGAAATTCTGTTACTGTCTTTAATCAACCCCTCTTCAGTGCAAGATGCTTTCCCCCATGAACGATGATGAGGAAAGCATGTCAGTGGATGCAATGCGTTCTACTTCGTTGTATGGGAAAGAAATACCATACTGAAGCATGATGGCGTTATTGTGTAGCAGACTGAGAAGGAAATTAGGCGATGATGATGATGATGATAACTAAGAACACCATAACACTCTTCAAACATCCAGAATATCGGGAAAAGTGCTAATTTTTTACCCCAGGCCAAGTAGTAATAGAAATAATAACAGTAGTAGTGGTAGTAGTAGTAACAGTAGTAGTTGCAGTAGTAGTAGTAGTAGCAGTAGTAGTAGTAACAGCAATAGCAGCAGCGGTAGTAGTAGTAGTAATAGTAGTAGAAGCCTATGCCCAGAAGTCGGAAAAAAAAATAATAAAAAAAATAAAATAATAATAATAATAATAATAACAAACTTATAATCTGATATATGTAAGTTTTTTTCTTTTCCTTCCTCTTCAACGTCTGTTAAAACACACACACACACACACACACACACACACACACACACACATACACACACACACACACACACACACATACACACACACACACACACACACACACACACACACACACACACACACACTCAAAAGCCATAACAGGACTATAGTGGCCGTGAATCGACCTTAAACAACTAAAATATCGACCTAACTGTATCGAAAAAAGGAACCTTGATGAAAAAGTGATGGTTTGGAGATTGATGTAACAGTATCATAACTTTGACCTCTGACAGCGATTGATGGAGTGTGTGTGTGTGTGTGTGTGTGTGTGTGTGTGTGTGTGAAAGAGAGAGAGAGAGAGAGATGATAGTGTGTGTGTGTGTGTGTGTGTGTACGTACGTATGTATGTATGTGCATGTATGTCTTCTACACATAATCACATACGCAAACCACCCAGACCTTAACAACCCTTCCTAAGAGATTTAGCCTTAACATTTATTAACGCAAGTCCAAAGTAGTTAGCTTTTATCGCCTCTCTCTCTCGCTCTCACTCTCACACACACCCACACCCACACCCACACACACACACGCGCGCGCACACACACACACACACACACACACACACACCTGACGCAACACAGGTTAATTGGAATTACAGGTGAAATCGACCCAGGTATGACCACCCGCTTCAGGCTATTTAACCTCTCTCTCTCTCTCTCACCAGGTTAATTAGACCGACAGGTGAAATCGACTCAGGTAACATCACCGAATTCATTTTTTTTTTTTCATATTCCTCACTCACATTCGCCTCTTTATCGAATTTAAAAAAAATAAATAAAAGTATGGAATTTATACTGGCCATACTAACGCGTTTATCTATTTATAAAGTCTATCTATCGCCAGGCGCCTTAATCCCATATACGGGGTGGCCACACACAAATCGCCT
>NC_136957.1:35033245-35043245 GCF_032717465.1 Coenobita brevimanus | reverse complement strand
ATGACCAATTTGCCTAGCCCCGGGTTCCTACGCTCCTCATGGGGCAACACTGGATTAGATGATGATGATGGTGATGAATTTATCATTATAGTAGTAGTAGTAGTAGTAGTAGCAGTAGTGGTAGTAGTAGTATACTTATTATTGTTATACTTATTATTATTACTACTACTACTATTATTATTATTACTATTATTATTATCATTATTATCACCACTACAATTTTTGGGAAGGAAAATATATTGGGAAAGGAAAAAGTCCCTGAATAAGTAATAAGTAGACAGACTGACAGATACTAAAATAGATAGAATGAAACAGATAGATAGATAGATAGATACTTAGATAGATAAAGAAAAATAAAGATAAGCAGATAGATATACAAACAGATACAAATATATATACAAATAGATACAAATAGATAAACAGATACAAATAGATAAACATAGATACAAAAAGATATACAAATAGATACTAATAGATATACAAATAGATAAACATAGACACAAATACATAAAAATAGATACAAATAGATAAAAATAGATAAACAGATACAAAACGATATACTAATAGATACTGATAGACATACAAATAGATATACAAATAGATAAACATAGATGCAAAATGATATACTAATAAATATACAAATAGATACAAAGATATACAAATAGATACAAATAGATAAACATAGATACAAGAAGATATACAAATAGATAAACATAGATACAAAATGATATTCAAATAGATACTAACAGATATACAAATAGATACAAATAGATAAACAAATAGATAAAAATAGATAAATATAGATACAAAAAGATATACAAATAGATAAAAATAGATGCAAAAAGATATACAAATAGATAAAAATAGATAAACAGATACAAACAGATAAAAATAGATAAACAGATACAAATAGATAAAAATAGATAAACAAATAAAAATAGATATACAAATAGATAAACAGATGCAATAAGATATACAAATAGATACTAATAGATATACAAATAGATATTAATAGATATACAAATAGATACAAACAGATATACAAATAGACATACAGATAGATAGAACTAGATACAAATAGATGTTTGTTACTGAAGTTAATATACCAAGATATACACAAAGAAATAGTCACGAGGAAGTGCTCTGGAGCTTCATAATGTACACCAGAAAACACACACACACGCACACACACGTACATACATATATACATACATACGGTACATACACACACACACACACGTACATACATTCATATATACATACATAAAGTACATACACACACACATTAACACACACACACACACACAAACACACACACACACACAAACACACACACACACACACACACATATGTATACAGGCTTGAACCATTGTCACATCCTAGCATTTCTCTCTCTCTCTCTCTCTCTCTCTCTCTCTCACACACACACACACACACACAAACTAAAAATACTTCTTTATTTATTTATTTATTTTCTTTATTTTTCTGTATTTTATTTCCCTTTTCTCCTTGAGCAGATTTCCTCTATTTTTTCTTCCCCGAGAAACATAACACAGACCTTGAATTTAATGCTTTATTTGTGTGTGTGTGTGTGTGTGTGTGTGTGTGTGTGTGAGAGAGAGAGAGAGAGAGAGAGAGAGAGAGAGAGAGAGAGCAATAACTATCATAAGTGTGTGTGTGTGTGAGAGAGAGAGAGAGAGAGAGAGAGAGAGAGAGAGAGAGAGAGAGAGAGCAATAACTATCATAAGTGTGTGTGTGTGTGTGAGAGAGAGAGAGAGAGAGAGAGAGAGAGAGTAATAACTATATCATGTAGTACTAATATAACAATGTACTACTGTAATTACTGTGTTACTGTACTATAATTAAATATACTGGGTGGAATTTAAGCTCAAGGCCCCTCTCAGGAAGCTGCGTTAGGGGAGAGAGAGAGAGAGAGAGAGAGAGAGAGAGAGAGAGACTGAGGGACTGCTAGACGGTGTAGATAGATAGACAGAAAGATAGATAGACACCAATTATTCTCTACTCATACTTGATAAACAGATAAATACAAATAGATAGATATAGATAGACAAATAGATTGCAATTGTTCTGTATGCTTCGTTAATACTGCGGTGTCGATAGATAAATAGATAGACAGAAAATAGATAGACAGACAGACAGACAAATAGATAGACAGAAAGAGACAGACAAATAGATAGACAGACAGACAGACAAATAGATAGACAGACAGACAGACAAATAGACAGACAGACGGACAAATAGATAGACAGATAGACAGACAAACAGATAGACAGACAGACAAATAGATAGACAGATAGACAGACAAATAGATAGACAGACAAATAAACAGATAGACGGACAAATAGATAGACAGATAGACAAATAGATAGACAGACAAACAAATAGACAGATAGACGGACAAATAGATAGACAGATAGACAGACAAATAGATAGACAGATAGACGGACAAATAGATAGACAGATAGACAGACAAATAGATAGACAGATAGACAGACAAATAGATAGACAGATAGACAGACAAATAGATAGACAGATAGACAGACAAATAGATAGACAGATAGACAGACAAATAGATAGACAGATAGACGGACAAATAGATAGACAGATAGACAGACAAATAGATAGACAGATAGACAGACAAACAGATAGACAGATAGACAGACAAATAGATAGACAGATAGACAAATAGATAGACAGATAGACAGACAAATAGATAGACAGATAGACAGACAAATAGATAGACAGATAGACAAATAGATAGACAGATAGACAGACAAATAGATAGACAGACAGACAAATAGATAGACAGAGAAACAAATAGATAGACAGATAGACAGACAAATAGATAGACAGACAGACAAATAGATAGACAGATAGACAAATAGATAGACATAGACAGACAAATAGATAGACAGATAGACAGACAAATAGAGACAGATAGACAGAGAAATAGATAGACAGATAGACAAATAGATAGACAGATAGACAGACAAATAGACAGACAAATAGATAGACAGATAGACAAATAGATAGACAGATAGACAAATAGATAGACAAATAGATAGACAGATAGACAGACAAATAGATAGACAGACAGACAAATAGATAGACAGATAGACAGACAAATAGGTAGACAGATAGACAGACAAATAGACAGACAGATAGACAGACAGACAAATAGATAGACAGACAGAGAGACAGACAAATAGATAGACAGACAGACAAATAGATAGACAGATAGACAGACAAATAGATAGACAGACAGACAGACAAATAGATAGACAGACAGACAAACAGATAGACAGATAGACAGACAAATAGATAGACAGATAGACAGACAAATAGATAGACAGACAGACAGACAAATAGATAGACAGACAGACAAATAGATAGACAGATAGACAGACAAATAGATAGACAGATAGACAAATAGATAGACAGATAGACAGACAAATAGATAGACAGATAGACAGACAAATAGATAGACAGATAGACAAATAGATAGACAGATAGACAGACAAATAGATAGACAGACAGACAAATAGATAGACAGAGAGACAAATAGATAGACAGATAGACAGACAAATAGATAGACAGACAGACAAATAGATAGACAGATAGACAAATAGATAGACAGACAGACAAATAGATAGACAGACAGACAAATAGAGACAGATAGACAGAGAAATAGATAGACAGATAGACAAATAGATAGACAGATAGACAGACAAATAGATAGACAGATAGACAGACAAATAGATAGACAGATAGACAAATAGATAGACAGATAGACAAATAGATAGACAGATAGACAGACAAATAGATAGACAGACAGACAAATAGATAGACAGATAGACAGACAAATAGATAGACAGATAGACAGACAAATAGACAGACAGATAGACAGACAGACAAATAGATAGACAGACAGAGAGACAGACAAATAGATAGACAGACAGACAAATAGATAGACAGATAGACAGACAAATAGATAGACAGACAGACAGACAAATAGATAGACAGACAGACAAATAGATAGACAGATAGACAGCCAAATAGATAGACAGAAAGACAAATAGATAGACAGACAGACAAATAGATAGACAGATAGACAAATAGCTAGACAGACAGACAAATAGATAGACAGATAGACAGACAGACAAACAGATAGCCATCCCTAAGGAGAAAGAGAGAGAGAGAGAGAGAGAGAGAGAGAGAGAGAGAGAGAGAGAGAGAGAGAGAGAGAATGAATGACATGTGTTTGTGTGCTTTTATGTAAATTGGGTCGTGTGTGTGTGTGTGTGTGTGTGTGTGTGTGTGTGTGTGTGTGTGTGTGTGTGTGTGTGTGTGTGTGTGTGTCGTAAGAACATAAAACACACACACACACACACACACAAAGCCATCACCTTGTCCTCACACAAATCCCATCACACATATCGTCAGAAACACAATGATTTTTTCCCCCTGTGTGTGTGTGTGTGTGTGTGTGTGTGTGTGTGTGTGTGTGTGTGTGTGTGTGAACGATGTGGCTCAATTTTTTGGCGTAATGGAAACTGTATTATGCGGTTTTTTCTTTCATATATTTATTTTATTATTATTATTATTATTATTATTATTATTATCATTATTATTATTATTATTAGTAGTAGTAGTAGTAGTAGTATATTATTATTATTATGTTTATTATTATTATTATTACGTTTATTATTATTATTATGTTTATTCAGGCATAAAATGATCCACAGGTATACATGGCGAGTGATGAGAAGGGTGGGTGGTGAATTGAGTGAAAGGAAGGCAATGATTGATTATGTGTGTGTGGATGAAAGGATGCGAAGATGTATATTGGATGCAAGAGTTTATAGAGGTTGGGGTAGTGGACTTTCTGACCACTACTTGGTGGTGACCAGAGTTAAAGTTCAAGTAAGATGGAGGAATAGAAGAAGGGAAAGACGAGAGGAAGGAGTAGTTGCAAGGAGAGTGGAAAGGTTACAAGAGGATGAGAAAAAGGCAGAGTATAAGAGAGAAGTGGAGGAACGATTGGGCAAATATGAGTTGGAGCAGATGGGGGACGTGGAAGGTGTGTGTAGAATATTTACAGAAGAAATATGTGCAGCATGTGATGTGGTGTGTGGAAGGAAGAGAAGACGGAGGGGGGTGCAAGGAACAGCGTGGTGGACTGAAGAGGTGAAACAGGCTGTGGCACAAAAGAAGAAAGCATACAATGAATGGGTGAGAAATAGGGGCGTGGAAGAAGTTGAGAGGCGGAAGAGAAAGTTATATGTAGAAAGAAAGAGAGAGGTGAAAAGATTAGTAAGAGAGAGTAAGAAGAGAGTGGATGAGGAATTTGGAAGGAATTTGAGTGTACAGTGGAGGGACTGTAAGAAAATGTTCTGGAAAGAGGTGAAAAGAGTAAGACAGGGTGGAAGTGGAGTTAGCAGGGGAGTGAAAGATAAAAATGGTAGATTACTAGTGGAGAAGGGAGAAAAAGTGAGCAGATGGAGAGAACACTTTAAGGAATTGTTGAACGTGGAGGATGGAAGTAATGCGAGTATAAGTGGCTGGGGAATGGCTGGAAGAAGGAGGGAGGTGAGAAGACAGGAAGAAATCAGTAGGATAGAAGTTGTGGAAGCAATGAAGAAAGTTAAATCAGGGAAAGCCCCAGGAATTGATGGAGTGTGTGGTGAAATGCTGAAGCATGGGGGAGAGATAGTAGTAGAATGGATGTGGAAGATGTGCAGATTGGCCTGGGAGGAAGGTAGAGTCCCGGAGGATTGGAAGTCAGGTATAATTATTCCCTTGTACAAAGGAAAAGGGGAAAAAGAAGTGTGTGGTAATCATAGGGGCATTTGTCTTCTTAGTATAATAGGAAAAGTATATGGTAGGATACTTATTGACAGAGTTAGAGAAAGAACAGAGAAATTAGTTGGAGAAGAACAGGGAAACTTTAGGAAGGGAAGAGGTTGTGTAGATCAGATATTCATTCTCAGATCTTTAGTGGAAAAGTTTCTAGAGAAGGGAAAGAAGTTGTATGCGGCTTTCATGGATTTGGAGAAAGCATATGACAGGGTGGATAGACTAGGATTGTGGAAAGTGTTAAGAATATATGGAATAGATGGGAAGTTGTTGAATGCTGTGAAGAGTATGTACGATGGTGCGAAGGCTGCAGTGCGTGTGGATGGTGAACTAAGTGAATTTTTCTCTTTAAAAGTTGGGTTGAAACAGGAATGTGTCATGTCTCCATGGTTGTTCAATCTGTACATGGATGGGGTAATAAAAGAGGTACAAGGTAGGGTAGTGGATGTTGGAGTGGCCCTGGTGAGAGAGGATAGTGTTTGGAAACTCCCTGTACTGTTGTTTGCAGATGATACCGTGTTGTTGAGTGAAGACGAAGGGGAGCTGCAAGGCTTGGTGGATGAGTTTGAGAGAGTGTGTAAGAAACGGAATCTAAAGGTGAATGTAGGGAAGAGTAAAGTGATGGTCTTTGAGAGAGGTGAAGTCAGTGAATGTACAGCGAGGTTGGATGGTGAGGAATTGGAAAATGTGAGTACGTTTAAGTACTTGGGTAGTGTGATGAGTAAGGATGGAGGTTTGGAGGGTGAAGTGCTTGAAAGGGTACAACAGGGAAGAAAGGTTGCTGGTTCTTTGAAAGCAGTGATAAGAAACAGGGAAGTGAGCATGGAAGTGAAAAAGTTACTACATGATAGTATTGTGATACCAACTCTAACGTACGGAAGTGAAGCTTGGACGTTGTTGGAAGGACACAAGTCAAGAGTGAGAGCCGTGGAAATGAGTTATTTAAGAGGAGCCTGTGGAGTCACATGGAGAGACAGGCTGACGAATGAGGATATAAAGGAGCGTTGTGGTGTTGATGTGGATGTGATAGGAAGCGTTATGAGGAACACACTGAGGTGGTTTGGCCATGTGGAGAGGATGGAGGGTCAAAGACTGACGAAGAGAGTGTATGTGAGTGAGGTGGAGGGGGAAAGAGGGAGGGGGAGGCCGAGGATGAGATGGAGAGATGGTGTGGAGAGGTATATGAGAGAGGGGGGTGTGAGTTGGGAGCAGGGGAGTGAAATGGCGGGGGACAGGGCGACTTGGAGGCGATTTGTTTGTGGCCACCCCAAACGGGATTGAGGCGTCTGGCAATAGATAGATAGATAGATGTTTATTATTATTATTATCATTATTATATTCTATTTTACTTTATTTTATTATCATTATTATTATATTATATTTATTTATTTATTTATTTTTTAGAAGCATGTATGGACGAAGGGAAATTTGGATGATTCGAGAGGATGGCCGTATTCGTCCTTGGGAGCCGAATGCGATTAACGTGACCGAATTGTTCCACGCCGTGTTGATGTTTGAAGACGGTGTGTGTGTGTGTGTGTGTGTGTGTGTGTGTGTGTGTGTGTGTGTGTGTGTGTGTGTGTGTGTGTGTGTGTATTTATATTTATTTTATATATATCAGACACAAACATACACATACTCACATAAACGCAAACACATAAACACACAAACACACACACACACACACACACACATCACCTTCGAACCTCCCACTCCACCTCACCCTCCAATCTTCCACTCCATCCCTCCACCTCATCCACGACCTCACACTCCACCCCTTCACCTCACCCTCCAACCTCCCACTCCATCCCTCCACCTCATCCTCGACCTCCCACTCCACCTCCACCTCACCCTCCAACCTCCCACTCCACCTCATCCTCCAACCTCCCACTCACCCCTCCACCTCATCCTCCAACCTCCCACTCACCCCTCCACCTCATCCTCCAACCTCCCACTCACCCCTCCACCTCATCCTCGAATTCCGATGCGCACTTCGAGGCAAAAACAGGTCGCAAAACCAATCAAGGTGAGCCGTGAGTCATGCAGGTACGGCTGTTTAAACGAGGCACGTGTATACAAGATAAGCAAGTAAACAATAAACAATGTGGGAAGTAAACAAGGTGAAAAGTAAACAACGGATAAACAAAGTGGAGTAAACAATAAACAATGTGGGAAGTAAACAAGGTGAAAAAGTAAACAATAAACAACACGGGTAGTAAACAAGGTGACAATGTAAACAATGGGTAAACAAGGGACGTAAACAAGGTGAAACAGTAAACAATAAACAACACGGGAAGTAAACAAGATGAGCAAGTAAACAATAAACAAATTGGGAAGTAAGCAAGGTGAAAAAATAAACAATAAACAAGAGTAGTAAACAAGATGACAATATAAACAATGAGTAAGCAATGTGGGGAGTAAACAAGGCGAGAAAGTAAACAATAAACAACCAGGGAAGTAAACAAGGTGACAAAGTAAACAATAAACAACTAGGGAAGTAAGCAAGGCGACAAAGTAAACAATAAACATGGAAAGTAAACAAGGCGAGAAAGTAAACAACAAACAACATAGAAAGCAAACAAGGCGAGAAAGTAAACAATAAACAACGTGGAAAGTAAACAAGGTGAGCAACTAAACAACGAAAGACAAGGTTGGAAGTAAACAATAAAATAAACAACCTGAGAAGTAAACAAGGCGTGAAAATAAACGAAATAATCTGAGAAATAAACAAGGAGAAAAATAAAACAAAGAAATAAACAATGAAGTAAACAAGGCAAAGAAAATAAACAAAGAAATAAACAACGAAGTAAACAAGGCGTGAAAGTAAACAAAGAAATAAACAACGAAGTAAACAAGGTAAGAATGTAAACAAAGGAGAAAATTAAACAAATGAACGAGAAAATTAAACAAGGCGTGAAAGCAAACAAAGAAATAAACAACCAGGTAAACAAGGCGAGAAAGTAAACAATAAACAACACGGAGAAGTAAACAGAACGCCCAAGCAAGCACATTCTCTCGCCTGATTAAATCCCTGCACAGCCCACCAATCAGTGACCTCAAGGAGGGGTAGCCGGCGTTGCCCAGGGGAAAAAACCCTACGACCATCCATACCGGTGTTGCCCAGGGATATTCGTTAAAAAAAAAAAAAAAAAAAAAAAAAAAATCCCGAGTTAATTCAGCCAGCGACCCCCGGCAACCCCATCCCCAGCATCACACAAAACCCCATATAAGAGGAGACTTCAGGCCCGATGAAACTCAGTGTCTCTTGTGAACGTGAGGGGTGCGCACGTCTCTCCTCTCCTTCCATACCTTGCAACTATTTGAAGCCGGTTTAGTTTTTTTTTCTTCTTCTTCTTGGTTATTGCGCCACGGGTGACAGGTGTATGCCAAGGTGGGTTCAATTAACTTTTTTTTTTATTTATAACTGGTTGTATTTTGTGTTTATATTTGGATAGGAAAGATACTACTACTATTACTACGACTACTGTTACTACTACTCCTACCACTACTACTACTACTCCTGCTACAACTACTACTACTAACTATTACTACTACTATATACTACTACCACTACTACTACTATTACTTCTCCTCCTCCTACTACTACTACTATCACTACTACTACTATTACTACTACTACTATCACTACTACTACTATTACTACTACTCCTCCATGTAAGAAGCAGGTTGCAGTCTTAAACCAGCTCAGTGTCTCTCAAGAACGCGAGGGGAGTACACGTGTTATTTTTTCCTTGCCCCTGCTAACCTGTCCTTACACCTGTTCTTGCCTAATTAACTACCTCTCTCTCTCTTCTTTGCATACCTGTCCCTACACCTGTTCTTGCCTGATTAATTACCTCTTCTCTCTCTCTCCTTTGCATTCCTGTCCCTACACCTGCTCTTGCCTAATTAACTACCTCTCTCTCTCTCGCTCTCTCTCTCTCTCTCTCCTTTGCATGCATACCTGTCCCTACACCTGCTCTTGCCTAATTAACTACCTCTCTCTCTCTCTCTCTCTCTCTCTCTCCTTTGCATACCTGTCCTTAAACCTGCTATTACCTAATTACCTACCTCCTCTCTCTCTCTCTCTCTCTCTCTCTCCTTTGCATACCTGTCCTTAAA
>NC_136957.1:34925745-35028245 GCF_032717465.1 Coenobita brevimanus | reverse complement strand
CCTACCTTACCCTACCCTACCCCACTCTACTCTATCCAAACCTCCCCTCCCTTACTCTGCCCTGCCCTACCCTACCCTACCCTACCCCACTCTACTCTACCCAAACCTCCCCTTCCTTACCCTGCCCTGCCCTGCCCTACCCTACTCAACCCTGCCATCTTACCCATCCAATACTTATTCCAATGATGACCAATAAAATCAAAAAGAAAGAAAGAAAGCAAATGAAAGAGAAAAAGAAAACCAGGAAGTGATTAATGAGACCCCCCCCTCTCTCTCTCTCTCTTTTTTTTCTCTCTCTCTCTCATACAGGTTTTGCGTCTGAGAGCTATTTCTACGGCCTCCAGTTCAGCGCAGCGGGAATTGGGTTATTACTGGGAGGAATGGTGGTCTATCACATCATATTACCTGTCCTGTACAACCTTCAGCTTGTATCTATGAGTCAGGTGAGTCTATCTATCGGTCTGTCTATCTATCTTTGCATCTACAGTATCTATCTATCCTTCTATTATCTGTTTATCTATCTGTCTATCTATCTATCTATCTTTGCATCTACAGTATCTATCTATCCTTCTATTATGTCTATCTATCTATCTATCTCTGCATCTATCTATCTATCTATTATCTATCTATCTTTACATCATATTACCTGTTCAGTACAACCTTCAACTTCTATCTATGAGTCAGGTGAGTCTATCTATCGGTCTATCTATCTATCTTTCTATTATCTATCTATCTATCTATCTCTATCTTTTCATCTATCTACCTCTTTCTATTATCTATCTTTGCATCTATCTATCTATCTTTCTATCTATCTGTCTATCTATCTATCTTTACCTGTCTGTCTATCTAACAATCTATTCTCTACAACCTGCATCTTCTATCTATCAGCCAAGTAAGTGTATCCATGTCTATCTATTTATCTATCTATCTATCTATTAATCTATCCTACAAAACTTGCTACTTGTATCTATGAGTCGTGTGTGTGTGTGTGTGTGTGTGTGTGTGTGTGTATTGGTTCAGTTAATGACAATAAAAGGGATGCCTGTGTTCTTTTGTGCTTCCCCCACACACATGCATACGTACACACACACACGTACACACACACACACACACACACACATCCTTACACCACTGTCACATCCTAGTCTCCTTCTCTCTCTCTCTCTCTCTCTCTCTCTCTCTCTCTCTCCTTCATATTAATAGGAACCTTTTAGCTGGTAGGGACTGACACAAAACATAGGCAACATGACGCTGTTACAACCCTCCACCTAAGCAAGCACATACCCCACCACCACCACCTCCCTGCACACCTAACCACCACCCCTCTCTCTCTCTCTCTCTCTCTCTGCACATCAAACCAAGCGCATAACGGCCCTCACTCTCACTCTTCCCCTCTGCATAACAAACAAACATTAAAACTTCGGAATTCCCGCAGCAGATCCATGGTAATGATGAACTTATAAGATGTGAGGAAAATATGACCTGCTTCTTTCATTTTGGCAGCCATTTTTTTCCTATCTATCTATTGCCAGACGCCTTAATCCCGTAATGGGTGGCCACAAACAAATCGCCTCCATGTCGCCCTGTCCCCCGCCGTGTCACTGCCCTGCTCCCAGCTCACACACACCCCTCTCTCATATACCTCTCCATTCCATCCCTCCATCTCATCCTTGGCCTGGCTTCCCTCTGCCCCCCTCCACCTCACTCACATACGGTACTTTCTCCTCGTCAGTCTTTCACTCTCCATCCTCTCCACATGGCCAAACCACCTCAGTGCTATTTTTTAAGATGACCTCCCGGTAAAAGAAATAACTCAAAGTCAAATGGCCACCCCTTACGGGATTGTGGCGTCTGGCAAGATAGATAGATAGACATAATAGATACAGTCATGAAACTTTATAAATACTTAGATATTCATATAATCATTTATCACATACAATTTTAGCCTCGTAGGTGTAATAGTTCTAAAGTTTTAATGGAAAATGTACTGGACCCTTCAGATTCCTTGCACAGGTCGCATTGAAATCTCTCTTGAGAATTATTATTATTATTATTATTGTTGTTGTTGTTGCTGATGTTATTATTATTATTCTATCTATCTATTGCCAGACGCCTCAATCCCGTTCGGGGTGGCCACAACAAATCGCCTCCATGTCGACCTGTCCCCCGTCATTTCACTGCCCTGATCCCAACTCACACACCCCCTCTCTAATACCTCTCCACCCCATCCCCCCATCTCATCCTCGGCCTCCCCCTCCCTCTCCCCCCTCCACCTCACTGACATATTATTATTATTATTATTTTACTTTTCCATTATTTAAAAGCTACTTAAGACACAGCATTCTACCTATCAGAAGGTGCCAGTTCACTATAAGACAGATAACTATGAGAAATTTCATTAATCTATACTGAATACTTTCTGTGTTTTGGCCCGGAAACGAAATCTCTAGGCCAGGTATTGTTGATGTTCAGAGAGATTACAATACCCGAGAGAGAGAGAGAGAGAGAGAGAGAGAGAGAGAGAGAGAGAGAGAGAGAGAGAGAGAGATACGTAACACTGCCCCCCCCACACACACACATACGCACACACACACACACACACAATTCCTGGAGGCTAACTTACAAGGTCAGTGTCAGTACGCTCTCTCTCTCTCTCTCTCTCTGATAATCTTGACGGAGACCTGTTGATGTTGTTGTTGGTGGTGGTAGTGGTGATGGAGGCGAGGTAAAGAACGTAGACAAATAGATCGATAGACAGACTGAGATAATTAGAGATAGATACAGATAAATCACGAGAGAGAGAGAGAGAGAGAGAGAGAGAGAGAGAGAAAGAGAGAGAGAGAGAGAGAGGAAGCACGCCCGATAGAGTACATATGATGGCAGGGGAAGAGG
The DNA here is from genome assembly GCF_032717465.1 of Coenobita brevimanus. Taxonomy (NCBI): domain Eukaryota; kingdom Metazoa; phylum Arthropoda; class Malacostraca; order Decapoda; family Coenobitidae; genus Coenobita; species Coenobita brevimanus. The sequence goes on along the minus strand of NC_136957.1, from coordinate 35,025,353 downwards.
GATGGATGGGGTTGTCCTAATATTTCACGGCCCAAGAATGAATAATGAATAAAAAAATGAAAGACTTGTTATACTGCTGGGTTTGTAAGGTCGTAATCTCTCTCTCTCTCTCAATTTATCTATTTTTTTAACTTTTATACTTGAAAGAATAAAGCTGTTTTTCTCTCTCTTCCTCTCTCTCTCTCTCTCTCTCTCTCTCTCTCAGTACACAAGGAAAAATACCGGAAAGAACTACAGTTGTTTTATCTCTCCATATCTGTCTATCTACTTATCTATTTATCTGTCAATCAATCTATCTATAATATTTCACTATATAAAAAATAATGCTGGAAAGATTAGTCTCTCTCTCTCTCTCTCTCTCTCTCTCTCACACACTTATTTTTCTCTCCTCTGCTTCTTCTTCCCATCCTCCTCCTCCTCCTCCTCCATTAAAATTCGTTCACTAATAGACTTGTACACATCCAAAAATAAATCGCTTGGGAAAAGGTGTTAGGGACTTTCATTAATATTCGTGCCATAATATACACACAGATATATATATTTTTTTCAGTGCACTGATTTTGGTTTTATTTATTTATTTATTTATTATTTTTTTTCAAGGAAGGAATATATTACCCACACGGCAGCATATTTCACTGCGTATGCGCCGGGGGTTGGGCAGCTTGACGCACGGGGACTGATATAACGTGGAGTATGTCACCAAAGACGCAGTATATTTGAACGCGGTGTGTGTGTGTGTGTGTGTGTGTGTGAGAGAGAGAGAGAGAAAGAGAGAGAGAGAGAGAGAGAGAGAGAGAGAGAGAGAGAGAGAGAGAGAGAGAGGAAGTAAGGACGGAAGTCTATAACAGTAAACCAAGAAATAAATCTATATGAACTATTGCCCGTAATGATATGCAGAAAAATGTGAAATAGCTCGAGAGAGAGAGAGAGAGAGAGAGAGAGACTGATAGATATGTATGTATATAGACAGATACATACATATATAGATATGTATGTATAGATAAGAGATAGACAGATAAACAGATAGATATAGATATGTACCGCATGTATATACTGTAGATAGACAAATAGATAGATACATAGATAGATAGACAGGTATTTGTGCGCGTTATATCTTATTTTTAGGTGATTAGCTTAGATCACCTAGAAAGAAATTAACACACACACACACACACACACACACACACACACACACACATCAAGTTTACATATCCTACACTAGTCTCTCTCTCTCTCTCTCTCTCTCTCTCTCTGCATACTCATTGCGTTACGTAAGAGTGGAATTGTTTTTGTGGTGCCTGTCCTTACCAGCAGTAAAGGGTTCCTATTAACATGAAGGACACACACACACGCGCACACACACACACACACACACACACACACACACACACACACACACACACACGTACATACAGAGAGAGAGAGAGAGAAACCCATGACAGGAATGACCATGTATAACAAATATATAAATAAAAAAATAAATAATGAATAAAAGCTATAACGAAATCAAAACAGACACGAATCACACCCGAAAACAAAAAAGTCAATATAGCGAACAAAAAACGCAAAACGAAATAATATACTGGAAAATATCTATAGCAAAATTACCCACAAAGAAGATGATGCAGAGAGAAAAATATTTTATCTTATAACATTATTTTTAACATCTCAAAGTCTTTCTACAACTCTTCTCCAGCCTCTAACCTCCCTTCCTGACCTTCCTTGACCTCCCTTCCAGTATCTGCGTGTGTGGTTGAAGTCACTGGGCCTTCATCATGAGAAATTAAATAACATCTCTTCATCATTACCTATTTTAACATCCAAACGTTACATTTAACATCTCTAAGTTCTTCTGCAAGCCTTCTACGACCTCTAACCTCCCTTTCTGACCTTTCTCGACCCTCCTTCCAGTATCTGCATGTGTGGTTTATGTCACTCGGCCTCCATCTATCTATCTATCTATCTATTGCCAGACGCCTCAATCCCGTTTGGGGTGGCCACAAACAAATCGCCTCCAAGTCGCCCTGTCCCCCGCCATTTCACTGCCCTGCTCCCAACTCACACCCCCCTCTCTCATATACCTCTCCACCCCATCCCTCCATCTCATCCTCGGCCTCCCCCTCCCTCTTCCCCCCTCCACCTCACTCACATACACTCTCTTCGTCAGTCTTTCACCCTCCATCCTCTCCACATGGCCAAACCACCTCAGTGTGTTCCTCATTCGTAATGCTTCCTATCACATCCACATCCACACCACAACGCTCCTTTATATCCTCATTCGTCAGCCTGTCTCTCCACGTGACTCCACAGGCTCCTCTTAAATAACTCATTTCCACTGCTCTCACTCTTGACTTGTGTCCTTCCAACAATGTCCAAGCTTCACTTCCGTACGTTAGAGTTGGTATCACAATACTGTCATGTAGTAACTTTTTCACTTCCATGCTCACTTCCCTGTTTCTTATCACTGCTTTCAAGGAACCAGCAACCTTTCTTCCCTGCTGTACCCTTTCAAGCACTTCACCCTCCAAACCTCCATCCTTACTCATCACACTACCCAAATACTTAAACGTACTCACATTTTCCAATTCCTCACCATCCAACCTCGCTGTACATTAACTAACTTCACCTCTCTCAAAGACCATCACTTTACTCTTCCCTACATTCACCTTTAGGTTCCGTTTCTTACACACTCTCTCAAACTCATCCACCAAGCCTTGCAGCTCCCCTTCGTCTTCACTCAACAACACAGTATCATCTGCAAACAACAGTACAGGGAGTTTCCAAACACTATCCTCTCTCACCAGGGCCACTCCAACATCCGCTACCCTACCTTGTACCTCTTTTATTACCCCATCCATGTACAGATTGAACAACCATGGAGACATGACACATCCCTGTTTCAAACCAACTTTCAAAGAGAAAAATTCACTTAGTTCACCATCCACACGCACTGCAGCTTTCGCACCATCGTACATACTCTTCACAGCATTCAACAACTTCCCATCTACTCCATATATTCTTAACACTTTCCACAATCCTTGTCTATCCACCCTGTCATATGCTTTCTCCAAATCCATGAAAGCCGCATACAACTTCTTTCCCTTCTCTAGAAACTTTTCCACTAAAGATCTAAGAATGAATATCTGATCTACACAACCTCTTCCCTTCCTAAAGCCTCCCTGTTCTTCTCCAACTAATTTCTCTGTTCTTTCTCTAACTCTGTCTATAAGTATCCTACCATACACTTTTCCCATTATACTAAGAAGACAAATGCCCCTATGATTACCACACACTTCTTTTTCCCCTTTTCCTTTGTACAAGGGAATAATTATACCTGACTTCCAATCCTCCGGGACTCTACCTTCCTCCCAGGCCAATCTGCACATCTTCCACATCCATTCTACTACTATCTCTCCCCCATGCTTCAGCATTTCACCACCCACTCCATCAATTCCTGGGGCTTTCCCCGATTTAACTTTCTTCATTGCTTCCACAACTTCTATCCTACTGATTTCTTCCTGTCTTCTCACCTCCCTCCTTCTCCCAGCCATTCCCCAGCCACTTATACTCGCATTACTTCCATCCTCATGAGAAATTATATAACACCTCTTCATTATTACCTATTTTAACATCCTAACATTACACTTAACACATCAAAGTCTTTCTACAAGTCTTCTCCACCCTCTGACCTCCCTTCCTGATCTTCCCTGACCCCCCTTCCAGTATCTACATGTGTGGTTTAAGTTACTGAGGTTGTGAAGTGTTAAATAGTCACCCTCAATCTAAACGCAGCTACTTTCTTCATTTAACCGTTCAAAGACAGTTCTAAGTCATTCTTCAACCTTTCTACGACCTGTGACCTCCCTTCTTGACCTTTCCTCCAGTACCTACAGCTGCAATTCAAGTCTGTGGGCCTTCGTCATGTGTTAGAGAGTAAGCTTGAAAGTAAACGCTCCCATAGCATTAAATTTAACCATTCAAAGGTAGTTCTAAGTCATTCTACAAGCCTTCAACAACACTAAATTAGTCTACAACCCATCTACAATCTCTAACCTCCCTTCCTGACCCCTCCTCCAGTACCTACAGCTGCGGTTCAAGTCACTGGGCCTTTGCTGTGTGGAAAATGAACAATGCTCCTTCATCATCACCCATTTTAACATCCTAGCATTATATTTAGCATCTCAAAGTCATTCTACAAGCCTTCTATGACCTCTAACTTGCCTTCTTCACCCCTCTTGACCCCCCTTCCAGTATCTGCAGCTGCGGTTCAAGTCTGTGGGCCTTCGTCGTCTGGCCAGCGTGTGTCAGATCATCAGTTTGGTGCTCATCATGGCAGTCATCCTCTATGCCCCCGCCCTTGCCCTGTCCACGGTCACCAGCCTTTCATCCTGGGCCTCTGTCCTTATCATGGGCTCTATCTGCACTATCTACACCACTATAGTAAGTCCTATAACGCCTCTCCTCTACCGATTTATCCTCCACTATCGCTCCTAGTGGTGGTGGTCCTCTACGTCCCAGCCTTCCTCTCCCTCTCTCCCGTATCCCTGTCTCCCTTCCTTCTTCCTCTCTCCCTTCCTACACCCATCTCCCTATGTGCAGGGTGGGCTGCCTGGCGTGGTGTACACAGACGTCCTTCAAACCACTGTCGTGTTTCTTTTTCCTCTCCTGTTTCTCTCTCTCTCTCTCTCTCTCTCTCCCTATCTCCCTTCCATCTTCCTGTCTCCCTCCCTACACCCATCTCCCTGTCTGCAGGGTGGGGTGCGTGGCGTGGTGTACACAGACGTGCTGCAAACCACAGTGATGTTCCTGGGTGTGGTGGTGGTGGTGGTCATGGGCAGCATCAGTGTGGGTGGCGGTGCTCAGGTCTGGAGCCTGGCAGTGCAGGGCCACAGGACGCAATTCTTTGAGTAAGTCAATAGCCTGGGTTCAGTGCAGATGGCATCCGGATCCGGATCAGACCCCAAATTTAATCAATTCATTCTTGGCCCATGGCCCACACTTCCACAAAATTTCAGTGAAATTCATTACGAACTTTTGGAGACATCGTGTGGACAGACAGACAGACAAACAGGTGAAAACATTACCTCCTCCATCTTCGTTGACGGAGGTAAAAAGTAAACAATAACAACGACGGTTAATGATCCGTCTCTCTCTTTACCTCCCCCCCCCTCTCTCTCTCTGCACAGACTAAATCCCGACCCGTTCCTGAGACACAGCTTCTGGTCTACAGTGGTGCTGGGAGTCTACCTCGCCATCTTCTTCTTCGGCATCAACCAGGCCTCCCACCAGCGATTCTCCTCCGTCGCGTCCCTCACCGTGGCCAGGAGGTAGAGAGAGAGAGAGAGAGAGAGAGAAAGAGAGAGAGATTAGTGTGATTCAACGTGTATGTATGCATGTATGTACGCATGTATGTTACGTATATACGCATGTGCGTGTCCATAACAAATCCAGCAAACAACGAACCGTCAATACTGAATCCTATCCCTTAACAGATTGTGCGTGGTGGTTGTGGCGGGCTGTGCATCCCTGTGTATGTATTTATGTATGTGAATGTATGTAGGCCTACGTGTACGTCTATAATCACATCTACACAACACGAACCATCCATACTGAATCCTCTCCCTTAACAGACTATGCGTGGTGGCTGTGGCGGCCTGTTTATGTATTTATGTATGTGTATGGATGTATGTGTATATATGTATCATTCTATGTATGTATGTATGTGTAGGTGTGTATATGTATGTATCTATGTGTGTGTAGGCTACGTATGTATGTGTACGTCTATAATCACACCTACACAACACGAACCGTCAATACTGAATGCCATCCCTCAACAGACTGTGCGTGGTGGCTGTAACCGGGTGTACAACGCTGTTGGCCCTGTGTACAGCAGCTGGTCTGGTGGCGTATGCAGTGTACAGCGGCTGCGACCCCCTGGCCGTGGGTGCCATTCAGAAGCCAGACCAGATCCTGCCATACCTTGTGGCACACACCCTGGGCCACCTCAAGGGGGTGCCTGGGGTGTTCGTGGCCGCCGTGTATGGGGGAGTGCTGAGGTGAGCAGGCTGGGGTGGGGTTAGGTGGGGTGGTGTGGGGTGAGGAGGCTGGGGTGGGGTTAGGTGGGGTGGGGTGGGGTGAGGAGGCCGGGGTGGGGTTAGGTGGGGTGGGGTGGGGTGAGGAGGCTGGGGTGGGGTTAGGTGGGGTGGGGTGAGGAGGCTGGGGTGGGGTTAGGTGGGGTGGTGTGGGGTGAGGAGGCCGAGGTGGGGTTAGGTGGGGTGGTGTGGGGTGAGGAGGCTGGGGTGGGGTTAGGTGGGGTGGGGTGGGGTGAGGAGGCTGGGGTGGGGTTAGGTGGGGTGGTGTGGGGTGAGGAGGCCGGGGTGGGGTTAGGTGGGGTGGTGTGGGGTGAGGAAGCTGGGGTGGGGTTAGGTGGGGTGGTGTGGGGTGAGGAGGCTGGGATGGGGTTAGGTGGGGTGGTGTGGGGTGAGGAGGTGGGGGTTAGATGGGGTTGGACTGTGTTGGGTTGGGTGGATGCTGAGGTGAGGATGCTGGGGTGGGTGGGTTGGGTTGTGATGAGGTGAAGACTGTGGGTGGGGTTGGGTGCGAGGTAAGGACCGTGGGATTGAGTTGAGTCAAGCTAGATTGAGGCAAGGCAGGTTAGATTGGACTGGACTGGGTTGGGGTGAGGTGGAGTGAGATGGGGTGGGTTGGGTTGGGTTAGGTTAGGTTGGGTTGGGTTAGGTTAGGTTAGGTTGGGTTAGGTTAGGTTAGGTTGGGTTAGGTTAGGTTAGGTTGGGTTAGGTTGGGTTAGGTTAGGTTAGGTTGGGTTAGGTTAGGTAAGGTTAGGTTGGGTTAGGTTAGGTAAGGTTAGGTTAGGTTAGGTTAGGTAAGGTTAGGTTGGGTTAGGTTAGGTAAGGTTAGGTTGGGTTAGGTTAGGTAAGGTTAGGTTGGGTTAGGTTAGGTAAGGTTAGGTTGGGTTAGATTAGGTTAGGTCAGACGAAGGCAAACCAAACCCCGCCCTACCTAGCTGCTCACACCCTCTTCCTATTTTCATTTTCTTTCTTTTCTCTTCATTTTTTTTCCGTTCCGTGCCCTACCTCGCTTCTAATATATTTTTTTCAAGTTCCGTGCCCTACCTCGCTTCTAACATATTTTTTCAAGTTCCGTGCCCTACCTCGCTTCTAACATATTTTTTCAAGTTCCGTGCCCTACCTCGCTGCTCACTCACTCTTTCTTTTTCTTTCTTTTTTCTCATTTTCTTCTCTCTTTCTTTCAGCTCCGTCTCCAGCTGCTGTAACTCCCTGGCGTGTATGACTTGGGATGATTTCCTGTCTCATCGTGATTACTTTAAGAAGATGTCTGATAAGAAGGCCACCACCACACTCAAGATGCTGTGTAAGTGTGTGTGTGTGTGTGTGTGTGTGTGTGTGTAAGGAGTGGGGAAGAGGGAGGGATGGGGGTGTGAGGGGTGTGTGGCTGTGGGTGAGTGGGCGTAACTGTGTGTGTGTGTGTGTGTGTGTGTATAGGGGTGAGGAGGACGGGGGGATGGGAGTGTGTGTGTGTGTGTGTGAGAGAGAGAGAGAGAGAGAGAGAGAGTAAACAATATATATAGAAAAAGGAGTGTTGAAGAAAATGTATAAAAACCACAGCCTTTCCCTTCATTTTTGTTTATTTACCAAAGATTTTCGTGTTTTTCCAATTTTTTTTTTACATAGTCTGACGCAAAAATAATATTACGGCTCTCCTGTACAGCCATCTCATAGCACTTCTTCGTGATTAGTATTATTGTCTGGTAGTTATCTCATGTTTGTATCACTGATACTTCATACTCTCTCCATCTATCATCTCACAGCACTTCTTCGTCATTAGCATTTTATCCAGGTAGTTATCTCATGTTTGTGGCACTGATAATGTAGACTCTCTCTCTCTCTCTCTCTCCACCTCAGCATTCAAGATGGAGAGATGGCAATTTTATGTTTAAAGTAAAAATAAACTGTCACTGATAATCTACAAATATCTGTCAGTCTGTCTATCTATCTATCTATCTATCTATCCATCCATCCATCCATTAACCCAGGGGTTCTTAACCTGGGGTCCATGGACCCCCAAGGGGTCCATGGATGGGATACAGGGGGGCCGTGAAGGTCAGAATAATTGAGAACAATTTAGCGAGATTGCGTGATGCCGTTTGGCATCATTAACTTAAAAAAAAAAATCGAAGTCTTGAAGAATTCTGGTGTTGGTTGACACAAGCCTACCCTCGTCTGGCACAGCGAGCTATCGGTGCTGTGATTCCGTTTGCTACTACATACCTTTGTGAGTCAGGGATTTCAGCGCTTGTTTCTATCAAAATGAAAAGTCGAACTCAACTGGATGTCAACGATGACATACGTGTTGCCTTGTCAAAGACCACTCCACAATGTCATCTTATTCAAGCCAAACAGCAACAACAACCCTCTCACTGAAATGAACGTTTGTGCAGACTTAAGTTTTGTTTTGTTTCATTTGCTCAAGTTGGATGTATTTCATTTTTTCAGTAGCCATTAGTTTTTGCATGAAAAAAGAGTGAGAAACATCATTCTTCGTAACGACTGTTTTATACCGTGTGATACACTGCGTGACGTAGTTTTCAATAAAATAATGTATATTCACTGCATGCAAAATGCTGCGTTTGTGCTTATGTGCATTTTTGTAGGGAAGGGGTTCATAGCGTTCACCAGATTCTCGAAGGGGTCCGTGACTCAAAAAAGGTTAAGAACCACTGCACTAACCCATCTATCTACCTACCTATCTAACCATTCAACCAGCCAGCCATCCACCTATCTACCTATCTATCTATATTTGTCTGTCTATCTATCTGTCTGTCTGTCTATCTATCTATGTCTACCTGTCTGTCTGTCTTTCTAGCTGTCTATCTATTTATCTATCTACCTATCTATTTGTCTGTCTATCTATCTATTTATCTATCTATCTGTCTGTCTGTCTATCCATCCATCTATCTATCTTGCAGCCTTCTTCTTCGAGGCTGTAGGTGTGGGTTTGGCGGTGGGTGAGGGTCAATTTTATCTATCCACCCATCTATCTATCCATCCATCTATCTAGCTATCTATCCATCCATCCATCCACCCATCTATCTATCTGCCTACCTACAGCTACCCATCTATCCATCCACCCACCTACTGCACCTGCCCAACTAACTATCCTTCCATCCATCTATCTACCTCGCAGCCTTCCTCTTCGGCGCTGTGGGTGTGGGTCTGGCTGTGGGGGCGGGTCAACTAGGCAACATCCTCCAGGTGGCTAACAGCTTGACGGGGGCAATGAACGGGCCTCTAATTGGTCTCTACATCACCGGTATGCTGGCCCCCTGGGTGAATTATAAGGTATGGCGATAGATGGACTGATAGATCGATAAATAGGTAGACAGATGGATAGATACACAGACAGACACATGTAAACTGACAGACAGATAGATATGTAGATAGATGGCTGACAGAATGATAGATAAACAGATAGATACCTTTAAAGGTCGCCTGGATAAGTATTTGGCATCCAACCCCCCGGCTTAATATGTTTACTCCTGAATAAAACACTTGTGTATGTATAACTTTTCTATTTTATTTTATTTTAGTTTTTTAGAGCCTGGATCAATTTATTAAATGCAAATATAGTATATGCACAGACTAGGATATGCACAGATAGCCCTGAGTTAACAGTCACTACTCATACTTTCGACCTGTGATGGGCTGTGGATCACTGAGGGTCCCTGTTAGTTACGTGGCCACCACCGGGATTTTTTTAATGTACCAGGGGTCACTGCTTCAGGAGGTGACTTGTTTGTTTGTCCCGCATGGGCAAGTTCCTAGTCTCAGTGGAATTAATGGAGCTGGGGCCTGATTGACTGCTGCCTACCTTAATAGCGTCAGGCAATGCTGCTGCACCACCCCTGAATATCCACACTGTTCACTGTGCAATTTCCACACTGTGTCCGCGGACGCCCCGTCAACTTAAAGTACCCGTACATAGCGACATGAATTAGTTATTTATTTATTCGATTATTCATTGTACCGTACTTTACTACTTTCTCTTTCAGGTTATTCATACTGGTAGCTTATAGATAATGTATTATAGAATGTAGCTTTTCCTTTTCAGTCTTTCCTATGAAATTTCCATGTCAGTTTTTCCATGCTGCATGGTGGTTTTTCTCACCTTTTCTTGCCAGTTTTAACTGGAGGGTTTGGAGGTGGGGGGAGCCTTCTTGCTTTACTATCCTTATCCTTCAGCATGTAGAGTTAGATCTCGTAGTCATAGTCTACTCTGTAACAAACGGCCTCGAAAGGACCATAAGGTCTGTTGCTGTTTGCTTTCCTTTGTACTCCTTTGTACAGGGCCAACAGTGTAGTGTAAACATTCATTGGATCTCTCATAAGACTATACAACTATGTATAATTTTGTATGTATGTATGTATCTATCTATCTATATATCTATCTACTCGTCTATCTACCATCTATCTATTTATCTACTCATCTTGCAGGGCGCTGGTGTGGGGTTTATCACTTCCCTAATCCTCAACGTGTGGTTCCTGGTTGGGAATCTTATAAGGAATAAGGCAGCCCCCCCAACCCTGCCCCTCTCCACCACACACTGCCCCAACCACACCACCACCACCACCACCACCACCGCAATTCCCCTCACAGCCTTGATGGAGGAGGAGACGGATGTGGTGTTTGTTAGGTAAGTGTGTGTGTGTGTGTGTGTGTGTGTGTGTGTGTGTGTGTGAGTTGGATGTGGATATGGTTAAGCATTATGTGGATTTTATAAGAACAACTCTATGTGGATGTGGGTACTTCCTTGCTGTGGATGTATGTACTCTCTAAATGATGGATGAGGTGGATGTGGATGTGGTTAGGTGGGTATTATGTGGATGTGGAATTATATCAACGTATAACCTATCCACGTGACCTTGACCTTTGACCTAGTTAAAAAAAAATTGGTTCACTCATTGGCTGACTCTCAGTCTGTCCACCAATTCTGGTTAAATTCGAAAAAAAAAAAGTTGTTATCTCTCTCCCTTCCCCTCACACACACACACACACACACACACATAAAACACCTCTCTCGCACTGCTAGCGCGGGTGTAACAATAAATCCTCCATCTCTGTCTTGCAGTGAAGGGCGAACGGTGTATGATATATCCTACTGCTACGTGGGCTTCGCCGCCATCATGATGACTATGATCATCGGTACCATCGTGTCTCCGTGTGTGGGTGAGTAGATGGATTGACCTTGTGCATGTCACCTTAGGTCACCACAGTCTGTAAGTCCACCAAGTTTGGTGGCTCTGGCTGTAATCCTTCACCCTGAGGTCAAGGTGACTGATCTTGTGCATGTCACCTTAGGTCACCACGGTCTATAAGTCCACCAAGTTTGGTGGTTCTAGCTCTAATAAGTCCACCAAGTTTGGTGGCTGTGGCTCTAATAAGTGCACCAAGTTTGGTGGCTGTGGCTCTAATAAGTGCACCAAGTTTGGTGGCTGTGGCTCTAATAAGTGCACCAAGTTTGGTGGCTGTGGCTCTAATAAGTGCACCAAGTTTGGTGGTTCTAACTCTAATAAGTGCACCAAGTTTGGTGGTTCTAACTCTAATAAGTGCACCAAGTTTGGTGGTTCTAACTCTAATAAGTGCACCAAGTTTGGTGGTTCTAACTCTAATAAGTGCACCAAGTTTGGTGGTTCTAATAAGTGCACCAAGTTTGGTGGTTCTAACTCTAATAGTGCACCAAGTTTGGTGGTTCTAACTCTAATAGTGCACCAAGTTTGGTGGTTCTAACTCTAATAAGTGCACCAAGTTTGGTGGTTCTAACTCTAATAAGTGCACCAAGTTTGGTGGTTCTAATAAGTGCACCAAGTTTGGTGGCTGTGGCTCTAATCCTTCATGTATAATCAGCTGACATCCGGAATATTGGGCAAAGTGCCGATGTTTGACACCAGGCGATCTCAGAGAATAATCCAGCGATTGGCACCGCACTCCTTCCCGCACTGCGTCCGCCTTAACGCTGTGTTGGCGGCAAATGTCAGCTGCTGCTGTAGCCGTTCCTGAGACAGCGTGGCGACTCACTTGTCTGTTGTGGATAATATCCAGAGATCTAGTGGACGGACTGCCGCCATATTTGGCCAAAAGAAGCAAACACCCGGCCCACTAAGTTGACACAGCGGCAAGGCTCTGGGTCAAATAGCATCTGAAATATCCCAGTTTTATAATAACAATAATAATAATAATAATACTGCCAACAATGATAAAACTTCCCGCAAGGATGTGGGAAGCTTTAACAATAATGAAATACCAAACCAAACCCAAGGTGTCATACCTGTAGGCACCTTGCCTGTACCTCTTTGTACCTCCCCTACAGGCATGCTGAGCCCCTGGGAGACCGAGGGAGGCGTGGTACACCCCCTGGGGGCGTGGCTGCACACAGGCCTTTGGAGACTACTGAAGAGGAGGAAGTCACGGGGTCAGGAGATTAACAGGAAGGTCAACGGGTCGGGCCAGGTCAAGGAAAGCACCCTGACCTACCCTGCCAGGACCAACGGAGGGACCACAACAGAGGCCACAGATACCAGGACCAACGGGACTGCCATACCACTCTCCACTCATACCCAGACCAACGGCGAGACCACATAACAGACCACACAATATTCCTAGACCACACAATATTCCTAGACCAAACCCCAGACCACACAATATTCCTAGACCAAACCCCAGACCACACAATATTCCTAGACCAAACCCCAGACCACACAATATTCCTAGACCAAACCCCAGACCACACAATATTCCTAGACCAAACCCCAGACCACACAATATTCCTAGACCAAACCCCAGACCACACAATATTCCTAGACCAAACCCCAGACCACACAATATTCCTAGACCAAATCCCAGACCACACAATATTCCTAGACCAAACCCCAGACCACACAATATTCCTAGACCAAACCCCAGACCACACAATATTCCTAGACGACATCCCAGACCACACAACATTCCTAGACGACATCCCAGACCGCAGAATATTCCTAGACCACACCCCAGACCACACAACATTCCTAGACCACAGGGGACCACAGAAATTAGCAGAGAGAGAGAGAGAGAGAGCTATAAAGACAGACCTATACACAGATACCGGTAGATGGATAGACAGAGTGAGAGAAAACTAGACAGCTTGACATAGATAGACAGATGTATAGACAGAGTGAGAAATATACAGACAGACAGATAAATAGTGTGTATGTGTGTGTGTGTGTGTGTGTGTGTGTGTGTGTGTGTGTGTGTGTGTGTGTGTGTGTGTGTGTGCATTGTCACACCCGTTCTCATTTATATATTGAAAATTCCACACACACACACAAGCGAATTACAAGCAAAATAAATCGCTAAAGAAAAGGTGTTACTGTATGATGAAAGTGAGAGGATGGTACCGAGAGAAAATTATTATTATTTAAAAGTGAAAAAAGGAAAATTTTCTCTGGGAGGATTGGCACCGATTTTTTCTTCGGTAATGGTGACTATTATTATTATTATTATTATTATTACTGCTGCTACTATTACTATTATTTTTATTATTAATATTTTTATTATCATTATAATTATTATTATTACTATTATTATTATATGATGATATTAGTACGACTATTATTACTACTACTACTACTACTTCTTATTATTATTATTAGTAGTGGTGGTAGTAGTAGTAGTAGTAGTAGTAGTAGTAGCATTCACACGGGAGCAAAATCTCCTTATATTTCCCCGCACCTCGCCGTGGGGAAGGGCCCTGGTTCGACCCTGGTGAGGCGCTGTCTAACACAAGGGGGCGCAGGATCCCCACAGGGTGTATGCACCGTACTGTACAGGACGGCCCAACAGAACCACTTGCTTGCCTGTGGTCGACGGGTATACTCAAACAAACAGACCGGGGTAAAGCAACAACAAAAACAACAACAGCAACAAGACCAAGATCACGAACAACAGCATGAACAAAAACAAAAAACAACAACAAGAACAAGAACACGAACAACAGCATGAACAAAAACAAAAACAACAACAGCAACAAGAACAAGAACACGAACAACAGCATGAACAAAAACAAAAAACAAAAACAACAACAGCAACAAGAACACGAACAACAGCATGAACAAAAACAAAAAACAAAAACAACATGAACAAGAACACGAACAACAGCATGAACAAAAACAAATAACAAAAACAACATGAACAAGAACACGAAGAACAGCATAAACAAAAACAAAAACTACAACAGGAACAAGAACAAGAACACGAATAACAGCACGAACAAAAACAAAACAAAAAAACAACACATCGGTATAGCTTTAGTGTATATTTAAGTAGTGATAAGAGTATGATAAAAAAAGAAGAAGATATTATTGCAGTATTATAGGTCTATAAGGGAGGGTGGCGTGTGGAGGAGGAGGAAGAGGAGGAGGAGAAAGAAGGATAACAGGAAGATGAGGAAGGAGGAGGAGGATGGGGAAGAGAAAATGAGGAAAAGAAAATGATGATGATGATGAGGAGGAGGAGGAGGAAGAAGAAGAAGAAGAAGAAGAGCGGTAATAGGCAAAGGTAACAAGAAAAATGATGAGCAAAAAAATAAATACGGTAAATAAAAATAAAAATAAATGGTGTAAAATAGCGAAAAAAAATTATTCTTTTGTGAGTGGGTGCAAAACGCTGTGATACGGTATAAAATAAACGTGTTTTTGATTTAGACCAAAAGCTTTTTATTTCACCATATAGTTTGCCTTATCACAACATCCCTCCCAACTCTACATCCATACATTCCCCATACACTTCAACTCCACATCCATACATTCCCCATACACTTCAACTCTACATCCATACACTTCAACTCTACATCCATACATTCCCCATACACTTCAACTCCACATCCATACACTTCAATTCTACATCCATACATTCCCCATACACTTCAACTCCACATCCATACACTTCAACTCTACATCCATACATTCCCCATACACCAACTCTACACCCATACATTCCCCATACACTTCAACTCTACACCCATACATTCCCCATACACTTCAACTCTACACCCATACATTCCCCATACACTTCAACTCTACACCCATACATTCCCCATACACTTCAACTCTACATCCATACATTCCCCATACACTTCAACTCTTCATCCATACACTTCAGCTCTACATCCATACATTCCCCATACACTTCAACTCTTCATCCATACACTTCAACTCTACATCCATACATTCCCCATACACTTCAACTCTACATCCATACATTCCCCATACACTTCAACTCTACATCCATACACTTCAACTCTACATCCATACATTCCCCATACACTTCAACTCTTCATCCATACACTTCAACTCTACATCCATACATTCCCCATACACTTCAACTCTTCATCCATACACTTCAACTCTACATCCATACATTCCCCATACACTTCAACTCTTCATCCATACATTCCCCATACACTTCAACTCTACATCCATACATTCCCCATACACTTCAACTCTACATCCATACATTTCAACTTACATCCATACACTTCCCATACGAGTGCATTTCAACTACCATACATCAATACATTTCACCTCTACACCCATACATTTCAGCTATAGTGCGACTACTCCAACCTGACATGGATCTCCTTTCAGCTCGGTTTAATGGTAAGGGTACACAGACTGAAGGCTTAATTTGACTAGTAACCAAGGAGACGCATTCCTACCTCAAATATATGGATCAACCTATTTCATGTATCCCTATAACTCCTACGTGTAGTCAGATTGGAGGCTTGATTTGGCTAGTAACCAAGGAGATGCATTCCTACCTCAAAATGAATGACGAATTTTCATGTCACCACAACTCCGTATTTAAATTGCAGTAGTTGCCTAAATCCATCCAAAGAAAACAAAGCGATTATAGTGACCAATGATTCTAACCCAACCAAACCTAACCCAACCAAACCTAACCATAACCCAACCTAAATAACCCTAACTTCGCCCCCACTCCCTATGAATATAACCACCTAGGATTACCACTACACCTAACTCTGAAATCTCCCAGTTCCTAAAAGACCGCAACATTTCTAACGTATCCTCTCCTAATCAACCTGAGAACTCCTTTTGAATACGAAATTTGGAAAACCTGCGCCCGTGTGGTAAAGAATTAAATAAAAATCATTAATTCATTCAGTGCAAGTCTTTAAAATTAGTAAATATCGTCTACTAGCAATTAAAAAAAGGGGGGGCGGGGGGGGGCATTGGAATCGAGGTGTTCCAGTCTACGTACGAGTAAAATCCGATTCTCTTTAACTGGTAAAATTTAAGCGGAATTTTGTAGACATCTACATATTATTTTGGACTTATTTGTCTTTCTGATACCGACGGATTGCGTAAATAACAGACCTGAGAATATCCGCTTGCCATATACAGCGATAAACTTGTAAGGAGGAAGTGTCATTGAGTCATCCAAGCTGGCGAGAATGTCAACCAACTTCATCACCAACTAGAAACTCATTGCTACTCACCTCACCTCCAGTCCACGCCCAGCAAGCACTCCTGCTGTCTCAACGACCCTCACCCCTTCGTCAGAATACGTAGGGCACAACGAAATCGCGTAGTGTCAAAAATATATACACAACTCGACAACACACTTCCACAAACACCTGTCAGCGTCCTTTGATTTTCAAAATTCAAAACAGTGTTGCCAGGTGCCTGTCCTAATTAAATTATCTGTAGTTTCAGTCAAAAAATTTCTGTAAATTTAGGAAAATTTCTGTAGACCATAAATGACCATCATGAGAATGCACAAATAATGGTGATTACAAATGATAGGACTTTATAAACGCAAGATAATTTTAATATGCAAAGCAAAATGTGACACTTGGCCTGTGAAATTCTCAACCATTACAAAATCTATGGAGCCAAACAAACAAACAAAAATCCATCAAACCATAAATATTTCGTGACACCCGTGATAGTTTTAATGTACACCCCAGAATATAAACACAACTTGGTGTGAGTCTCAATCAATCAAAAAGCTAGGGAAACAAAAATTCCATCAGTAAATATATATATAAGATATTTGGTGATAAATACTGTACAATAATAAAAATAAAGTTCTCTTTACTTTTCCATATTTCAAAAAGACAACTCACAACTCCATTATTTTTTCAATTCCTCTACTCTTTATTCACATCAGTCACTACCTCGAGTCAAAGTTTTTCATGTTTTACTGCATGCATAAATTATTTCCATATGGGGTATGTATATATACTACAAAACAAACACAATAATAAACATTACAATTAAACATCAATTACATGAGCCGTATTTAATTTACACTGAGGAATATCATTGAACGTACAATCTTAGCCTCCGTATCATTGGTGATTTTTAAGTTATAATCTTAATATCCGTGAGACCATCTTCTATCAGCTCTGCTTGACACATAAGAATAACATGTTTTGTTTTTTTACGCAAAACATGTCACTGAAGGCGTTATAAGAAAAATACAGAAGACAAGATTATTACAGCAACTGTTATCAAGAAGTCCTATCGTAAGTTCCGTGCCATAGTTTTCTTTACCCAGTGAATCAATGCCTCAGCCAAATCAGTCACAAGTGAAGTGTTGCTCCAGTTTGCTGATACCGTTACCCAGACAGTTCACTTAATTGTCTTAAGGTATTAGTTTTAGTAATGTTTTGTCGATGCGAGTTCATTCCTCCCAGACTTGCCCTCACCCACCAGATTCCATATTAAGACAATCTTGTTCAATTTTGCTGGTGGATTTTCACTTATATACCCCTAGCATATTATTTGTAAAGTCAGTGTGATGTAATTTGGATTATTTCGTCATTCATCCATGTAGCAAATCGCTAAATTATAGGTAAAGTTTAGCAAGTCACCTTTAGGCAGTTTATTTTTTTTCTTTACGAAGTTTTTCCTGTAAATTATTCCATTTTGGCATTTAGTTTGGTTAGAAGTAAGTACAGTGCTCTTAATATTATGGCATTTTCTTCCCAAATATTCATAACAGCCCCCCAAATGACCTAATATGTTCTAACTTAAAAGCCTGACAAAACATATATTGTATTCAAAATAACCTAATAAAACCCAGCCTAATTCATCCATACCTTATTAGAAAGGAGCATGTAGCTGGGGGGAGGGCAGCAAAATGGCAGGGGACAGTGTGACATGGAGGTGATTTGTTTGTGGCCACCCCCTGTGGGATTAAGGGGTCTGGCAATAGATAGATAAACAGATAGGTGCAGCTAGTTCCATAATGCTTTTTGAATCTGAGAAATACCATTAGGCAGCATTACAGTACTCTTTTCACCTTAACTTGGCCCAGATCTTTATCCTTTTGCAGCTTATTTCACATAGCTCACTGACTGAAAAAGAAATTGCTACAGCTCTACATCCTTTCCATAGCATATCTTCATGACTAGCACCATATTGTAATGTTAATCTATTGTTACAACTCAGCATTCACAATGAAGAGATGTCAGTTTTAGGCCAAGTTAGAATGAGATGAGTATAGTGACCAGGATTTGGGGTGATTTGTAAAGTAATACCCAATGATACTTAGCAATGTTTTTTCCCCTCCATTTTTCGTGATTGCCCCCAAAATGAAGATTAAGGAAGATGTGGAATAAAGCATGATATAGTAATATAAAAATTCCTTTAGACATTAATGTAAAGCTGAATGTGTAAAATCTGAGCAGTGTTAGGAAAACCTAGCACAGTTTAAGATTATTAGGCATTAGATAGATAGACAGAACCAGAAATATCTACTTCCTCTGGTCCTACCCATGGCATTTTTCAGTCCTTATCTTATTACTGTTTATAGAGTCAGTCAGGAGCAACCAACTGGACTTCTGTCTGTCTGTCCGTGAACAGACGCCATAATCTCGTAGGGGTGGCACATATGGGTTGGTTACATGGCTTCCACCCAGCACTGTAAATGATTTCCTGGCCTACTGGAAACCATGGTTATTTATTTGTTTATCATTTACTCATATACTGTATTAATTTTACTCCCTACTATTTTATTCACCAGACATTACAAGTGCGGATCCCGAGGGTCAAAGGTGACGGGTGGAGGTGAGGTGTGAGGTGGGCTGGGGTGTGTCAGGATGCGCACCATCGTAGTGACGCAGGATGTGCCGGCCAACGCACTCGACCTCAGCCCCGACAACACCCAAGTGGTCATCGCCGGTCGCCATGGTAACAGCATCAGTTACCGTAGTCAGTCATGCACTCGTCACCCTTCCCTGTTAAAAAAGAAGTGTGTGGTTATCACAGGGGCATTTGTCTTCTTAGTACAGTATAATAGGAAAAGTGTATGGTAGGATACTTATTGACAGAGTTAGAGAAAGAACAGAGAAATTAGTTGGAGAAGAACAGGGAGGCTTTAGGAAGGGAAGAGATTGTGTAGATCAGATATTCATTCTTAGATCTTTAGTGGAAAAGTTTCTAGAGAAGGGAAAGAAGTTGTATGATTCTTTCATGGATTTGGAGGAAGCATATGACAGGGTGGATAGACAAGGATTGTGGAAAGTGTTAAGAATATATGGAGTAGATGGGAAGTTGTTGAATGCTGTGAAGAGTATGTACGATGGTGCGAAGGCTGCAGTGCGTGTGGATGGTGAACTAAGTGAATTTTTCTCTTTGAAAGTTGGGTTGAAACAGGGATGTGTCATGTCTCCATGGTTGTTCAATCTGTACATGGATGGGGTAATAAAAGAGGTACAAGGTAGAGTAGTGGATGTTGGAGTGGCCCTGGTGAGAGAGGATAGTGTTTGGAAACTCCCTGTACTGTTGTTTGCAGATGATACTGTGTTGTTGAGTGAAGACGAAGGGGAGCTGCAAGGCTTGGTGGATGAGTTTGGGAGAGTGTGTAAGAAACGGAATCTGAAGGTGAATGTAGGGAAGAGTAAAGTGATGGTCTTTGAGAGAGGTGAAGTCAGTGAATGTACAGCGAGGTTGGATGGTGAGGAATTGGAAAATGTGAGTACGTTTAAGTACTTGGGTAGTGTGATGAGTAAGGATGGAGGTTTGGAGGGTGAAGTGCTTGAAAGGGTACAGCAGGGAAGAAAGGTTGCTGGTGTTTTGAAAGCAGTGACGAGAAACAGGGAAGTGAGCATGGAAGTGAAAAAGTTACTACATGACAGTATTGTGATACCAACTCTAACGTACGGAAGTGAAGCTTGGACGTTGTTGGAAGGACACAAGTCAAGAGTGAGAGCAGTGGAAATGAGTTATTTAAGAGGAGCCTGTGGAGTCACATGGAGAGATAGGCTGACGAATGAGGATATAAAGGAACATTGTGGTGTTGATGTGGATGTGATAGGGAGCATTATGAGGAACACACTGAGGTGGTTTGGCCATGTGGAGAGGATGGAGGGTGAAAGACTGACGAAGAGAGTGTATGTGAGTGAGGTGGAGGGGGGAAGAGGGAGGGAGGGGGAGGCCGAGGATGAGATGGAGGGATGGGGTGGAGAGGTATATGAGAGAGGGGGGTGTGAGTTGGGAGCAGGGGAGTGAAATGGCGGGGGACAGGGCGACTTGGAGGCGATTTGTTTGTGGCCACCCCAAACGGGATCGAGGCGTCTGGCAATAGATAGATAGATAGTTCTTTACATCTTTATTATCAGTTATTTTCACCTTCATTATCAACCACAGTGCCTCATTAACCCTGGCCTGTAGTGTTGAAGTTCAGTATAATGATGGTGATGATAATGATGATGATATATGTGTGTTGTGGTGATGCGACAATTATGGATGATGATGATGAGTTTGATGATAATAGTAATAATAATAATGATAATGATATGTGCCGGTATGTGTTGTGGTGATCTTGACAATTATAGATGATGGTGATGATGATAGTAATAATAATAATGATGATGATATATGTGTGTTGTGGTAATCCTGACAATTACAGATGATGATGGTGATTTTGATGATGATGATGGTAATAATAATAATGATGATGATATAGGTATTGTGGTGATCCAGACAATTATAGATGATGCTAATAATGATACGAGGGGTAATAATTACATGTTGCCTTCCAGTGTTCAAGATCTTCTCCCTGGACGAGAGTGGCCTGTTGGAGCGCGCCAACCTGAGAGCCGGCAAACACCTCAACCTGAACTTCTCCTGCAATGATGTCGTCTGGAACCCTGTCGATGGTGGGGGCAGGGTGTTTTATTTTTTTTTTATTTTTTATTTTATTTATTTATTTATTTATTTATTTTTTGTCAGTGGTGGGGGTAGGCTTTTTTTTTTTTTTTTAAATCCATCCATCATCCAATCCTACATTGCCCCATGAGGACCATAGGATTTTTTTTTTTTTTTTTTTTTTTAATTTTTTGGGGGGTGGGGGGGCTGTCAATGGTGGGGGCAGTTTCCTTTTTTCTTTTCTTTTTTTCTTTTTCTTTTTTTGTTGGGTAGTTTCATTTTTTCCTTTTTTTTTTTCTTCTTTTCTTGCCTGTCAATGGTGGATGGCAATTTTTTTTTTTTTTTTTTTTTTGGGGGGGGGGCTCAGTGGTGGGTGGCAGCTTCATAACCATTTTTTTATTAGTACTGTATTAGGCTACATTTATTGTTGATAGGGGCACCCACCATCCACTCACTTCTTGTAGAGCTAGATTCAGTTGACTACATTGGTTGATGAGCCAGATGGTTTCATGTAACCCAGGAAACCATTCACTACATTTGATAGTAAGTGTTAGGAGAAACACATGGAGGTGGTTTGGCCATGCGGAGAGGATGGAGAGCGAGAGACTGACAAGGAGAGTGTATGTGAGTGAGGTGGAGGGGGGGAGAGGGACAGGGAGGCCAAGGATGAGATGGAGGGATGGAGTGGAGGGGGGGAGAGGGACGGGAAGGCCAAGGATGAGATGGAGGGATGGAGTGGAGGAGGGGAGAGGGACGGGGAGGCCAAGGATGAGATGGAGGGATGGAGTGGTGAGGTATATGAAAGAGGGGGGTGTGACCTGGGAGCAGGGCAGTGAAATGGCAGGGGACAAGGCGACATGGAGGTGATTTGTTTGTGGCCGCCCCTTACAGGATTAAAGCATCTGGCAACAGGTAGATAGATAGATAGTAAGCACATAGCCAGATGATGCCTTGAGGTCTTTTAGTTGAATAAAAGTGTGTGGCAGTTGTTGGGAAAGAATCAGGCACTAGAGTTGTCCCATTCACGTGGTGGTTAATATACCCACCCTGTTATTTTTATAGTTGGTTCATTACATCCATTCATCCATCATCCAATCCTACGTTGCCCCATGAGGGACGAAGGAGCCCGGGGCCAGGCAAGTAGGTCCTGACATTTAAGATGAGAGTGACCAGCCTCACTTATCCCTGAGTGGCATTATGTGAGCAGTAAACCCCAACCACCCCTTGGATATAAACCTTCACTGGCTCAATCTGATTGGAGCGCAACAATTACCCACTAAATTACAACCACTGGAAATGTTGGGTAGGAAAGAGGCAGAGGTTAGAGCTTGCTGTCTTTATTTTCTTTAAACGTAAGTCAAGAATTCAAGCTCTCCCACTCAACATCTCCACTTTCATTATTTTATCACCTCATTATCGGCCTCCTTCTCCCCCTTCTGCCACCAGATAACATCCTAGCCACAGCGTCAACCAACGGGGCGGTGGTGACGTGGAATCTAAACAAGGCCTCGCGATCCAAACAGGACTGTGTGTTTAACGACCATACCCGCACCGTGCATAAGGTGGGTCTTGTGCTGGTTGTGGGGGTCATTTCGTAGTTACAGTGGTAGTGGTAGTAATAGTAGTAGTGGTTGTTATGGTAGGAGTGGTTATTGTAATGATAGTTTAGTAGTTACAGTGGTAGTGGTAGTAGTAGTGGTTGTTATGGTAGTAGTAGTTATTGTAATGATAGTAATGCTAATATTAGTTGTAGTGGTAGTAGTAGAAGTGGTTGTAGTGGAAGTAGTAGAAGTGGTTGTAGTGGATTAGTAGTAGTAATAGTGGTTCTAGTGGAATTAGTAGTAGTGTTAGTAATAGTGGTTGTAGTGGAATTAGTAGTAGTGTTAGTAATAGTGGTTGTAGTGGAAATAGTAGTAGTAGTAATAGCTGTGTAGTAGTAGTGGCAGTACAGTATAATATTCACATTCCCGTATTTACCAGCCTTCCAAATTTATGGCACCACCTTTTTCTTTTTTTTAATGCAAGAAAGAAGGAACCCAAGGCCAGGAGCCCACAAGATAATTCCCCCCAAGAGAAAATGAGGTGTGATATTAACCCAAGATGTGTAACAATGGAGGTGATTTGTTTGTGGCCACCCTGTGCGGGATTGTGGCGTCTGGCAATAGATAGACAGATAGTGTAACAATGTGGAATGCTGTGTGTTTTGCCCACTAAAATACCATTACCACCTCTCACGCCGGTTTATCGTCCTCCTTCAGTTCTATCTATCTGTCTATCTATTGCCAGACGCCTTAATCCTGTAAGGGGTGGCCACAAACAAAATCGCCTCCATGTCGCCCGGTCCCCCGCCATTTCATTGCCCTGCTCCCAGCTCACACCGCCCTCTCTCATATACATCTCCACTCCATCCCTCCATCTCATCCTTGGCCTCCCCCCCTCCACCTCACTCACACACACTCTCCTCATCAGTCTCTCAATTAACAGAACTAAATGTATGAAAGGAGCCATCATTGTTAACCTCATAATCACAGTCGTTAAGCCTGTAACTGCAATAATGGCTATTCTGTTTTATTCACGCTGCTTCCAAATGATTCTTTACCTTATGGAGGGTTAGCATAGGGGTTGATGTATGCTATATATATAATCCCCTCACTTTGAGAGGTATCCACAAAGTTAAGGATGATGGTGATGATGATGAGGAGGAGGAAGAAGAAGAGGAGGAGGAGGGGAAGGACAACAGTGAGAATGATGATGATGATGAACATGATGGTGATGACGAGGAGGAGGAGGACAACAGTGGGAAGGAGGACGAAGAAGAAGAGGAGGAAAAAGGAGGAGGAGGAGGAAAAAGATGGAGGAAGAAGTAACAGGAAGAATGTATAAAAAAACATCATAGTACAAAACAGGCCAAAGATTCGAACAACAAAAAAAATAAAAAAAATGGAAGAAAAAAGAAAGAAAGAGAAATCGTGGTGTTGAAGAGCCGTGTTTTGTCCGCAGGTGAGCTTCCATCCGAGCGAAGGCCACCTCCTGATCTCCGGCTCGCACGATGGGTTTATGAAGCTGTTTGATCTCCGGCGACGCGAGGCCACCATGACGTTTACCAGGTGTGGCGGTGTTGTGAGGGGGGAGGGAAGGGGGAGGAAGTTAGGTTTGGCAGTTTACGTTAGGTTTGGTGTGGCTGGGTTAAGCGGGGTGGGTGGGGTGGTGTGGGATCTGGAGTGGTGTGGTATGGTGGAGGTGGGGTCTGGAATGGTGTGGTATGGTGGGGTTGGGGTGTGGGGTGGGGTCTGGAGTGGTGTGGTTAAGTTAGATTTGGTTTGGATTGATTTGGTTAGGTATGGTATGGTGTGGTGTGGTGTGGTATGGCTTGGTTAGGTTTGGTTTGAATTGGATTGATGTGGTGTGGTGTGGTGTGGTGTGGTATGGCTTGGTTTGGTTTGGACTGATACGGTGTGGTATGGTGTGGTGTGTTGTGGTGTTGTCTGAAAATGTGAGTGGGAAGGTGTTGGATATTTACAGTAGCTATCACCTCTCTCTCTCTCTCTCTCTCTCTCTCTCTCTCTCTCTCTCACTTCACCCTCTTACCATCTCACTCTCTCTCTCTCACCAGCAATGCCGAGAGTGTGCGTGATGTTCAGTTCAACCCCCACCAGCACATAACATTCTGCGCTGTATCGGAGAACGGCAACGTGCAGGTGTGGGACATGCGGAGGCCGGACCGCGTGGAGAAGCAGTTCACCGCACACGGGGGTCCGATCTTCGCCCTGGACTGGCACCCCGACCTGCGCTACTGGCTGGCCACCGCTGGGAGAGACAAGACTATAAAGGTGAGAGGAAGTCATGCTGAGAGGAGTGAGAGACTCACTAGGAGAGTGTGAGTGAGGTGCAGGAGGGTTAGAGGGAAAGGAACACCAAGGATGAGATGGACTATAAAGGTGGGAGGAAGTCATGCAGAGAGGAGTGAGAGACTAACTAGGAGAGTGTGAGGTGAAGAGGGAGAATAAGGATGAGAGCAGGCCATGTGGAGAGGATGGAGAATGAGAGACTAACTAGGAGAGTGTATGTAAGGTGGAGGGGGCTTACCAAGGATGAGATAGACCATAAAGGTGAGAGAAAGCCATGTGAAGAGGATGGAGTGCGAGACTAACCAGGAGAGTGTGAGTGAGGTGGAGGGAGGGGAGAGACAAAACAATAAAAGTGAGAGGGAGCCATGTGGAGAGGATGGAGTGAGAGACTAACTGGGAGAGTTTGAGTGAGGTGGGAGACTGAGGATGAGATGGATTTAAAGGTGAGAGCAGGCCATGTGGAGAGGATGGAGAGTGAGAGACTAACTAGGAGAGAGTATGTGAATGAGGTGGAGGGGGCAAAGGGAGGGGGAGACCAAGGATGAAATAGAGGGATGGAGTAGAGGTATATGAGAGAGTGTGGTATAAGTTGGAGGGAGGGCAGCAAAATGACAGGGGACAGGGGGACATGGAGGTGATTTGTTTGAGGCCACCCCTTACGGGATTAAGGCATCTGGTAGTTGGCAATAGATAGATATGGATAGATAGCATTGCCTCCTTTTTGTTTTTATATTTGTATGATTTTAAATTTCAAATGTGCAAGACTTAAATTTTTTGTATTATGAACACTTTTGAACTGCTTTGAAATTGATAAAACAATGTAATTTATAATAAGGATTTACTGTATATGTTGACTTGAGTGTGGTATAGTGCAAGATGGAAGCCTGTACTGGTATTCTTGTCAGTTTAGAAGCTCCCTAACACCTTTTCCTAAGTGATCTATCTATTCTATCTATCTATAGCCCGACGCCCTAATCCCGCAAAGGGTGGCCGCAGACAAAACGCCTCCAAGTCACTCTGTCACCCACCATTTGACTCCCCTCACCCCAACTCACCCCCCCTCCCTCATATACCTCTCAACTCCATCCCTCCACCTCATCCTCGGTCTACCCCTCCCTCTCCCTCCCTCCACCTCACCTACATACACCCTCTTAGTCAGTCTTTCATTCTCCATCCTCTCCACATGTCCAAACCACCTCAGTGTATTTCTCCTAATCTTTTCAACCACATCCACATCTACCCCACAACGTTCCTTCACTTCTTCATTCGTCAACCTGTCCCTCCATGTCACTCCACATGCTCCTCTCAAGTAACTCATTTCCACTGCTCTCACTCTTGACTTGTTCTCCTCTTGCAAGGTCCACGCCTCGCTTCCATACGTCAGGGTAGGGATCACAATACCATCATGCAGTGACTTCTTAACTTCCATACTCACCTCCCTATTTCTCATCACTGCTTTCAGTGTGCCAACAACCTTCCTTCCCTGCTGTACCCTTTCACGTACTTCATCCCCCAAAGTTCCATCCTTACTCATCACACTACCCAAGTACTTGAATGCACTCACAATCTCCATATCCTCACCATCCAACCTCACTGCACACTCTGTGACTTCATTCCTCTCAAACACCATAACTTTACTTTTGTTTACATTAACTTTCAGCTTCCTCCTCCTACACACTGTCCCAAATTCATTCACCAAACCTTGCAACTCCCATTCATCTTCACTCAACAATACTGTATCATCAGCAAACAGCAACACCGGAAGCTTCCAAATCTCACCCTCATTCATTAGGGCCACCCCCACATCCACTGCCCTACCTTGTACCTCCTTTACGACCCCATCCATATATATATTAAACAGCCATGGAGACATCACACACCCCTGTTTCAGTCCCACATTGAGATCAAAGAACTCACTCAGCTCACCATCCACTCGCACCGTAGCCCTAGCTCCCTCGTGCATACTCTTCATAGCACTCAACAATTTCCCCTCCACTCCATATATTCTTAATACCTTCCACATACCTTTCCTATCTATTCTGTCATAAGCTTTCTCCAGGTCCATGAAGGCAGCGTACACTTTCCTTCCCTTCTCTAGATACTTCTCCACTAAACATCTTAGAACAAATATCTGATCTACACACCCTTTTCCCTTCCTAAATCCCCCTTGTTCTTCTCCAACTAGCTCCTCTGTCATATGCCTAACCCTATCAATGAGTATTCTACCATATATTTTACCAGTCACATTAAGAAGGCAAATACCCCTATGGTTACCACATACTTCTCTCTCCCCTTTTCCTTTGTACAGAGGAACAATTATACCTGATTTCCAGTCCTCTGGAACCCTTCCCTCTTCCCAAGCCAATCTACACAACTTCCATATCCACTCCACAACAATCTCACCCCCATACCTAAGCATTTCACCACACACTCCATCAATTCCTGGGGCCTTTCCCAGCTTAATCTTCTTCATCGCCTCCACTACTTCCGACCTACTTCCTAAGTGATTTATTTTGTTTATTACACCTTACTGTCTACATAAATGTGTGTGTGTGTGTGTGTGTGTGTGTGTGTGTGTGTGTGTGTGTGTGTGTGTGCATGTGATTGTGTGTGCACGTGTGTGTCCTCAGGTATGGGATCTACATGAGAGCCCCACAGCCGTCAACACCATCCAGACCATCGCATCCGTGGGCCGCATCAAGTGGCGGCCGAACACCAAATACCACATCGCCAGGTGGGTCAGGCCAGAGAGAAAATAGAGGTGGAGGGAGGAGAGGGAGGGGGAGGCCAAGGATGAGATGGGGGGATGGAGTGGAGAGGTATATGAGAGAGGGGGGTGTGAGCTGGGAACAGGACAGTGAAATAGCAGGGGACAGGGCAACATGGAGGTGATTTGTTTGTGGCCACCCCTTACATAATTAAGGTGTCTGGCAATAGATAGACAGATATAGATTTTGAAGTGAATGAGTGTTGTAGTGTGGATGGAGAGTGAGGAAGTGAAGGAGTGTTGTGGTGTGGATGTGATAGCGTTAGGAGAAAGATATTGAGGTGGTTTGGCAATGTGGAGAGGATGGAGAGTGAGAAACTGACTGGGAGAGTGTATGTGAGTGAGGTGGAAGGGGGGAAAGGGAAGGGGAGACCAAAGATGAGATGGAGGGATAGAGTGGAGAGGTATATGAGAGAGGGGGGTGTGAGCTTGGGGTAGGGCAGTGAAATTGTGGGAGGCAGGGTGACATGGTGATGATGATGATGATGGTGAAAGGCTGATGCTGATGATGATAATAATAATAATAATAATATAATAATAATAATAATAATAATAATAATGACAATAATAATAATAATAATGACAATAATAATAATAATAATAAGAAGAAGAATGACAATAATATTGATAATAATAATAATAATAAAAATAACAATAATACCAGTACTAATAATGTGCCCCTGTCCCCCACAGCTCTGCCCTGCTGTGGGACTGCAGTATCAACGTGTGGGACACCCGCCGGCCCTACATCCCTATCGCAGCTTTCCACGAACACCGCAACCTCACCACCGGGATATGCTGGACCGCTGACCCCAGTACCCTCCTCTCGGTTGGCAAGGTGGGCAGTGAAAAGGATAGCACAGGGGTGGGAAGGCACTCGTTTCAGTTGTATCATTTATAAAAGTTTCAACATGCTTCTATGCACCGGCCTTGGTCCAGGCCGTCTCAAAATGAACGGATCTCGAATTTGGCTGTCTGTTATCTTGTTTTTGTTATTTCTTGGGGGGAACAATCTTGCGGGACCCTGGCCTTTGGTTCCTTCTTCCTTGCATACAAAAAAATAAAAATAAAGAAAAGAAAGAAAGAAAACTGCTGCTTCCAGGGTGTAAATGGTGAGTACTAGTGCTGTCAGTGATGTTGTGCCCGTTGTGTTCAGGACTGCACTGTGATCCAGCACTGGTACCCTGACGCTGTGAGGCCCATGGAGGACGTCAACCCGGCGGCGCTGGCTGTGAGTGCACTGGGCTGCCTCTCTGCCGCACGGCCCAACACACCTGCCACCCTGCCACCACCCACCACCACACCCACCTCACCCGCCACACCACAGTCCGCCACGCCATCACCACGCACCAACACACTGGGGTAAGTACAGTACTGTATGCATGATTTGTCCTGTGATCTACACACACCGCCACCCACTACCACGCCTACCACCCACCATCACACCTACCTCACCTACCACACCACGATGCACCAACACACTCGGTTCTGTGCTGTATATTTTGTGTGTGTCTTGATCAACACAGTATAGAAGGCATGGTGTTGATTTTATACATGTATATTTATGATGGTAATGAAGTAATTCTCTCTGTATTGGTAAAGGCGTCTTGTAGGCAGTGGCATAGGTGGTGAGAGTTGCAGCAGCCGTCCAATGGTGTCAAAGGTGGGGTTGGCACAGAGTGCAGTGGGTGGCACACTGTCCACGCAGCATCTCATAATGTCGGCACAGCAGTACATCCTCACTGGTCGTTCACTCACGGAAATATGCGAGCACAACGCTGCCATAGCTAGGGGTCTGTCCAGGCACCAGGTGAGGGCAATGCAGCTGTTCCTTAACCTTTACCTGCAAAGTACCAATTGTGCATTTTATTTCTGCAGACAAAAGAGCCTCCAGTCTGACAGTACAGTGTTTGGCCGTCAGTTGAATTGAACGTGGTTGTGAACTTCTGTCAGGTTACACTAGACATTCCATAGACTTGTGTGTAGTTCATATACTAAAACTGACTACACTGCCTTAGGTGGCCTTGACGTGGCAGATGTTACCACTCCTGTACCGTGGTGGTGGTGGTGGTGGCGGACCAGAGTTGCTGCCCCCCGCCCCACCCTCACACCAGCCACCACCACCACCACCGCCCGCCACCACCCGAGACGACGCCATAGCCACACCCGACACCATACAGGACCCAGACCAGAGGTGGGGCGTGTGGGGAAGTGGGGGTGGAAGAGGGAAAGTGAGGGATGGAAGTGGGGAAGTGAAGGATGGAAGTGGGAAAGTGAGGGATGGAAGTGGGGAAGTGAAGGATGGAAATGGGAAAGTGAGGAAGTGGGGATGGAAGTTTGGAAGTGAAGGATGGAAGTGGCAAAGTGAGGGATGGAAGTGGGGAAGTGAGGGATGGAAGTGGGGAAGTGAGGGATGGAAGTGTGGAAGTGAGGGATGGAAGTGGGAAAGTGAGGGATGGAAGTGGGGAAGTGAGGGAGGGAAGTGGGGAAGTGAGGGATGGAAGTGTGGAAGTGGGGGTGGAAGTGTGGAAGTGGGGGTGGAAGAGGGAAAGTGAGGGATGGAAGTGGGGAAGTGAGGGATGGAAATGGGAATGGAAGCAAGGGATGGAAGTGTGGATGAAAGTGATGGAAGTGCTACCTTTAAAACTGAGAAGGTGAACACTGGGGGTAGGGTTGTGTGAGAGGCAGACTGAAAAAGAGGTGGGACGAGGCCATAGAGTGTGACCTCAGGGATAAGGCACTGAATCGGGAGGCTGCCAGAGACTGAGGAGCCTGGAGAACCGTCATTAGGTAACCAAGGCTGACTTATGCACGTTGGAGCCTTTATAAATGATACGATACGAACAATATGATAGTTTTGCTCAGTTAATAATCCAGTATCAGTTATATAGGAGAAGTTGTGATATAAATAGTAGTACAAGTATAACACTTCTCTTGCTCTCTGCCCAGTCAGTGTTATCAGTGTCTGCCCGGCATCATTTATTCCTTACCTACTCCTGCTTCCACACCCACACCAGCAGACTGAACCATATCCCTGCAACACATAATATCCTACTCCTCTTGCCACACCCACACCAGCATACTGAGCCATATCCCTGCAACACATAATATCCTACTCCTCTTGCCACACCCACACTGGCAGATCGAGCCATATCCCTGCAACACATAATATCCTACTCCCACTGCCACACCCACACTGGCAGACTGAGCCATATCCCTGCAACACATAATATCCTACTCCCACTGCCACACCCACACCAGCAGACTGAGCCATATCCTGCAGCACCTAAAACACCAGTTGGAATATTCTAGTGTAGTGCTATTTTTTGGATTATCATTTATTTTATTTTATTTTTTGTTTCATCATCATCATCATCATTTTTTTTATTATTTTATTTCTTATTTTTTATTTTTTATCATCATCATCATTTTTTATTTATTTTTATTTATTTATTTATTTATTTTTTCTATCATCCCTGACTTACTGCGAGATCTGCCCTTTGTTTCCAGGTCATCGCGCCATCTCTCAGGAGGTGATGGTGGCGGTGGCGGGGTTGGTGGCGGAGGTGACACATCGGGAGGGCTGAGTGCTGAGGAGGGCGACACCGAGACAGACGACACCGACACACACGACCTTAAGCTGACCAACATTGCCAGGTGAGAGAGAGGGAATGGGGGGGGGTATGTGTCCTTGTCTTGCTCTGTGGTTTGTGTGAGGTAGAGGTGAGGCAGCCAGGTGAGGTGAGGCAAGAATGGCAGGCAGGTGAGGTAAGGCAAGAGTGGCAGGCAGGTGAGGTGGGTATGAGGCAGACAGGCAGGCAGGCAGGCAGGTGAGGTGAGGTGAGGCAAGAGTGGAAGGTAGGTAAGGTGGGTATGAGGCAGGCAGGCAGGCAGGCAAGGTGAGGGTGGCAGAGTCAGTAGAGAGGTGGCCTGCAGTCGCAGTGGACCCAGGTTCGTGTGCCGGCTGGGGCTCAAAATAGTTTAAGGAATTGAATTTTGTTAAAGCAGCCATTACGTATCAACCACAAGACCCACTGACATATAAAAATCTATCTATCTCTATCTATTGCCAGACACCTTAATCCTGTAAGGGGTGGCCACAAACAAATCGCCTCCGTCGCCCTGCTCCCAGCTCACACTCCCCTCTTTCATATACCTCTCCACTCCATCCCTCCGTCTCATCTTTGGCCTCCCCCTCCCTCTACCCCCCTCCATGTCACTCACATATACTCTCCTCATCAGTCTCTCACTCATCCTCTCCACATGGCCAAACCACCTCAGTGTGCTTCTCCTAATGTACTGTATAATATTGATGGTGATGATAATGATGATGATGATGATGGTAGTATATAATACTGATGGTGATAATGATGATAACAATGATGATGATGATAATACCAGATGATACTGACGATGATGATAGCCGTGATGAGAACAATAATAATAATAATAATACATCCCCCCCCCCTCCCAGTGGCATGACGGCAACCCAGGACTTCTTCTTTGGGGATGGTGAGGTGAGCCAGGTCAGCTTCGAGTACGACGCTCTGCCCACCCTCGACCCCGCCCTGGACCCCACCCTCGACCCTGCACGAGACTGGACGCTGCCAACGGAGGCGTTTGAACCCCGGCAGGACATACTGTACCGCTCCCCCGCCCTACCACAGCAGTTTACCACACCCGATGACATGCAGGACACAGGTAGAATGTTTTTGCCTTTTTAAATTTTTTTGTATTGATATATTGTACATATAATGCTGAATAATGCAGGCGCTGGGACAGGTTCAGTACAAGTCATATCTGAATGGCCAGGAATATGTCAGGAAACATCCAGTGTGTTGTCTATCTATCTATTGCCAGACGCCTCAATCCCGTTTGGGGTGGCCACAAACAATTCGCCTCCAAGTCGCCCTGTCCCCCGCCATTTCACTGCCCTGCTCCCAGCTCACACCCCTCTCTCTCATATACCTCTCCACCCCATCCCTCCATCTCATCCTCGGCCTCCCCCTCCCTCTTCCCCCCTCCACCTCACTCACATACACTCTCTTCATCAGTGTGTTGTGACTTTGTTTATTTGTCTGTAACTTTTTAGGTCGTAATAGTGATAGAGTGTATGCATATTATTACAGTATATTTAAAATAAAGACATTTTGATTTTATTCAGTGATTTTTTTTCTCTGATTATAATTGACTATAATCACTTGATTAAAATCATTTTATTTTAATCACGCAACCCTGGTAGTGAGGATGTTGAGTGGGTAGATAGGTGTGGATGTCGGTGTGGGGAGCTGGCAGCTGGAATTATTAAGTAAACAGAGCAGTATTAACCCCCTATAACTCTATAACTCTACCCCTTTAACTCCATATTCCCTTGCAGAAGGAGAATCAAGTTACGTGGTGTCGGGGGTGAGGGCGTTGGGCGGGCTGACGGGTGTGGATGTGGGGGTGGTGGGTGTGGGAGAGCCGGGGTGGGAGTGCGGGGAGTTGGTGGCGGAGATGCTGCAGCACTACGCCGCGCTGGGGGACGTCCAGATGGCCGTCACTTGCTTCATTATCCTCGGCCATAGAGTCAAGGTGCGATGCTGTGTTGTTGTGTATTATTATGACATTATTATTATTATAGTATTACTTTTATTATTATTATTATTATTATTACTTTTATTTTTATTAATATTATTATTATTCC
The DNA here is from genome assembly GCF_032717465.1 of Coenobita brevimanus. Lineage (NCBI taxonomy): Eukaryota > Metazoa > Arthropoda > Malacostraca > Decapoda > Coenobitidae > Coenobita > Coenobita brevimanus. The sequence goes on along the minus strand of NC_136957.1, from coordinate 34,991,801 downwards.
TTGTACTTTATAATTTATCATACCATTATTGTTGTTAATATTATTATTATTTTTTTGATCTTTTATTTTAAATCATTATTGTTATACCTTATGTCATCTTCATATTATTATTATTATTTTATTATTATTACTACCGGTATTATTATTATTATTATTATTGTTATTACTACTACTATTATTATTATTATTATTGTTATTACTACTACTATTATTATTATCATTATTATTATTATTGTCATATATCATACCATATGGCCTATCCACAAACCAACATCTCTTTAAATACCACCTCCCTGTCTACCAACCAACCCAGCTGAGTACTTACATCCTACTTACAGGGTCTGCTGGAGGAGGCACAGGTGGAGCACTGGTTTATGTCCTACATTGACACGTTGCATCGTTTCCAGCTGTACAACGTGGCAAACGAGGTCATTCAGTTGGCAGGTGAGTCATTAGCTGATGTTATTTTTTACTTTATTATTAGAAGAGTAGTATTGTTGTTATTATTATTATTATTATTATTATTATTATTTTTTATTATTCCATCCACTCACTTGATGAAGTGCTGCTCTCGGGTGTCTGCCCTTCTTTCCTTCCTTCCTCTTCTGCCTTTCTTTCCTTCATTCTTTCCTTGTCCTTCTGCCTACGGATGACTTTACACTCCCTCTTATGTCTTTCTTTCCTTCATTCTTTCCTCTTCCTTCTGCCTGTGGGTGACTCTACACTGAGTGACAAGACAAATGGTTTCCTGTACACCAGGAAGCCATTTAATACGCCGGGTGGTAACCATATAACCAAATTATGGTGCCTGGTGGTTTAGTGAGTAATTATTGCGCTCTAATTGGATTGAGCCGGTGAAGGTTTATATCCAAGGGGTGGTTGGGGTTTATTGCTCATGTAATACAACTCAGGGATGAGTGAGGCTGGTCACACTCATCTTAAATGTCAGGACCAACTTGCCTAGCCCCGGGTTCCTACGCTCCTCATGGGGCAACGTAGGATTGGATGATGAATGAATGAAAAATGATTATTACTGAATATAATTAAAGTTTCATTGCCATATTAATCTAACGCTGAACTTTCCTGAGATTGAATTGATGACAAATATACAAAGAAGAAGGAACCAAAGGCACTTACAGAAGGCTGCCCACACTCCTTTCTTGTGGTTTTGAAGGTAATGTTTATTATTATTATTATTATTATTTATTATTATTTATTTACTTACTTTTTTTATTCCCCAGCATTCCTGCCATCTGTAATGCAGCTCAACCAGCAGTCCACTACCGTCACGTTGCAGTGCGGCCGGTGCAACTACACACTCACCAAGAATAGCCTCGTGTGTTGCAAGGTTAGATGAGCAGTTTGTGTTGTGATGGGAGTGTGTTTTAGCCCCGTGTGTTGCAAGGCTCGGTGTTTGGTTTTGCTTGTGTTGTGATGGGCATTATTTCCCAACACCACAACACTCCTTCACTTGTCTGTCTCACCATGTAACTCTGCACATCCCCTCTCACATAACTCATTCCCACTCTCTCTCCTAGCCAGTCTCTCATTCTCCATCGTCTCCACATGGCTCATTTCCACTCCATCTCCTAGTCAGTCTCTCATTCTGCATCCTCTTTTCTCGTAACACTTTCAGTCACATCTACATCCACACCACAACACATTCCTTCACTTCTTCATTTGTCTGTCTGTCTCACCATGTAACTCTGCACATCCCCTCTCACATAACTCATTCCCACTCTCTCCTAGTCAGTCTCTCATTCTCCATCCTCTCCACATGGCTCATTTCCACTCCATCTCCTAGTCAGTGTGGTTGTGAAGTCTATATATTTATTTATTTATTATTTTCCTTATTGTTTTCCAGTGTGGTAATATTCATTTATTTATTTATTATTTTTGTCACGGGGTTTTTAAAATATCACGGTAATTTTAATATAAATGGTTAAATATTATTTAATTTGATAATAATATTCAATAATATTGAAGAGCAGAGACAATGATTGTCTTGCTACATCAAGCAACGATTACTTTACGCTGACTTGCTAAGATTCTCTAAGATCGAGAATTTATAAACTTTCTCAACAGTACACAGCAGAGACTAATTACTCACAATTGCTGAATTACTGTACTGTTAGCCTCTGGAGAAAGTTAATTCACCCCTGACAATAAATAACTAATACTAATAATAATAACATCAGGTTCTTGCTGATGCATTAACTCCTGGCACAACGGATTTTAAGTTAATACAAGACTGGTCTAAGTACCAGTTATGAATAGTAAAACGTTTATGCAAGCTAGGAGCTATATGGAAAATAAGCTTAATTATGGAGAAATGAAACAAGATTTACTCTACATTAAGCTCAAGAAATAGAACTGTTAAATTTATTAATTACAAAAATAAATTTAACATTACATTTCAAATCAAATCAATGAGACGCACTCGCTCACTCACACAGAAGCTAAATACTTACGCCTAGGAAAAACACCTTAACTAAGCTCTTAAAACTACGAAATACACAAAAGAAATACCAGTCGATGAATACTGTGTATCACCACTAAGGTGGGAGGACTGGATTAACTGTCTAGTGGAGCTTGGGGTGCTAGCTGACCTCTCCACTTCTGAGCACAGAACCTTTCTCCGCCACAGCAAACACAAGACTGAATTCAAATACATTGTATGGGCAGGACGCAAGGCGTGGCTAACGGTTGAGGGAAGTAGAGGCGAACGATAAAGAAACAATAGTATCGCTCAGTAGCGCACTTAGTGACGTGCATCAAATCGGTCACCCCTGAAAACGGTGACGAATGATTTGAAAAGTATACCCCCGAATTGGAGAGAGAAACGGTTAACTGAGCGATACACAGTGAGTTTTCCACTAATAGTTCGTGGCTTCTCACAAAAAGGAAATGTCGCGAATTGATTCGTGACATTACGCCCCATGAAAATTAAATCTTTCTTCCTTCAGAAGAAAGATTTCAATATACATACATATAAATCCTAACTCAGTCACACAAGATTCACACTGTGGTGTGTCTGCTATCCTGCTACAGGAGAAAATCGCAGTCGCCAGTGAGTGAAAAAACCTCGTATTTACGTTAATAGAAGCAAGCTTGAGGGAAAAACTCCGTGACGACGGTGAAAATCCTGTACTCAGGTCAAACTGAGCGAAAATTCGCTACATTTACACTGACAACTAATTGTTGTGTAGCGTGGTGTATGTAATACACGGTGTAGGTGTGACAGTTGTAGTGTAACTGTACCTACGTGTAAAATGACACAGTAAATAATATGGCGACGACGGAGGCAGAGGAGAAGAGGCGGCAGCGTGCGGCAGACGATCAGCTGGTCCGCACAGCAAAACTGCTACACCCATTGCTGAACCTGCAAAACCAATTAAGGTGGAGCATCAAAAGTGTCAATGAGACAAAATTCTTATTATGTTACAATTACTCTCTGGCTAGCAGTCAGTACATGCTATGAAAAGTACACTCGAGGTCGCCATTAATTTTAGCACACGATTATGGTCGCCAAGTTGAGAATCCCTGTGCAAACTCGGGTCTTCCATAGCCTCGAACTGCACACGGGTCCTCAACCTGTGCCTCAACCTACAGTATTTATATTAATATCGGAGAGCTGAGAAACCTTGTGCAAACTTGGGTCTTCCATAGCCTCAAGTCGCCTCTGCAGAGTTCTCACTTCCCCCTTAACCTACAATACAATACTTATATTAGTACCGGGAAGCTGAAAATCCTTGTGCAAACTTGGGTCTTCCATAGCCTCAAGTCGCCTCTGCGGAGTTCTCTCTCGAACTTCCCCCTTAACCTACAGTACTTCTATTAGTACCAGGAAGCTGAGAATCCTTATGCAAACTTGGGTCTTCCATAGCCTCAAGTCGCCTCTCAACTTCCCCTTAACCTACGGTACATATATTAGTACCGGGAAGCTGAGAATCCTTATGCAAACTTGGGTCTTCCATAGCCTCAAGTCGCCTCTCAACTTCCCCCTTAACCTACAATACTTATATTAGTATTGGGAAGCTGAGAATCCTTGTGCAAACTTGGGTCTTCCATAGCCTCAAGTCGCCTCTCAACTTCCCCCTTAACCTACGGTACATATTATGTATGTACAGGCCCTGGACATACTGTGTCCTGTGGGGCCAATGGGCGAGACATCAGGTCTGCACCCACTTCACCACTACCCTGTCTCTCAACTGACTCAGAGATTACAGGTGTGGTTATGAATGGCACAGGAAGGGCATGTCCCTGATTAGTGGTGATACTTTGGCACACACTACAGGAACGGACAAAACTATCTATGTCCCGTCCCATCCCTGGCCAGAAAAAGTCAGCTCGGATACGGCCCTGGGTCTTCCTTTTGCCCAGGTGACCTCCTGAGGCTGAACAATGACCCCATTGTAACACTGCTGGGCGGTACTTGGCGGGAACGACAAACTGCAGTCGAACCTCGCCCTCGGGTGTTCGTGACTCACGGTAGAGCCGTCCTTGTTTACGAAGGAACTTGGCTCGACCTCCCCGTGAATACTTAATCACTCGACCCTTTTGTTTATTCCGCACGGCAGCAAGTGTCGGGTCAGAATGTTGTTCTTGTACAACAAGTTGACTGCACATCAGATCTTGCGGCGATTCAATGATCACTGGGGTGACACAGTCTGGAGCCTCAGCCATGGCTCGTGTTACCGCAGCAGCCGAAGTCTGAGTGGCGCCATCATCGGAGCAACAATCCTTGGCTCCTTGAATATTGCCTACTATCAAGTCAAATAGAGGCTCTGGCATGACAACCGCAAGTGTCGTACCAGTATAAAATGGAGATGCCACCTGGATACATGCCTCAGGGAACAATCTCACTGATCCATCAATAAGGCTTGCATGGATCTGTCGACCTGTATACTGCTCAGGCCGAACTAAACTCTGCTTGACAGAGCAACCTGAGGAACCATTGTCTCTCAGGACCTTCACAGGAATGTCTCCCACAAACCCTGGCTGAACAAGGAAGGTACTGTCACCTGTGGGAGGGCCTGTGGAGGAAGCAGCTAGCCACTCATGAGGCTGCTGAATTGATGTGGCAAACATTGTGCCTTGAGGGTTATATACTTGAGAAGATGGAACATTGGCCATCTGTGGAGGGGGGTTCACTGTCACTGTGGGACTAGTGAACTGTGGGGAAGTACCCACACTGGTAGGGACGTGACCACCGTGCTGCTGCTGAGGAATGAAGGCTGCATTTGCTTCCTGCCTCTTTTGAGCTGGTGGTGAAAAAGTTTGTCCCGACGGTCGGTTGCGTGGCTGATACTGCTGCTGGTTGGGGTGCTTGTTGTACCGCTTCCACTCAGGTTTCTGAGTGTTTTGCCCCTGGTCCTTCCACTGCGGTTTTGGACCTTGGCCATTATTCTGAGAATGACCTTGTTGCTGGGATTCAGTCTGAGACTGCTTCCCAGACTTATCAGTATCTTTTCTGCTCCAGGTGTTTTGCTTACGAGCTTGATACCCGTATGCAGTAAAGAATGCGTCAGCCTTCTCTGCCATTTGGCTGGCATCTTTCACCTGGCAGATCTTAAGCTGTGCTATGAGCTCAGCAGGCCACGACCTCTCTAGCTGTGTACGCAGCATAAGGTCAATTATCCCCTCACGCGTGGAAGGAGTTTCACCTTTCTCCATCCACTCATTTAAGTAAGCTGTGAGACGATCAAGGAACTGAACAGCTGTCTCCTTGTCTTGGAGACGAGCTCGCATGAACTGAACTTTGGCGTCGTCTACTGTGAGACCATACGCCTTAATGAGTGCAGCTTTCATCATCTCATATGTGAGATTGTCTCCACGAATTCTGTGGAGAATATCGAGGGCAGGGCCCTCAAATAGGCTAAGAAACTGAAGCCGCTTAGCTGCCTCATCCAGTTGATATAAGTCTGCCATGTCCTCAAAACGAGCTATGTACGGCTCGATTCGCTCGCTTTCCTTGTATGAAGGAAGCTTGATGCGTGGGGTCGCCAGGACATGTGCAGGGAGAACGCTCGTGGAGCTTTGACCAACTGCACCAGACGTGTCTGAAGCCAAGGAATCTCGCTTGAGCTTCAGCACTTCAAGTTCATGTTCTCGTTCTTTGTCTCGTTGTTCACGCTCGTATTCGCGCTGTTCTCGCTCGTGTTCGCGCTGTTCTCGCTCGTGTTCGCGCTGTTCTCGCTCTTTTCTAACTCGAGCTCGCGTTGTTTCTGCTCGTGTTCGCGCTCCTTTTCGCGTTCCTCACGCTGTTCTCGCTCGTATTCGCGCTGTTCTCGCTCGCATTCGCGCTGAATCCTACGCTCTTCACGAGCATCTTTCTCACGTTCTTGCTCGTAATTGAACCGTGAGAGAACGTAACTCTGTATTTTCTCTGGGTCTGTGAGACCAATATCTTTGGCTTCCTGTACATATACAGCTGTAGCCATGATGCTAGCTCAATTTACTAAGTAACCGAAATTGAGTACTGACTGCTTAGCGACGAATACTAATAAACACAAGTAAAGAATACAGACACAAGCTAGTGGTGATCAGTCTTATCTAGTTAACTGGCAAAAATAAATCAAAAATGTAAATGACTGGGAAGACTCAATAATAAACACAATGGGTACGGCGACTTCCCAGAAGCGAATAAAATTGTCTGGCGTTACCAAAAATAAACTAGAGTTAAGTATTCTTTTGATTAATAAAGCAAAATTCACTTGCTAAATTAACGGTAAACACCAGTAAGCTTGTGCCTATAAACTTTAATGATAAATACCTAAATATGAATGAGTGAGCACTATCTCGTAAATAGCTTTAGAGCTAGGAGTTAATATCCTGGAATGAGGTCGCCAATTGTCACGGGGTTTTTAAAATATCACGGTAATTTTAATATAAATGGTTAAATATTATTTAATTTGATAATAATATTCAATAATATTGAAGAGCAGAGACAATGATTGTCTTGCTACATCAAGCAACGATTACTTTACGCTGACTTGCTAAGATTCTCTAAGATCGAGAATTTATAAACTTTCTCAACAGTACACAGCAGAGACTAATTACTCACAATTGCTGAATTACTGTACTGTTAGCCTCTGGAGAAAGTTAATTCACCCCTGACAATAAATAACTAATACTAATAATAATAACATCAGGTTCTTGCTGATGCATTAACTCCTGGCACAACGGATTTTAAGTTAATACAAGACTGGTCTAAGTACCAGTTATGAATAGTAAAACGTTTATGCAAGCTAGGAGCTATATGGAAAATAAGCTTAATTATGGAGAAATGAAACAAGATTTACTCTACATTAAGCTCAAGAAATAGAACTGTTAAATTTATTAATTACAAAAATAAATTTAACATTACATTTCAAATCAAATCAATGAGACGCACTCGCTCACTCACACAGAAGCTAAATACTTACGCCTAGGAAAAACACCTTAACTAAGCTCTTAAAACTACGAAATACACAAAAGAAATACCAGTCGATGAATACTGTGTATCACCACTAAGGTGGGAGGACTGGATTAACTGTCTAGTGGAGCTTGGGGTGCTAGCTGACCTCTCCACTTCTGAGCACAGAACCTTTCTCCGCCACAGCAAACACAAGACTGAATTCAAATACATTGTATGGGCAGGACGCAAGGCGTGGCTAACGGTTGAGGGAAGTAGAGGCGAACGATAAAGAAACAATAGTATCGCTCAGTAGCGCACTTAGTGACGTGCATCAAATCGGTCACCCCTGAAAACGGTGACGAATGATTTGAAAAGTATACCCCCGAATTGGAGAGAGAAACGGTTAACTGAGCGATACACAGTGAGTTTTCCACTAATAGTTCGTGGCTTCTCACAAAAAGGAAATGTCGCGAATTGATTCGTGACAATTTTCTTTATTATTTTTCAGTGTGATTGTGATGTCTCTTTATTTATTATTTTCTTTATTGTTTTTCATTGTGGTTGTAATGACTGTTTATCAGTTTATTTATTTTCTTTATTGTTTTTTAGTGTGGTTGTAGTATCTGTTTATTCATTTATTTATTTATTTTCTTTATTGTTTTTTAGTGTGGTTGTAGTATCTGTTTATTCATTTATTTATTTATTTTCTTTATTGTTTTTTAGTGTGGTTGTAGTATCTGTTTATTCATTTATTTATTTATTTTCTTTATTGTTTTTCAGTGTGGTTGTAGTATCTGTTTATTCATTTATTTAGTTATTTTCTTTATTGTTTTTCAATGTGGTTGTGACTTCTATCTGTTTATTTTCTGTATTGTTAAAGTGTGGGTGTATGACTAGTATTTTCTTCATTTATTTTTCTTTCTCTTTCTTATTGTCTTTATTGTTTTCCATTGTGGTCGTGATGTCTGTTTATTTATTTCTCATTTTCTTTGTTCTTTTTCAGTGTGGTTGTGTGACGGGGACGTGCGCGGTGTGTCATGGTGTGGTGCGGGGGCTGTATGTGTGGTGCCAGGGCTGTCTTCATGGCGGCCACATGCACCACATCAGGGACTGGATGGCCAACAATACAGCGTGTCCAACTGGCTGTGGCCACCTTTGTGAATACACCTAGCACGCACATACGCGCATACCTCCTGCACACATACATACATATTTATACATAGTTCCTACATGCACACATTATACAAACATACACCAAACACATACTACCTCCTGCACACATTCATACATATTTATACATAGCACTTCCAACATACAACCTACATACAGACATTACATTATACACGCATACACCTAGCATGCATATACTGCCTCCTGCACACATACATACACATTCCACCATGTACATGCACATACTACCTCCTGTGCACATACATACATACATATACATAGCACATCTTACATGCATACACTACACACATTAGCTCATAAATTTGCCATCTTCAGTATGCATACACACACACACAATACACATAATTACAAAAACAATCCTTAATATACACACCTATCATATAAACATCCATTCATATATAATACACACACACACACACACACACACACATTAAGTATCCACAATCTCACCCTCTGTCTTGTTTGTATATAAATTAATAAAACTTTCTATGCTCAAATTATCTCAGAAAACATAATGTGATAAAAGACTGTGTATTATAACTGTTTAAAAAAATATGGAAAAAGTTTAAATACAAAAGATTTAATATAACTGTGTGTTTTTGGTCCAATAGCCTTGTATTATTATTATTGTTGTTGTACCATTATTATTATTTATTCTTATTATTCTTATTGTTACATATTACTATTTTTATTATTAACTCCATGATGCTTGGTGGTTTTATGGGTTAAGATATCCATACTAACTGTATCTCATAAAGATTTAAATCCAAGAGATGGTTGGGATTTACATTATTACTAACAGAATACCACTCTGGGAAGAGCAACTGGTCACTCACCTTACATCTCAGGACTAAATAGCCTAACCCTGGGCCCTCCTCCTCCTCCCTCCATCTCCTTTTCCTTCTCCATGTCCTCCTCCTCCTTCTCCTTCCATCTCCTCTTCCTTTTCCCCCTCCCACTCCTCCACCTTCTCCCTCTCCCTCTCCATCTCCTCCTCCCTTATCTCCTCTTCCTCCTCTAGACCTTGCAAACTTAACACCAAACCACCCGGCATCTAGAAAAGGCTTTAAGTACATGAAAGAATACCAGAAGTTTACATTTTTAGTTCACAATTTTATTTACTGACAAATTGAAAGGGAAATCGGAAAATACACATTCATGTCAGTCCCTGCTTCTGAGGACACCTGTAATCTGGTGTATGGAATTATTTATATTTTTTATTTATTTCTGTGGTTTTTCCCACCTCTGTTCATCTAAAAAAAAAAAAAAAAAAAAAAAATGCTCCTAACCCAATGCTTTGTGGACTGGAGTTAAAAAATACTGACAGGTTACGTTATCAATATAAGGTTTGATGTATCCTCCCCACCCAATTTTGCACTGCCAGCTGATGACTTTATTCTTGCTGCCTCCAGACAACTATATTCAACTCAGGAGGATTCAAACCCATCACTGTAGCAAAAAGAGTAAGGAGAATTCAGACATCATCATAGTGAAAAGGGTATGAATTCAAACTCATCATCCCAGTGAAAAGTGTAATGAGAATTCAAACATCCTGGTAAAACAAGGTAAGAATTCAAACTCCTCCCAGTGAAAAGGGTGAGGAGAATTAAAACACGAAAACAAAATACGTCTATACAAACATAAAAACTTGACAGAATGGCCAGACATGAGCAAACTGGGGAAAAATTAAAAAAAAGAATTCACTGATTACACATTAAAACTAAGCCTAAACTCTCTGTGAATAACCTGCATGAGTGTGAGTAAATGTCAGTTCAAGATCCATCACTATTCACCACAAAACACATCTTACTCAACTATGGTCCCTTCATACACCTTCCTGATCTTATACTGTATTCCACTTTCATAATCTTGTATTCAGTTCAGTACAATTTTATCATCATCATCATTCTCATTATCATCCTCCTCCTCATCATCATCATCCTTATCATCCACATTATCATCACCATCATCATCCACATTAACACATCATCATCATCAACATTATAATCATCATCACATCATCATCCTTATCACCATCATCATCATCATCCTCATTATCACCATCATCATCATCATCATCATCCTCATTATCACCATCTGCATTATCATCATCATCATCAACATAATCACCTCATTCCCCACTAGTTTGTGAGGTGAGATTGCCAGATATAGAAGAGGAAAGCAGAAATGTAGAATTGTCACTATATTGCCCAGTGAAATGAGAGACTGACTAGGAGTGTGTGAATGAGGTGGAGGGAGATGAAGAGGGAGACGAAGGATAAGATGGAGGGATGGAGAAGGGAGGTATACGAGATGAGGGTGTAAGTTGGGGGGAGGGCAGTGAAATGGCAAGGGACAGGGCAACATGGAGGTGATTTGTTTGTGGCCATCCTTTACAGGATTATGGCATCAGGCTATAGATAGATATATAAATAGATAGAATATACACATTAACTGAAAACTTACAATTTCTATCTACCTATCTCCTGCCAGATGCCTTAATTCCGTAAGGGGTGGCCACAAACAAACTGCCTCCATGTCACCCTGTCCCTGTAATTTTGTTGCCCTTCCCCCCATTTACACCACCCTCACTCACACCTCTCTTCTCCATCCCTCCATCTCATCCTTGGTCTCCCCCTTCCTCTCCCCCCCCACCTCACTCACATACACCCTCCTAGTTAGTCTCTCACTCTTCATCCCTACATCTTATCCTTGGTCTCCCCCTTCCTTCCCCCCCCTCCATCTCACATACACCCTCCTAGTTAGTCTCTCACTCTCCATCCTCTCCACATGTGACGAGGGTAAATAATGTTTGGTGCTGTTTACGTAAATACACCATTGGCCACCTCCGCCATCTTGAGTCCACCAAGGGTATAGATAAGGCTCTCCTGGTTAGCCTCGTCCCCCTCGGCCTCGACCCAGAGCTTCAACATGTATGCTGCCCGCGCTTCGTCACTTGACCCATTGCTCTCTATGTACTCAATCTGTGGGTAAAAGAGGCAGGAAGATTTATTACCACTATATATTTTAGAATTTCTTTATTTTTTTTTTACCACTAGCCACTCAGTTCCCAGATCTTTATTGCAACTGAAGGTGAATTAATAAAGAATTTTATTATATGGATCCTTGCTAATTGGAGGCTTTATTACTACCTTATTTTTATATTTCCTCAAGTATCTATTGGATATGTTTATGTGAAGGTACAGTATGTGGTGAAATTTTTGGGGGCCTATCTGATGGAGCCAGGATTCCGTGGGCTTGAATGATGAGTGAATGGAAGCGTGGCCCATTGAACTGAGCAAACTTAGTGTCTGTTAAATCCTGTATCTGATTTTCACATAACTCAGTGGCATAATAAGACAATACTTCCTTTACACAGCACTTCTTCATGACTAGCACTACACTCCAATGTTAATCTGTTACTAGTCAGCATTCAGAATGGAAAGATGGCAATATTTGGCTGAGAGAGAGAGAGCATCCAACCCACCTCATCGTCTTCATTCCCTAGTTTCTTCGCCAGCACCTTCCACTTGTCCTTCCCCAGTGCTTGCAGATTCTTGGCTAGGGCTTGCTGTTCCTCCACGGTAATGGCCTTCAACTCCTTCCTCTCCCCTCCCTCCGCTCCCTCCTCCTCCATCTCCTCTTCCTCCTTCACCACCTCGCCCTCCGCTAGCCCCGCCACCACCTTCTCGTCCTCCTTCTCCTCCTCCTCCTCCACTTTGATGTCTCCACTCAGCTGTGACTGTGGAGGGAAAAATGTCAGCGTTCTATCAGGGTGGAATTTTATATACAGTACATTGTTTTTTCCTTCATTCAATCATTCATCCATCCAACCATCCATTCATCCATCCATCCATCCATTTATCCAACAATTAGTTCATACATCCAACCACCCATTCATCCATCCATCCATTCATTCATAACAAATTCATTCATCCAACCACCCATTCATCCATTCATTCATAACAAATTCATCCATCCATTAATCCATCTACCCATCCATTCATCCAACAATTACTTCATACATCCAACCATCCATCCATCCATTCATTCATAACAAATTCATCCCTCCAACCATCCATTCATTCAACCATCCATCCATTCATCCATCCAACAATTAATTCATACATTCAACCAACATGCATACCGTATGAACAGAAATATGGACAGACATACAGATTGATATATACAGACAAATGCATGAAGAAAGAAAGACAGTGGTATACAAACACAGAATTGTAGACAGTTATACAGAGACAAACAGACAGACACAGAAACAGACACACAGCGATATACAGACAAAAACACACCTACAGAAAAAGACAAACACACAGAAACGCAGATACAGACAGACAAACACAGACAGACAGACACACACACACACACAGATATACTAGTACAGACAGACAAACATAAAGAGAAACAGACACAGACAGATATACAATCAGACAAATACAGAGAAAAACAGACACAGACACACAAACACACAGAAACAGACACACAGAGATAGCTATACAGAGACACAGACAGTTATACAGACACAAACAGACACACAGACTAACCGGCAGATCTTTGGCCAGCTTGCGTATCATGGTGGTGAGGTACTCTGGGAGGGTGGCGATGGGGCTGGCTGAGTGGGTGAAGAAGTGCGGGGAACGACACGCCAGCAGCCGCAGCCCACGCCAGCCAAAGTTACTGTCGTTTACCAGTCTGGGGAGGGGAGGGGAGAGGAGGGGAGAGTATTAAACGAGCGGGAGAGTAAGGTGGGGAGGATGGAGAGTGCGAATATGGTGGGGAGGACGAAGAGTGCGAGTGTGGGGAAATGAGATGTAGCGCTTCATAACATTAGGAGTCAACCAAAGTTAGTCTCATTTACCAATTAAAAAAATAAATACATAAATAAAATAATAATAATAATCTATCTATCTACTGCCAGACGCCTTAATCCCGTACGGGGTGGCCACAAGCAAATCGCCTCCACGTCGCCCTATCCCCTGCCATTTCACTGCCCTGCTCCCAACTCACACCCCTCTCTCTCATATACCTCTCCACTCCATCCCTCCATCTCATCCTTGGCCTCCCCCTCCCTCTCCCCCCCCTCCACCTCACTCACATACACTCTTCTCATCAGTCTCTCACCCTCCATAATAATAATAATAATAATAATAATAACAATAATAATAAAGGGGCAATGTAGGATGGGATGATGGATGGATGAAATAAATAAATAAATAAAAAGAACTTTAAAAAAAATTGCAAGGTACCCACTAAGTTACTCAACCACTCACCTCTCGTTGTCTGGGAGTTCGGACTTGGCAGCGAGTTGGTCGATGGCCGGTGAGAAGTATGTCTCGAGGGAGGGCACAAAATCTCGGCCGCTCATCTTGCAGGCCTCGAGGTTGTCCGGGTGGATGTTCCAAAGGCGGGTCATCTCGGCGCTGCGAGCGGGATGGGCGGGGGAAAGTGTGGATATATGTGTTTTAATTTCCTTTTGGCTTATTTAAATTGAAGTATAAGGGATGAGGGAGTTGGTTTGTGTTAATGCTCTCTCTCTCTCTCTCTCTCTCTTACTCACTCACTCACTCACTCTCTCTCTCTCACTCACTCACTCTCTCTCTCTCTCACTCACTCACTCACTCACTCACTCTTTTCCCCTACAGACACATGCATACGACTGTGTGTGTTTTACTTTCCTTTTGGCATTTTGAATTGGAGTTTAAAGGATGAGGGAGTTGGATTGTGTTAATGCTCTCTCAGTCACTCACTCTCCCTGTTTCTCTCTCTCTCTCTCTGTCTCTCCCTCTCTCTCTCTCTCTCTTCCCTCACAGACAAATGCATACTCTCTCTCTCCCTTTCTCTCTCTCACCCCCCTTAAATATAACAAGAGGAAGAAAATCAAATGTGTTATAAAAATTAGGGAAAGACAAAATAGTACATGTCTCCTCTCTCTCTCTCTCTCTCTCTCTCTCAAATACACAACTACCAATAAAAACACACACCTCTTTCTCTCTCTAAACAACACACCTCTTTCTCTCTCTAAACAACACACCTCTTTCTCTCTCTAAACAACACACCTCTTTCTCTCTCTAAACAACACACCTCTTTCTCTCTCTAAACAACACACCTCTTTCTCTCTCTAAACAACACACCTCTTTCTCTCTCTAAACAACACACCTCTTTCTCTCTCTAAACAACACACCTCTTTCTCTCTCTAAACAACACACCTCTTTCTCTCTCTAAACAACACACCTCTTTCTCTCTCTAAACAACACACCTCTTTCTCTCTCTAAACAACACACCTCTTTCTCTCTCTAAACAACACACCTCTTTCTCTCTCTAAACAACACACCTCTTTCTCTCTCTAAACAACACACCTCTTTCTCTCTCTAAACAACACACCTCTTTCTCTCTCTAAACAACACACCTCTTTCTCTCTCTAAACAACACACCTCTTTCTCTCTCTAAACAACACACCTCTTTCTCTCTCTAAACAACACACCTCTTTCTCTCTCTAAACAACACACCTCTTTCTCTCTCTAAACAACACACCTCTTTCTCTCTCTAAACAACACACCTCTTTCTCTCTCTAAACAACACACCTCTTTCTCTCTCTAAACAACACACCTCTTTCTCTCTCTAAACAACACACCTCTTTCTCTCTCTAAACAACACACCTCTTTCTCTCTCTAAACAACACACCTCTTTCTCTCTCTAAACAACACACCTCTTTCTCTCTCTAAACAACACACCTCTTTCTCTCTCTAAACAACACACCTCTTTCTCTCTCTAAACAACACACCTCTTTCTCTCTCTAAACAACACACCTCTTTCTCTCTCTAAACAACACACCTCTTTCTCTCTCTAAACAACACACCTCTTTCTCTCTCTAAACAACACACCTCTTTCTCTCTCTAAACAACACACCTCTTTCTCTCTCTAAACAACACACCTCTTTCTCTCTCTAAACAACACACCTCTTTCTCTCTCTAAACAACACACCTCTTTCTCTCTCTAAACAACACACCTCTTTCTCTCTCTAAACAACACACCTCTTTCTCTCTCTAAACAACACACCTCTTTCTCTCTCTAAACAACACACCTCTTTCTCTCTCTAAACAACACACCTCTTTCTCTCTCTAAACAACACACCTCTTTCTCTCTCTAAACAACACACCTCTTTCTCTCTCTAAACAACACACCTCTTTCTCTCTCTAAACAACACACCTCTTTCTCTCTCTAAACAACACACCTCTTTCTCTCTCTAAACAACACACCTCTTTCTCTCTCTAAACAACACACCTCTTTCTCTCTCTAAACAACACACCTCTTTCTCTCTCTAAACAACACACCTCTTTCTCTCTCTAAACAACACACCTCTTTCTCTCTCTAAACAACACACCTCTTTCTCTCTCTAAACAACACACCTCTTTCTCTCTCTAAACAACACACCTCTTTCTCTCTCTAAACAACACACCTCTTTCTCTCTCTAAACAACACACCTCTTTCTCTCTCTAAACAACACACCTCTTTCTCTCTCTAAACAACACACCTCTTTCTCTCTCTAAACAACACACCTCTTTCTCTCTCTAAACAACACACCTCTTTCTCTCTCTAAACAACACACCTCTTTCTCTCTCTAAACAACACACCTCTTTCTCTCTCTAAACAACACACCTCTTTCTCTCTCTAAACAACACACCTCTTTCTCTCTCTAAACAACACACCTCTTTCTCTCTCTAAACAACACACCTCTTTCTCTCTCTAAACAACACACCTCTTTCTCTCTCTAAACAACACACCTCTTTCTCTCTCTAAACAACACACCTCTTTCTCTCTCTAAACAACACACCTCTTTCTCTCTCTAAACAACACACCTCTTTCTCTCTCTAAACAACACACCTCTTTCTCTCTCTAAACAACACACCTCTTTCTCTCTCTAAACAACACACCTCTTTCTCTCTCTAAACAACACACATCTCTTTCTCTCTCAACCACACACATCTCTCTCTCTCTCAGCCACACACATCTCTCTCTCTCTCTCAACCACACACATCTCTCTCTCTCTCAGCCACACACATCTCTCTCTCTCTCAACCACACACATCTCTCTCTCTCTCAGCCACACACATCTCTCTCTCTCTCAGCCACACACATCTCTCTCTCTCTCTCTCAACCACACATATCTCTCTCTCTCTCTCAACCACACACATCTCTCTCTCTCTCTCTCAACCACACACATCTCTCTCTCTCTCAGCCACACACATCTCTCTCTCTCTCAGCCACACACATCTCTCTCTCAGCCACACACATCTCTCTTTCTCTCAACCACACACATCTCTTTCTCTCTCTCAACAACACACATCTCCCTATCTCTCCTTCAACAACACCCCCCTCTCTCTCTCTCTCTCTCTCTCTCTATCTATCTCAACAACACCCCTCTCTCTCTCTCTCTCTCAACAACACACATCTCAATAACTTTCCCTCAACACACACATCTCTCTCTCTCTCTCTCAACAACACACCTCTCTCTCTCTCTCTCAACCACAAACATCTCTCTCTCTCTCTCTCAACAACACACATCTCTCTCTCTCTCAACCACAAACATCTCTCTCTCTCTCAACCACAAACATCTCTCTCTCTCTCCAACACACAACCACCAACGTAATTGCCAACATTTCCAACACTCACTTGCCCATCGAGTATTTCCCACGACTGTCCGCCTCTCGCACCAAGTCGCTCACTCGCCGCTTCAGCCTCTGTCGACGCGGCCCCCCTCGATTCTCTCCCTCCTCCTTCTGTGGGGTGGGAGACAAGAGAGGTTCAAGGTGATATAGTTATTGAATTTGTAGGAGGTATTTGCCTCTATAATTTACTCTTTTTTATGCTTTTTCTGTTTGTTATTAAGTCCATGATACGAATAATAATAATGATAGGAATAATACTGATACTAATAATAATAATAGAGGAGGTTTGGATGATGATGATGATGATGATGATGATGATAATAATGATGATGATGATGATGATGATGATGAAGACCATGCTATAGTTTGCTGTTATGACTGCTCTGTATTAATAAAAACAGCCCATCAGACCCCCACAAACACTACAAACACCCCCAACACACCCCACACCCACACACTCACCTCCTCTCCCTTGCCGTTCTGACGTGCCTTGCTCTTCTCCGCACTCTCCGGCTTCTTGAATTCCGGACATCCGTCGTTCTTCCACCCGCTCCACATCTCCTCACGCTGACAACAAAACCCAGTATTATAAACGGAAAAACAACAAGGCACAAATTCTCTCTCGCTCTCTCACCCCCCCCTCTCTCTATCTCTCTAGCCATGTGTTACTGTTTCAAAACCTTCCCTCCACCTTGAATGCTGACGCCAAAATAGGATGCTAGTCATGAAGAAGTGCTACGGAATGACAACAGATATATAACATGACAAACATTACAGAAAGACAAAATAGCACATCTGTCTGTCTGTCTCTCTCTTTCAGTCTCTCTCTCTTTCTCTCTGTCTCTGTCTGTCTGTCTGTCTGTCTCTCCCCTTAGGTAACACAAGATAAATGTTATGACAAAAATTATAGACAGACAAAATAGCATGTCTCTCTCTCCCTCCCTGTCTGTCTCTCTTTCTCTCTCTCTCTCCCCTTAAATAACACAAGATAAATGTTATGACAAAAATTACACAGACAAAACAGTATGTCTCTCTCTCCCTCCCTGTCTCTCTCTCTTTCTCTTTCTCTCCCTCCCTGTCTGTCTCTCTTTCTCTCCCTCCCTGTCCATCTCTCTTTCTCTCCCTCCCTGTCTGTCTCTCTTTCTCTTCCTCTCTCTCTCTCTCACCTTCAGGATGTGCTTCACGGTGGCCAAAAACTTGTGTCCGTCGGGGGGTGTTTCTTCCAACAGCGTGTACACAAGCAACTCAGTCTTGGCCACCCACAAGGACTGCTCCTCTGTTAAACTCTCTCTGTCGGTGTGCAAATGGGCTCAGTGTTCATCATCATCATCATCGTTCTCCGCCTCCTGCTCCTCCTCCTCATCATTATTATTACTATCTTCATCATCATTAATATTACTATCTTCATCATTATCATCATTATTTTTCTCCTCCTCCTCCTCATCATCATCATTATTACTATCCTCCTCCTGCTTCTCCTCCTCCTCATCATCATCATTACTGCTATCTTCACTGTCATCATCATCACTGTTCTCTGCCTCTTCCACATCATCATCATCATTATCATCCTTGCCTTTCTCCTCCTCATTTCACCTAGAAAATAGAGTTTGGAAAGTGGAGATTTTGAAAGCCTGGATTTTTTTTTACTGTTGGTGAAATACAGACACACACACACACACACACACACACAAACAGCCAAACCACTGACTGCTTAAATTTGTCAGAGTCTTGATTTTCAGAGTGTTAGCAAAATATATATACACATACACACACACAGACACAAATGGCCAAACCACTGACTGCTTAAATTTGATGTTGGACGTGAGGTACTGCATGAGGATGAGGATCTGCAGCAGGACGTAGCGGCGGAAGTTGGCGTCGGAGAACTGCAGGTCCAGCAGCTTCTGGTTGGTGAGGTATTTGGCGAAGTACTGGTCAGCCTGGGGGGGTAAACGAGTGGGAAATAAGTCAGTGGGAAATGAGTGGGAGTTGAGAGGGAAATAAATGAGTGGGAGTTAAGTGAGTGGGAAGTAAATGAATGGGAGATAAGTGAGTGGGAGATATGCGAGTGGGTGATAAGTGATAGGAAAATGAGTGAGTGAAAAATAGATGAGTGGGAAATAAATGGGTGGGAATGGTTGGTTAGGTATCTGGTGAAGTACTGGTCAGCCAGGCGGGAAAATGAGTGGGAGATAAGTGAGTGGGAAATAAATGAGTGGGAGATAAGTGAGTGGGAAATGAGTGAGTGGGAAATAAGTGAGTGGAAAATATGTGGGGAATAAGTGAGAGGGAAATGAGTGGGAATGGTTGGTCAGATATATATTTGGTGAAGTATTAGTCTGCCTGAAACCAAAATAAATGAGTTAGCACACTTCAAAAATAGCACTTTTTATTTTTAAGCACATTTCAAGTATAGCACTTTTTTTAAATTAGCCCCCCCTCCCCCCAAAAAAAAGTACACACAGCTCTCATTATCCATAAGGCATACAGATTTATATATTATTTAAATTTCTGGGTGCTCAAAAACTCATTTAATTAATAAAAATAAAAAGACATTTACAGAGGAACTTGCAAGACAAAAATACTGAGAGAGAAAGAGAGAGAGAGAAAGCTTAGCATGGTGTGTGTGTGTGTGTGTTTACCTGGAGTGTGTCGGGTGTGGCGGAGGGCTGGGAGAGGGAGCGTGTCAGGGGGGGTCCGGAGCTGCCCTGTACGTTATCCAGCTTGAAGCTCTTGAAGGCCTCCAACACGTCACTGCAGTACTGTGGAGATGAAGACAATTATTATTATTATTATTATTATTGTTATTATTATTATTATTATTACAGTGACTAATTACATGGTGACTAATGGGAATGTTGGGTGGGAGAGAAAGATACAGTTTAGAGTTTCGAGTCCTAATTTTCTCTTAATGTTTCAGGTTCTGTGTACCCGAAAATGGTAAAGAAAATAAAGAATTCAAGCTCTAATCTGCCTCTCTCTCTCTCTCATTCATTTTCACACTCAGATGAACTTGCACACACACACACACACACACACACACACACACACACACACACACACCGCTCACTGGCTCAGTGGTAACGTTCCTGCTTGCCATCTGGTAGACGGAAGTTTGCTCCTCGCTCTGGTTGCAAAAAGTTTCACTGACGAAGTGGCTGGTTACTGTCCCCCTTGAGCAAGGGGATGTGTGTGTGTGTGTGTGTGTGTGTGTTTGTGTGTGAAGGTCACAGCCTTGTCCTTGGATCAGACTATATGAGCTCTCAGCTCCCTTCCAGGAGGGTAAAAGCTGTCGAACATGACCATCAAGTGATCCTGACCGACCCAGTGAATTACACACACACACACACACACACACACACACACACAGAACTCTGCCTGAAGACTCCTCTGAACTAACCAGGGTGAAGACCTTCCACGGGGCCTTCTGGAAACACTGTATGGGGTTGCGGAAGAAGTCTTGCAGCGACCAGAACTTTGTGTAGAGGGTGTAGTCCAATCGAGGGGTGCCGTCGGGGTTGTCTCGGACCAATTCTGCAACAAATTTATCATCATCATCATCATCATCATCCGGACCTTCTCATCCTAAGGCAGGGTGAGGAGTAGCAATGTCCAGACAACCCAAATTTGCCCAATCCAATACGCCACGCTTCCATTCACTCATCATTCAAGCCCCTGGAATCCTGGCTCTACCTAATATGTCAAAAACATTCACCAGGTTCTGTAGCTTCACATAAACATATCTGATAGAGGTTTGTAACAATCAAAACAAATGCTACTGTATAAATGCCGGTAATCGATATAGGTTTAAAAGAATGAAAACATAAGCTACTGTCCGTCTGAGAGAGAGAGAGAGAGAGAGAGAGAATGTGTGTGTGTGTGTGTGTGTGCGCGTGAGTGTGTGTTGACCTCCCACACCGTTCACCATCTTCCCCCGACACCTACCTTCCTCCTCCTCGTTTTCTACATTGGTGAAGGTGGTGACGTTCTCGAGGTTAAACTCCGACACCAGGTTGAGGCCCGAGCGCTCAGAAAATGGGAAGAAGCGTGCCAGGAAGAGCAGGATCCGTCCACAGAAGACAGTGTTCTGCGAGCGTGAGAGGCGACGCAGCAGGTCTGGGGTCGGCAAAGGGAAGGGGAGAGAATAGGACCATAACATGATTTTTAAGTATAGTAAGAAATTGTTACATAGAGTACTGCCTTTCCTTGTTATATCTTATCTTACCTTTGTTATATCTTGTCGTTCTTTAGGCTGCATTTTACTTTAACCTCCACAATAATTCACCAATAATTTGCTTAGTGAATTTCCATTGCTACCTATTATCAATTTACAGTGTGAAATTTTGTAACACACTGCAGAGCTATAACAAGACTTTACTGTACCAGGTATATGTTACAAAATATATCAAGGTTCATACCGGTACTTGTATTCATTCTTCTCGCTCTCTCTTACCATTACACACCTTTCTCTCGCTCTCTCTTACCACTACACATCTCTCTGATCATTACACATCTCTCTCTCTCTCTCTCTGCTCAGTACACATCTCTCACTCTCTCTCTCTCTGATCAGTACACATCTCTCTCTTTCTCTCCATTCCACATCTTTCCCTCTCTTACCATTACACCTCTCTCTCTCTCTCTCACCGTTACACATGCGCAGTACGCTGGTCTTGCACGGGGCGAAGAACAACTCCTCTTTCCACACACCCACATTGTCCTCCACGAACCCAAACAACTGCTCGCACTGCCCGATGGTCAGCGTGTCAAAGGCGTCGGACAGAATGAGGACGGGGAGGGTGGGCAGGCTCAGCTCTTGGCGTACCAGCTCTATGCTTACCTGGAGAAGAAATTATGGATTTAGTTTAATTCTTTTGTAATACTTGATGATGAGATTTAAGCTACATGCACACACACACACACACACACCTGGTACATACATACATACATACACACACCCAGTACATCTATCTATCTATAGCCCGACGCCCTAATCCCGCAAAGGGTGGCCGCAGACAAAACGCCTCCAAGTCACTCTGTCACCCACCAATTGACTCCCCTCCCCCCAACTCACCCCCCCCTCCCTCATATACCTCTCAACTCCATCCCTCCACCTCATCCTCGGTCTACCCCTCTCTCTCCCTCCCTCCACCTCACCTACATACACCCTCTTAGTCAGTCTTTCATTCTCCATCCTCTCCACATGTCCAAACCACCTCAGTGTATTTCTCCTAATCTTTTCAACCACATCCACATCTACCCCACAACGTTCCTTCACTTCTTCATTCGTCAACCTGTCCCTCCACGTCACTCCACATGCTCCTCTCAAGTAACTCATTTCCACTGCTCTCACTCTTGACTTGTTCCTCTCTTGCAAGGTCCACGCCTCGCTTCCATACGTCAGGGTAGGGATCACAATACCATCATGCAGTGACTTCTTAACTTCCATACTCACCTCCCTATTTCTCATCACTGCTTTCAGTGTGCCAACAGCCTTCCTTCCCTGCTGCACCCTTTCACGTACTTCATCCCCCAAAGTTCCACCCTTACTCATCACACTACCCAAGTACTTGAATGCACTCACATTCTCCATATCCTCACCATCCAACCTCACTGCACACTCTGTGACTTCATTCCTCTCAAACACCATAACTTTACTTTTGTTTACATTAACTTTCAGCTTCCTCCTCCTACACACTGTCCCAAATTCATTCACCAAACTTTGCAACTCCCATTCATCTTCACTCAACAATACTGTATCATCAGCAAACAGCAACACCGGAAACTTCCAAATCTCACCCTCATTCATTAGGGCCACCCCCATATCCACTGCCCTACCTTGTACCTCCTTTACAACCCCATCCATATATATATTAAACAGCCATGGAGACATTACACACCCCTGTTTCAGTCCCACACTGAGATCAAAGAACTCACTCAGCCCAGTACATACATACAGTAATCACTTTAATATCTGGACGCCCAATATCCGAACATCCCCACTATCCGGACACAAGAATGTTTCATACTGTACTTTTTTCCATACTATACTTACCTCATTTCACTCTTTAATGTCCTTTATTGGTGTGAATAGGGTGTTAGGAGCTATGCATGTGCAATAGGAAGGTGTTTTTCTGAGTTAGGCTAGGTTAGGGTCCATAAGTACCAGTCCAGGAGCCAGGCACCAGAATGTTTATTATTGTATGAACCTACTTCTAAACCCTCATTTTATGTTTCTTTTGCATTTATTTCAGTCATTTATGTGCCTTATTGGTGTGATTTGGGTCTTAAATAGGTGCTATGCATGTCCAGAGGGAGTTGTATAAGTGTTTCTTTGAGTTAGGGTCCATAAGTACAAGTCCATAAGCTGGGGCCCAATATCCGGACCTACCAATGGCTCTATTATGTCGGATATTGGAGTGATTACTGTACATACATACATACACACATACACACACAAATCTATTGTTATGATACAGTAATATTTCAATCCAATTCACTCCCCTTACGATATTAGATGACACTGATATCTGAACTTGGAAAAATTAATTAGAATAAAAAAAATAAAATAAAGACAAAAACACAGACCCAATTCACTTCCTTTACAATACTAGATGATGATGATCTTTGGAAAAAAAAAAAAAAAAAAAACTTCATTCTCAAAATCCAGTGTTATGATAAAGCAATATTTTAATCTAACATGTGATATACTCATTTCACTCTTAACTTGGCCTCAACTCCCATCTCTGTATCTTGACTGTTGAATTGTAACAGTAGACTGGCACTAAAATACGATGCTAGTCAATGAGAACTGCTACAGAAAGGATGCAGAGCCAGAGCATTATTTTTTTCTGACACTGAATTACATGAAATAACCTGCAAAAGGAAAAAAAAAAAAAATCTGGGCCAAGTTATTATGAAAGAACTACACGAATTTCTAGTATTAATGGCCTGAGTGGCTGTGGTACCGTTGTGATGGCGGTGATGGCGCTGAGGTCAGTCTCTGCACCATTAACCAGCCGGCGAGTCACATAATTCCGCACCGCCGCCTCCATGCAGTGCTTGGCTGTCTCACTGAAGTAATGAATGTGCGAATTAGCGATATAATTGGTTCTTGCCATTCTGTTTAATTATTTGTAAAGGACACCCATTTCATTAATCAAGGATGAAATGAGGTACATAATTGCTGTGCCTTACTAATGGAAATATACCTGAGCTAAAACTGGTAAAACTTAACCACACGGGGGTGGTACAGGTAACTCCACATGTCTTTGTGCAGTTTCATGCTCTTAAGGAAGGTAATTTTAGTGCAATGTACTATGCAACACAGATATCTGCAGGTTGATTTTGGATGAAATATCATAATACATACAGAAAACATAATTTTACCTATTTTGAGGTAGGTTATTTAAAGAAGCTCCCTAGCCGCTCAAAGCAGCTAGTTTACTGAGAATCTCGTCAACCTAACTTAACCTAACTAGGGGGTTTGGCCCCTACACCCCCTATGATTTTAACTATCTAGGACTGCCACTAAACCTAGTGCTGGATGTTCCCAGTTCTATAAGACCAAAATTTCTAACATAAACTATCCTAACCAACCTCTGAAAGATCTATTTCAATGGGAAATTTGGAATACCTACTGTACACCCATGTTGAAAAGTATTAATCTAAAATTGTGCATGCCACTTGCTTCTCCCTTTTTTGGCTTAGGACTGCTCAAAGGATTTTAAGGTTAGGACCATAAACACTGTGATTTTCAAGTTATGGTTAAATCTTGTGAGGTGTGGCTTGTGTAACATCCACAAATAACACTGCCCGATTCCCTTATTAATTACAGAAAGCTGAATGTTGATTATGATAATTTGCCCCCATAACAAAAACCTATTAATATTTCTTCTTGATAATCAACGTTGGAGGGGGCCGGCATTCGGAACATCATTTACGTCAATAATACGGCTTTCTGTTCTCATATCTCACCTGATCTTGGAGGAGAAGATGCTGGTGATGGGCACAGGGTCGGCATTTTCCAGGCACTGTGACAAGGTGGACTGAACTTTGCAGAAAATACGTTGAAAGCTAACCGTGGAGTCAGCCATTGTTTACACTCGCTACTTCGAGGATTCGGCTCCAGTCGAAAGCGATCATCTCGGAGGTTTTAACATTAAATAACTGATATTTCCGTATATAAACACCAAAATAACCTAGGAGAAAGCAGTGAATAATATGGTGGTTAAAGTGTGGGCAATTAGGAACCAACTTTTTATAAACAAGATGTTATGGTCATTGTGAAGATAAAACAATTTCGGTCCGACTTGGACTCATTCAGAAAGCCGAGAGGAAGCTGATGTATTTTCCCAATGAATACAATTTCCACATGTGGATATGTAGTTCTGTGTATGTATGTATGTAGACACACGCATTCATTCTAGAAGGGGTGCCACAAACGAGTCGCTTTATCATTTCACCGAAAGCCAGTCCGTCAGAGTTGCCAATTTGGCGCCTTTTGGCTAGCTCAAGATATTTGTTTCCAAAATCTAGAGACAGTGCTAGAGACATTATTTTGTATACGCGTCTGTATCAAAATTCATGCATTATCCCAAACCCAGGCACAGTATAATTAAATCTCTACCAACTGAGATTAGAACGACGACGCACAAATTTTGAGTTGACTGCCAGTGTGCACGTGTGCTTCCCCTCTGTCTCGGTTCCTGTCCTAGTCTGCGGCTCTTCTAGACGGTCCAGCACAGACGCCACGTTTCCACGAACCAGCGAATAAGTTATGGTGGCAGTGCTTGTCTCATTTGGGCATAATCCTACAAATTAATAGGCAAAACACAATATGGATTAAACATGACTGATGCTGCCTTCTACAGCCCACCATTTCCGCCGCAAAGCATATAAGGAAGGAGCGAGGATGTTCGTGTGGCCTACCTGTATACGGCGGTGGCACCACGAGGAAGCATCTTTCACCAGAACCTACATACTGTACAGCATGATTTAGAATGATTTATAAAACATGATGTGCAACCTGCGAGATATTTTAAAGTTAGGTCCTCTGAATTAATAAAACTACAAGACTTGGGAATAAGTAAACATTTCACAAGCCTCCTTCAATAGAAACACCAACTTTACTGAAGACTAATTTAGGATGCAGTTATAATTGAGTAATTAAATTTGTAAGTACGCACGTTAAGCTGAGCACTAGTTATAATGTGTGAAAATATTGCTTTTTATTTACAAGTTATCGACCAAGCAAATTTTGGACGAATCTAGCGACATTTTGAAATTTGGGTTGGCAACCCTGCCGTTACCATGTCAGTTGGCGCTAAGTGCAAGGAGAGGGGGGTTGATGTGGTGTCTCCCTTCATTTTCCTCGACCTTTAGCTGAGTTAGTGAGGACAGCATCTAGTTAACAATGAGGTGAGTGCACAATAATGATATTCTTCTAAGTTTAAGCCACTACACTATGATTTAAGGACTTATATTAAAGAAGAGCGATATTTTGAATGGCCGTGTGCTCGAGTTTAAACCATGAAGTCCAGTATCGGAGGAAAATCATATTTGTAATAAGTGACAAAAGCATGAGTGAACTGGAAACCGAGGCTGGAAGGGATGACGTGAGGGACGTTGACCGAAGACAGTGTTCCGTATTCTTGTCAGTTAAAGAAACCCCCTAACACCTTTTTGTAAGTGCTTTATTTTGCTTATTACACCTTACCGTTCAGTTCAGTGTTACATAAAACCTTCCAATACCGCCATACTCTGCATAAATAACGTACTGAGAGATATTAACCAACCATATCCAAAAATGAATCGCTAAGGAAGAGGTGCTGGGGATGAGAAAAAAGAGAATGGACCAAGAACTGGAAGTGTTGTGGGCTCTTCTGAACGTGAACCCAGTGGACTGCAGGCTTAAGTTCCCCTTCTGCAGTCCACCATCGTTCTTTCGGGGGATAGGGAGTTGAGGGACGTTTGTGTAGCCGGGTAACGGATGCGCCCGGTTATATCAGTGCCACCGCGTGAAGGCGTCCCTCTTCAGTACCTTAGAGATGTTAAAAAGGAATTATAAGCAGAGTTGGGGCAAATAATTCATACGTAAAATGCAAGATAGGAAAGGGGGGGGAAAGAAGTTGCAGGAGTGGAATCAGTTATATTGGAAGGAATACGTTTATCTATTTGTTGTATCTATCTGTATTTCTCTAAACCCCACTTTCTCTCTCTCTCTTTCTCTCTCTCAACCCTATCCTTTTGACGGTATGTGTGGTGGTAGATGTGTATGTATCTATCTGTCAATTTACGAGTTTCTGTCTATATCTAACCATTTATATATCAGTCCTCTGTCCATTTATCTATCAGTCAGTCTATCTATCTAAACCCCATCCTTTTTCAGGGCAGGCGTCGTGGTGGCGGTGGCGGTGGTGGTGTGGTCTGGCTCCCACGGCGGGGCCTGGGTGGTGTGGGAGGAGGAGGAGGCCAAAGAGACCGCGGCAGACCAACCCGGGATAGTGGAGAAGATCAAGAACATATTTAACAAGTGAGTTTTTTTTTTTATGCCTGGTGGTTTAGTGGGTTTAGGTGATTCAGATAATTTTTTAATAGGTGAGCTTTATGTGGGTTTAGGTGATTCAGATTTTTTATAGGTGAGCTTTATGTGGGTTTAGGTGATTCAGATTTTTTTTATAGGTGAGCTTTGTTATGCCTGGTGGTCTAGTGGGTTTAGGTAATCTTATCTGGTGGGCTTCCCGGACCCTGAGCCTGCACAGAGGAAGGGCCCACGGAAGCCACACACTGCTGATGCGCCAGCCCACAGAAAACAGGAAATAAGTAAGAAAGAGCAAAGCAAAGATACAGGCTGGAAGGTGCACCATATGCGGGTAAGAGGTAACTAGGCCTACTTGCAGAAGAGTGACGTGAGGGGACAGGGGCAGGTAGCAACAAGGGAAGAGAGAAATAATATCATCACAATGGCTAATGGAACTGGAACATGGAGTCGCCGAGATGGGAGGTGAGAGCTGCTTTAAAAGATGCTAGGTCCTGAAGAGAGAGAAGAGCGTCGGGCAGGTAATTCCAGAGAGATACGCTCCAACTGAAGACTCTTATGCACAAGTTGACATCGGGAGTGGCCTCGAGCAGCAGGGCAAAGAGGACGAGCAAACAGATCATGTGGCTGATTCAGAAAGTTTGGTTCTACCTTACCTCATCTTTGGGTGGTAAAAGAGAGAGTGAGAGAGGACGATGATTATAGTCGGTTTGCTTTTCTTTGACAAAATTGGGCTGTTAGAGACCTCAGTTAGAAGAGTAATTTGTGGCTGCATGGAATTCGGTGAGTCATTGTCATAAGAAGGGAATGAGTCTCCTTGGTTACTACTCAAAATCAACCCTCCAATCCGGCAAAAAAAAAGTCAGTCATTGCCTTTAGGAGGGAATGAGTCTCCTTGGTTACTACTCAAACTCAAGCCTACAATCTGCCGTCAATTGAAAGAGGATATGGATTTTTAGGCTTAGAGTCAATGCAGTATAATTATGTAACCAGGGTCATGTTAGGTCAACTGCCCATAACCTCTTCAGAATGGTGATGCCTTTTTAATTAGTCTTGGTAAACCAGGGCATTTGTATTTTGGCATGGGAGGGACATCTGGGACTGAGTGGGTATATGTGGCATTATTTTGCTCCATCCATCTTGCTGTCTATCTGTCTGTATGTATCTGTTTATCTGTGTGTATGTATGTGTCTATCAGTATCTATCTGTCTCTCTATCTATTTATCTATATCTATCTATTAGTGTGTATGTGTGCCACTTAAGTTGCATTTAAACTGGCACGTCATTTGGCACTTGAGTTGGCACTTAATTGCAGCCACCTCCATCAACACGTTTAATTTCAGTTTTCTTCTATAGCACCAGCCACTTATCTAATTATACGAAAAACCATCAGAATTTGATAATTAATATAATGCATGGTTTAACGTAGCTGATTATTATTGTTATTATTTTTTGCCGGTGGATATTATTACGACTTAAATCCCGTGTCTAACGTGTGAAGGCTTTAGCTCGTTCGAAAATTCCACGATGAATGGACTGAAGGCAGCAATGTTATTAATAAAATGCGTCACTGAAATAAGGGGATGAGCACTCGTCTGTGGTTGATTTTCTTTATTTTATTTTTATTTTCGTATCTAGTTGCCTTGATTCATTTTTGTTTATTTATTTATCTGTTTATTTATTTATTGTTTGTATCGGTACCTTGTCATTTTTATTTTTATGTACGTATTGATCTATATATTTTTCGTATCGTTACCTTGTCATTCGTTTGTATTTATTTTTATTTATTTATTTATCTGTATCTTTGTTATTTATTTTTCGTATCGTTACCTACTTATTCATTATTTCTTTATTTTATTTATTTTTTTTTTTTTACATTTTTCCCTCACGCGGTGCCCCTGTCCCCAGATCCTCGGGCAAGACCAACGAGGCCCCCCCCTTCACAATCCCGGAGTCGTCCTTCATAGAGAGCCAGGGGGACGGCGCCACCCTGCCCGCGGAAGTGGCTGACACGTACGATTCCGAGTCAGACGGCCTCGAGGGGGAGACGGTGGAGACCTTGGCAGCGGCGTATGACGAGGACCCGGCTGACGCAGAGGACCTGGCCGACACGGAGGATTGGGCTGACACTGACCTGGCTGACACGGAGGATTGGGCTGACACGGAGGAGTTTGCTGATATTAACCTGGCTGACACGGAGGAGTTTGCTGACACTGACCCGGCTGACACGGAGGAGTTTGCTGACACGGAGGATTGGGCTGATTCCCTGGCTGACTGTGACTTCCCTGGAGTCTGGGCTGACGCGGGCTTGGAGGTTGCTGACGTGGATGGCGGGGTGGATGCTGACACGGATTCAACTGACTCAGATGAGGATGAGGCGGCTGACACTGATTCAACTGAGGATGAGGATGATTTAGTCAGCGAAGAGAAGGATGCTGACACGGACTCTACTGATTCAGCTGACGAGGAGGGGGAAGCTGATGATGCTGGTAGACTCTACTGATTCAGATAGTGAGGATATTGATGCGGTCAGGGAAGAGATTGATGCTGACACGGATTTTGCTGACTCAGACGATGGATATGATGCTGACTCACTGGAGGAAGAGGCTGACACCGATTCGACTGACTCAGCTGACGAGGAAGAGGAAGATAGACAGACAAATGAATGATAGATAATTTTGTTGGCAGCCCTTTCACCCTGAGGACTTTATTTATTTATTTATTTATTTATTCATTCATTCTTGCTACCTGTCGATTTTATTCCGCTTAGAGGAGGCGTCTCGTAGTAAAGGGGTTAATGGAGGTACACATACAGACACACACACACACAAGGAAACACACACATACACACTCGCACACGAAAAACGCACACACACAAAGGAAAAACCGCACACGCACACACACACACACACGAGCAAATACACGCACACAAAAACGCATACACGTCTTAAGATAGCAAGAGAGAGATAAATGGTACATCAATCTGAGAACCAAGGAAGACTAGGAGGAAGAAATAATGAATATTCTACATTTTTATTTATTTATTTGAGAGAACCAAAGGAGACGAGGATAAAGAAATAATGAATATCTTACATTTTATTTATTTATTTTTATTTGAGAGCCAGAGGAGACGGATGAAGAAATAATGAACATCTTTAATTTACTTTTAATTTATATGAGAGCCAAAGGAGACTGGGATGAAGAAATAATGAATATCTTACATTTTATTTATTTATTTATTTGAGAGCCAAAGGAGACTAGGATAAAAGGAGCATGAATATCTTCCATTATTTATCTATTTATTTGTTTATTTATTTGAGCCAAGGAAGACTAGGGTAAAGAAATAATGAATATCTTACATTTATTTATTTATTTATTTATTTGAGAGCCAAAGGAAGACTAGGATAAAAGGAGCATGAATATCTTCCATTATTTATCTATATTTGTTTATTTATTTGAGCCAAGGAAGAGTAGGGTAAAGAAATAATGAATATCTTACATTTATTTATTTATTTAGAGAAGATCAAAGGAGACTAGGTTAAAGAAATAATTACTTACATTATTTATTTAGTTTTATTTGAGATGCAAAGGAGAATAGGATACGGAAATAATGACTAGGAGTTTTATTTATTTTTATTTCACTGAGAGCCAAAGGAGACTAGGATAAAGAAATAATATCTTACATTTATTTATTCTGAGAGCCAAAGGAGACTGGGATGAAGAAATAATGAATATCTTACATTTTATTTATTTATTTTTATTTATTTGAGAGCCAGAGGAAACTAGGATAAGGAAATAATTATCTTGCATTTATTTATTGATTGATTTATTGCTCGTGAAGTATTGCCAGATTAAGGATATCGTCAGTTTTATTGTTTGGAAATATTCTGATTGTTTTCCTGTTAATTTTAAGTATTTTCATGGTGTTTCAATAAATACCCTGATGGAGAGTACAAATATTTACGATACTGTAAATAGGGAACACATTTTTTTTTTTTTTTTTTTTTTTTGCCAATATATGGTTTTCTGAAAAGTATGGTTTAAATTTACCTTTTTGTAGGGGGGGGGGAATACAGGACAGACAGGCATCGTTCCCTGTTTTTTTTTTTCCCCCTTGTGTTTTTTTTTCTTTGTGCGTTTTTTTTGGATTTTTCCTTTGTGCGTTTCTTTCTTTTGTGTATTATTCTGTGTGTACGGTTTTTTCTTTGTGTGTGCGGTGTTTTGTGTGCGTTTTTTGCTTTGTGTGTGTGTGCGTGAAATCCATGGATAAAATTTGTGGAATCCAAGTCAATTTTCATACTGGAAATAATGTGAAAATTGACTTCTATATAGTGGAAGGATGGTACTGTCCGCGACCGTTCACTGGGAGACAAGCTTGGACCAGCACTCTCCCTAACACCTCTTCCTTAGCGATTTATTTTTGGATATGGCTGGTTAATATCCTGCTATTTATGCGGAGTATGGCGATAATGGAAAGATTTATATAACACAGAAGAGGACAGTAAAGTGTAATACGCAAATTAAGTCACTTAGGAAAGGGTGTTAGGCTAAGAAATATCCGGTTGTAGGTTATTTATGCGGATTATGGCGATATTGGAACGATTTATATAACAAGAAGAGAGTAAGGTGTAATAACCAAAATAAATCGCATAGGAAAAGGTGTTAAGCTAAGTTATACCCTTTTCTGTTATTTATGCAGAGTATGGCGATAGTGGAAAGATTTACATAACAGAAGAGGACAGTAAGGTGTAATAACCAAAATAAATCGCTTAGGAAATGGTGTTAGGTAGCTTCCTCAACCGGCAAGAGTACCGCCCATGGAGAGAGGGTGCGTTATTTATTCATTTATTATTTAATTTTATTTTTTACTATAAGAAATACTAGGAATAGTGGATTTATTGATATTACACATTATTATATACAAGGGTTTTATTTACTCTGCTATTTACATGGATGGTATATACAGAATGGGTCAACTCTCTCTCTCTCTCTCATTTACGTGTACGGTATATACAAAATGGGTGATTCTCTCTCTCTCTCTCTCTCATTTACGTGTACGGTATATACAAAATGGGTGATTCTCTCTCTCTCTCTCTCTCTCTCTCTCTCTCTCTCTCTCTCAATTATTTACATACGGTATATACAAATTTTTAAAACTCCATATCCTCACTTAGCTCTCTCTGTCTCTCTCTTTTATTTACATACGGTATATACAAATTTTTTAACCTACATAACCTCACTTAGCTCTCTCTCTCTCTCTCTCTCTCTCTCTCTCTCTCTCTCTCCAAGCTTCTTTTTCCTCCTCCTCTTGTGCGCGCCTTCATACCTACGATTTTGGTTAAGTTTGTGCTGTTGTTGCTGCTGCTCCGTTTTCTGTGGGACAAGTCAGAACACGATTGGATCAGGTTAGGTAGGCCTATGGTTTGAGAGAGAGAGAGAGAGAGATGTTTGTTGTTAGAGAGAGAAAAAAAGAGAAAAAAAGTGACCATGTTTGTTCTTAGAGAGAGAAAAAAGATGTGGTTTAATGAGAGAGGGGGGGGGA
Organism: Coenobita brevimanus; assembly: GCF_032717465.1. NCBI lineage: Eukaryota > Metazoa > Arthropoda > Malacostraca > Decapoda > Coenobitidae > Coenobita > Coenobita brevimanus. The sequence continues at coordinate 34,958,449 of NC_136957.1, read as the reverse complement.
GAAAGAAAGAAAGAAAGATGTTTATTAGAGAGAAAAGAAAAGGGAGATAGAAAAAAATGTAGTTTAATGAGAAAGTGAGAGAGGTGGTTTAACGAGGAGAGAGAGAGAGAGAGAGAGAGACGTGGTTTAATGAGGAGAGAGAGAGAGAGAGAGAGAGACGTGGTTTAATGAGGAGAGAGAGAGAGAGAAGATTTGGTTTAAGAGAGGGAGAGATCGTTTGTTCTTAGAGAGAGAGAAAAAGATAGAGGGAGAATAAAAAAGTGAGATTTTTTTTTTTACCTGACAAAGATCCCTCACCTCACTCAGTTCAGCTGATGGCCAGGTGTAGTCAGACTGGAAGACAAATTTGACTAGTAACCAAGGAGACTCACCAACCCCAACCAAACCCATAGAATTTCATACACCCATATCAGTATTAAAGTGAGAATTGCCCAGTTCCGTTAGATGGAAGCAAATCATCCCTTTATTCCCTATATGGAGTGAGACTAACTAGGAGAGTATGGGAATGAGGTGGAGAGGGGAGAGGGAGGACCGAAAACGAGGTGAGGGATGGGGTAGAGGGACGCCTTCACGTGGTGGTAACGATATAACCGGGCGGTGGAGCTGCCTGGTTATACAGACGTCCCTCAGTCCCCTCCCTATCCCGTGAAAGGAGGATGGTGGACTGCTGGAGGAGCGTAACTACAGCCTGCAGTCCACTGGGTTCACGTTCAGATTAGCTTGGATTTACAACTATTACTACTACTGCTACTACCACTACTACTACTACTACTAATTCTTCCTCTACTACTACTACTACCAGTATCACTACTACTGCTACTACTACTACTACTACAACAGCTACTACCAGTACTACCAGTACCATTACTATTGCTACTACTACTACTGCTACTACTACTACTACTTCTACCACCATCACTACCACCACCTTACTACTATTGCTGCTGGTGCTACTTTTACTATTACTACTACTACTACCACTACCACCAGCACCACTACTGCTACAACCACTACCAGTACTGCTTCTGCAAATTCTTATACTACTGCTATTACCACTACTACTACTACTACTACTACCACCACCACCACCCCCATCACCACTACCACTACTGCTACTACCACTATCAGTACTGCTTCTACAAATTCTTCTACTACTACAACAACAACAACAACTACTACTACTACAACTACTACCACCACCACCACCACAACCAAACAACCATGCCACAGGCCAGTACTGTGCTGACCCCTTGTTACTCTCTCGTTGCAGCTCAGCATTCAAGACTGAAGCATTAGACCAAGTAAATGTGAAAGGAGTATAGATGCTGACGTGGGGAAGGTGTACAAGGTATGCTGACTTCTGAATGCGGAAATAGTCAGCACTGGGTGAGTAAGAGATTGACTATTTAATGTATTGTTCTAGTTCAGTATTTTGTCAGGTTAATGTGAACGGGGTATAGACGCTGAGGTGAATGAGGTGTATGCTGACTTTCCGTATTGCTGAGTAGCCTGGGAATAACGCGAGTGCGAGACTGACTTCTCTCTCTCTCTCTCTCTCTCTCTCTCTCTCTCTCTCTCTCTCTCTCTCTCTCTCTCCATGTGTGTGTGTGTCTGTCTGTCTGTCTGTCTTTAATTACTTGTTCTAGCCCAGTATTTCGCCAAGTTAAAGTGAACGGGGTACAGACGCTGACGTGAATAAGGTGTGTGCTGACTTGTACCGACCTTCCGTATCGCTGAGTAGGTGGAGATGGCGTGGGTGAGGAAGAGGGCGACGTCGTGTAGGTGTGGGTGGGTGCGGGGCTGCTGGGAAGCCATCTCATCCGTGTATAGCATCACCTGTGTATATAAATTAGTATATTAACACCTTCGTATACTATCTATCTATCTGTCTATCTTTTGCCGGACGCCTTAATCCCGTAAGGGGTGGCCACAAACAAATCGCCTCCATCTCTCCCTGTCCCCGTCCATTTCGCTGCCCTGCTCCCAGTTCACTCCCCCCCTCTCACTCATATACCTCTCCACTTTATCCCTCCCTCTCTTCCTTGGCCTCCTCCCCTCCCTCTCCCCCCTCTCCACATCACTCACATACACTCTCCTCGTCAGTCTCTCACTCTCCATCCTCTCCACATGGCGAAACCACCTCAGTGTGTTTCTCCTAACGCTTCCTATCACATCCACATCCGCACCACAACGCTCCTTCACTTTCTTATTTGTCAGTCTGTCTCTCCATGTGACTCCATCTTCATTGATTTGTACACTCATCACTCACCTGTGCATATGAATTAGTATATTAATCTTCGTTTTACCTGTACATATAAATTAGTATATTAACACCTTCAGTTCACACACACACACACACACACACACACACACACACACACACACACACACACACACACACACACACACACACACACACACACACACAATCCTTTCACGCCTCATTTGCATATAAAGCAAAGGGAGAAATACACACACACACACACACACACACACACACACACACACACACACACACACACACACACACACACACACACACGCCCCACCTTCATATAAAGCGAGGGTAGAATGATGGTAACAGTGAGGACCCACAAGAAGAGCGCCGCCTTGAGTAGCACCAGCCACTCCCACCAGGAGAGGGACGACACCCAGGCCCAGGGGGGGCCGGTGGTCACGTTGATGGAGACGGGCAGGAAGGTTAGCTCCACGAACACGTCTGACATCTGGGTTGGGGAGGGGAGGGGTTGAGTTGCGAATGGAGTGAGAGGATGAGATAGATAGAAACAGAGATGGCGTACGAGGATGAGGTAGAGAGAGAGAGAGAAAACATTGATGGGGTCAAAGGATGAGATAGACAGATATTTAAGAGACATGGAGTGGGCTATCTAAATAATAAAGTCAGTGTATATATGTGCTTGTCCGTGCGTTTGTTCGTTTCTTTCACGAGAACGCTAATAGGTATCTACCTACTTCTTTTTGCATTTGGTCGGTGTAAGTCCAGGGAGTGTCAAAAATATCAAACATTTTGGCGATCGCGCTCGAAGCGACGGCGGGAAAATGTCGAAAATAGCGACACATGAAATATGCGAAAATATTGTTTTTCAACTTTTTGTTAAGAATTGGTCATTTGGGGCTTAACGATATTGAAACAAAGATAATGCTATTTGCATTTTTTTTTTTTTTTCATGGAAAGGCTATTAGTTAGTCCCGAAAATTTTTGCGTGCTGGCTCTAGTAATCTATAATCTGTTGGGCTGTAATTTCCAATCTGATGGGCTATAATCTGATGGGGCCATGACGGAGCTGCCTGTCTTTCTCTCGCTCTGGTGAACCGCGGTACATTTTCATCGCTCTAGTATCTCCAGCAACACATCTGCTTTATAATTTGGTAACGCTGAATGATGAGTGATGAATAATGCGTGATGTGTCAGGTATGAATGATGAATGACAGTGATGAACGAGATCTGAGTGATGAGTTAGGCATATACGTGATGAGTTAGGCTTAGTATTAATGAAAAGTGATGAGTTAGATTGAAATGATGAATGGTACGTCACACATAAACATATACAAATAATGCACACCTATTTAAACACACATATATCCTTAAGGTGGAGTCAAAGGCTTGTCGTCTCATTAACTCTCCTCCTCTTACTGGCTCCCTTCAACCTCGGTCTCTTCGCCGCACTGTTGCATCTTAATCTCTTTTCTATCTCTACTTCAATGGTCACTGCTCCTCTGAACTGTCTGCATGCATCCCTCCACCACTACAGCGGGCGCGTAGCACCCGTCTAGCAACAAACTCATCCTTTTCTTTCCAGTTCTAATGCAAGAATTAACCTTTACTCCCAGTCCTTCATGGATGCAACAGGTCAACTCTGGAACTGTCTCCCTCTGTCTGCATTTCCTACTGCCTATGATCTCCAGTCTTTTAAACGCAGTGTGTCCAGGCATCTCGAAATGAACGCATCTTGAATTTGGCTCTGTTATCTTGTTGTTACGATTTTGTGGTCTAGCCTTTGGTTCTTTCTTCCTTGTATAAGAGAAACACATATACATACATACATGCATACATACATACATACACACACACAGTCATACATACATTATACACAACTGATACGTAGTTTAGATACAAATCATACACATTTACACACAGAAAACATCTACACAGATATACAGCTTTCTTCCTGTAAAACACACAAACATTCTCTCTCTCTCTCTCTCTCTCTCTCACACACACACACACACACACACACACACACACACACACACACACACACACACACACACACACACACACACACACACACACAGTAAGTTCTTATGGCTCTTAATTTTTTTTCCTCATTGTTCAGCCTTTCGGGGAGATGTGGAAGTCGTGTGTGTGTGTGTGTGTGTGTGTGTGTGTGTGTGTGTGTGTTATTGTAGGGCAGTGGGGTGACTTGCTTGTACAGTACACACACATTCTCTCTCTCTCTCTGCTACAACTACTACTACAACTACTGCTACAACCACTACTACTACTACCACCACCACTACTACTGTTACTACTACTACTACTACCACATCTACTACTACTACTGCCACTACTACTATCACAACTGCAACATCTACTACTATACTAGTACGAGTACAACGACATCTACTACTACTACTGCTACTTCTACTACTACTACCACCACCACCACCATTACTACTACTACTACTTTTACAACTACTACGACAACTGCTACTTCTACTACTTCTACTACTTTACTAACATCCCGTGGCAGATGGTTACACCGCTGCTCGTCAGGTGGTCGTTGGCTCCAGTTCCAGATGGTACAGGGCGAATTTTGGCGATATTACGAATTCCGCTAAAAGACGTTATTATTATTATTATTATTATTATTATTATTATTATTATTATCATTATCGTCATCTTCATTATCATCACCGCAACTACCATCATTATTATTATTATTATTATTATTATTATTATTATTATACTGTGTCATCCCGTTTGCTATGACAAATTGTATCTTATTTCTCTCTCTCTCTCTCTCTCTCTCTCTCTCTCACACACACACACACACACACACACACACACACACACACACACACACACACACACACACTCCATATCACTAGTAAAAACATTAATAACGAGCAAGTAACGCAATAATAATAATAATAATAATAATAATAATAATAACAATGACAATAGCAGTAGTGGAAATAAATACAAGTCACGGTACGTTTGAACGAGGTATCAGAGCGGCAACCCCCCCCCCTCTCTCTCTCTCTCGCTTAGGTTACTTTCTCACTCTCACTCATTGGCTTATTTTCTCAATCCCACTCACTCAGTCTAGCTCACACACACACACACACACACACACACACACACACACACACCGCTCTCGCTGGTGCAGTGGTGGACGGGAGTTCGCGCCTCGCTCAGGTTGCGAAAAGTTTCACTGACGAAGTGGGTGGTTACTGTCCCCCTTGAGCAAGGGGACGGGTGTGTGCGTGTGTGAAGGTCACAGCCTTGCCCTTAGATCGGACTATATGAGCTCTCAGCTCCCTTCCGGGAGGGTAAAAGCTGACGATCACGACCATCAAGTGATCCTGACCGACCCGGTGAATTACACACACACACACACACAAAGTAGCGGAGGAAAAATGTTAAAAAGTGATAATAATAAGGATGATGATGATGATGATGATGATAATAATAATAATAATAATAATAATAATAATAATATCTAGAACGGCACTCAGTAGCAGCGCATACCTCCGCCATTAAGATCCATGCAATATTCAGTGAAAAATTTACGAGAATGTCGGAAAGCGTCCTATCTCGCAATGTTAAAGAAAGTGAAAAAAAAAAAAAAAAATCCTGGATCCGCACCTTTATCCGGATCCGCACCAAAATGTAATGGAGTGTATTCTGTGTCAAGGGTCATAATCCTACCAAGTTTCGTGTAAATCCGTCCAGTAGTTTTTGTGTAATCTTGCTCACAAACCAACCAACAAACAGATAAGGGTGAAAACATAACCTCCTTGGCGGAGGTAATAATCCTGTTTCTGAAGGGTGTTAAATCCTGTCATGGCGATTTATTTAAGAGGGATTTTAATCGTCGGGTGCGGGAATGTCTAACCGTTAGCTGGGGTGGTAGGAGAAGGGTGGGGAGGAGGGGATGTTGGGTGGAGGGGGTGGGAGAGGGGTTGAGGGATGGGAGGGGCGGGGGTGAGGAGAGGGGGTTGAGGGATGGGTGGGGAGAGGAGGTTGAGGGATGAGTGGGGTGAGGGGAAGGGTGAGGTTGGGAGGAGGGGGTGGGGAGACGGGTCGAGGGACGGGTGGGGAGAGGGGAGGAATGGTGAGGGGGTGGGGAGGGGAGGGGAGGGGTTTAAAGCTAAAAACTGTTCTCTACGCCGGTGTGATGCGTTGCTCTTTTGTTTCCTTCATTTCCTTCATTCTCCTTTATTTTCTTCATTCTCCTTCATATTTAATTTCCTTCATTTTTCTTCATTTCCTTCATTCCCGCTTCATGTTCTTCAAATGCCGGAACACCTTTTTTCTTTTTTCCGACTCTGGACATAGATTTCACAGCCTGTTCCCAAGGCCCAGCAGTTCTCCTTGACACCACACACCTCCACATGTCACCACTTCGGCGCCAACATCCACCATCCATACTGAATACATGTTAGGGCTGTCTCGTATTAGCGTCTTTTGGTAGATCAGTAAAGTCTGCTTCGTGATATTCAGACTTTTCCCTGCACCAGCCGGGAATCGAACCTGGGTCCAGTAGGATTGCAGGCCACCTCAGTTGATTCAACCACCGCCTCTCGTCTGGCCCTCACTAACGTTTTATCTTATACGGGGCGTGTCACTTCCGTAGACTTTAACGAAACACCGCCTCCTGTCTGTCCCCCCCCCCCCCCGATACCGGGTGTGTCACTTCCGTAGACTTTAGCGAACCACCTCCCGTCTGTCCCTCACTTTTTTCCGATACCGGGCGTGTCACTTCCGTAGACTTTAGCGAAGGGCCCTGCAGCTCCCGCCTCCAGCACTGTTATACCCGTTAATGACCTTGACCTTTGACCCTTTTCGTCCCAAATTTAATCACTTGTTCCCCCGGTGGTCCTCAATAATTACTTTAAATTTGGTGCAGTTCCATCCAGTAGTTTCCATGTTAACAGACAGACAAACAGACAGACAGACCCCAGGAAGTACAAAATTACACCAGAAAGTACAAAATCACCCCCAGAAATTACAAAATCACACCAGAAAGTACAAAATCACACCAGGAAGTACAAAATTACACCAGAAAGTACAAAATCACACCAGGAAGTACAAAATTACACCAGAAAGTAGAAAATCACACCAGGAAGTACAAAATCACCCCCAGAGAGTACAAAATTACACCAGGAAGGACAAAATTAAGTGAAAGCACAAAATTACACCAGGAAATACAAAATCAACCCCAAAACTATAAATTCAAAGATTAATTACCTCTTAGCGGGACTCATGCCGGAGCGACGGGACACGCACAACCTCCTCTATCGACGGTCAGAGGCGCACTGGCATTGGAATTTGAAGTACGCTGTGAGAGTAACGCCCGACTGAACGCACTGAACTTTCAAACCCACGAACGAGGCACTAAATCCAGCTAAATCCGTCGAAAGAAGGCCTCACGAACGCACTGGGGGAGGAAAAAATTGAGAGAAAAATGGAGAGAGTATTATTTTCAAAATCTGCGTTGTGAGGAAGTGGCATTTTAGTCTAATTACTCATTATTATTTTTTTTTTTCAACTCGAAAAAAGACCCCGAAAAAGAAGAGGAATAAAATAGTGATAGTTTTTTCCATGTGTGGGTGTGGGGTGATGCAGTGTGGGTGTGGGGTGATGCAGTGTGGTTTGAGGTGATGCAGTGTGGGTGTGGGGTGATGCAGTGTGGGTGTGGGGTGATGCAGTGTGGGTGGGGGGTGATGCAGTGTGGGTGTGGGTGATGCAGTGTGGGTGTGGGGTGATGCAGTGTGGGTGTTGGGTAATGCAGTGTAAGTGTGGGGTGATGCAGTGTGGGGTAGGGTGATGCAGTGTGGGGTGGGGTGATGCAGTGTGGGTGTGGGGTGATGCAGTGTGGGTGTTGGGTGATGTAGTGTGGGTGTGGGGTGATGCAGTGTGGGTGTTGGGTGAGGCAGTGTGGGTGTGGGGTGATGCAGTGTGGGTGTTGGGTGATGCAGTGTGGGTGTGGGGTGATGCAGTGTGGGTGTTGGGTGAGGCAGTGTGGGTGTGGGGTGATGCAGTGTGGGGGTGGGGTGATGCAGTGTGGGTGTGGGGTGATGCAGTGTGGGTGTGGGTGATGCAGTGTGGGGTGGGTAGTGTGGTGTGGGGTGGGGTGATGCAGTGTGGGGTGGGGTGATGCAGTGTGGGGTGGGGTGATGCAGTGTGGGGTGGGGTGATGAAGTGTGGGTGGGGGTGATGCAGTGTGGGGTGGAGTGATGCAGTGTGAGTGTGGGGTGATGCAGTGTGGGGTGGGGTCATGCAGTGTGGGGTGGGTAGTGTGGCGTGGGGTGGGGTGATGCAGTGTGGGGTGGGGTGATGCAGTGTGGGTGTGGGATGATGCAGTGTGGGGTGGGATGATGCAGTGTGGGGTGGGGTGATGCAGTGTGGGTGTGGGGTGATGCAGTGTGGGGTGGGGTGATGCAGTGTGGGGGTGGGGTGATGCAGTGTGTGGTGGGGTGATGCAGTGTGGGGGTGGGGTGATGCAGTGTGTGGTGGGGTGATGCAGTGTGGGGGTGGGGTGATGCAGTGTGGGGTGAGGTGATGCAGTGTAGGGTGTGGGATAATGCAGTGTGGGGTGTGGTGATGCAGTGTGGTGTGGGGTGATGCAGTTTGGTGTGGGGTGATGCAGTGTGGTGTGGGGTGATGCAGTGTGGTGTGGGGTGATGCAGTGTGGTGTGGGATGATGCAGTGTGGTGTGGGGTGATGCAGTGTGGTGTGGGGTGATGCAGTGTGGGGTGGGGTGATGCAGTGTGGGGTGGGGTGATGCAGTGTGGGTGTGGGGTGATGCAGTGTGGGTGTGGGGTGATGCAGTGTGGGGTGTGGTCATGCAGTGTGGGGTGATGCAGTTTGGGTGTGGGGTCATGCAGTGTGGGGTGGGTAGTGGAGTGTGGGGTGATGCAGTGTGGGTGTGGGTGATGCAGTGTGGGGTGGGGTGATGCAGTGTAGGGTGGGGTGATGCAGTGTGGGTGTGGGGTCATGAAGTGTAGGTGTGGGATGATGCAGTGTGGGGTGGGGAGATGCAGTGTGGGGTGGGGAGATGCAGTGTGGGTGTGGGGTGATGCAGTGTGGGTGTGGGGTGATACAGTGTGGGGTGGGTAGTGTGGTATGGGGTGATGCAGTGTGGGTGTGGGTGATGCAGTGTGGGTGTGGGGTGATGCAGTGTGGGTGTGGGGTGATGCAGTGTGGGTGTGGGGTGATGCAGTGTGGGTGTGGGGTGATGCAGTGTGGGGTGGGGTGATGCATTGTGGGGGTGGTGTCATGCAGTGTGGGATGATCCAGTGTGTGGTGAGGTGATGCAGTGTGGATGTGGGGTGATGCAGTGTGGGGTGGGGTGATGCAGTGTGGGGTGGGGTGATACGGTGTGGGTGTGGGGTGATGCAGTGTGGGTGTGGGGTGATGCAGTGTTGGGTGGGGTCATCCAGTGTGGGGTGGGGTCATCCAGTGTGGGGTGATGCAGTGTGGTGTGGGGTGATGCAGTGTGGGGTGGGTAGTGTGGTGTGGGGTGGGGTGATGCAGTGTGGGGTGGGGTGATGCAGTGTGGGGTGGGGTGATGCAGTGTGGGTGGGGGTGATGCAGTGTGGGGTGGAGTGATGCAGTGTGAGTGTGGGGTGATGCAGTGTGGGGTGGGGTCATGCAGTGTGGGGTGGGTAGTGTGGGGTGGGGTGGGGTGATGCAGTGTGGGGTGGGGTGGTGCAGTGTGGGTGTGGGGTGATGCAGTGTGGGGTGGGGTGATGCAGTGTGGGTGTGGGGTGATGCAGTGTGGGTGTGGGGTGATGCAGTGTGGGGTGGGGTGATGCAGTGTGGGGGTGGGGTGATGCAGTGTGGGGTGATGCAGTGTGTGGTGGGGTGATGCAGTGTGGGTGTGGGGTGATGCAGTGTGGGGTGAGGTGATGCAGTGTAGGGTGTGGGATGATGCAGTGTGGTGTGGGGTGATGCAGTGTGGTGTGGGGTGATGCAGTGTGGTGTGGGGTGATGCAGTGTGGTGTGGGGTGATGCAGTGTGGTGTGGGATGATGCAGTGTGGTGTGGGGTGATGCAGTGTGGTGTGGGGTGATGCAGTGTGGTGTGGGGTGATGCTGTGTGGGTGTGGGGTGATGCAGTGTGGGTGTGGGGTGATGCAGTGTGGGGTGTGGTCATGCAGTGTGGGGTGATGCAGTTTGGGTGTGGGGTCATGCAGTGTGGGGTGGGTAGTGGAGTGTGGGGTGATGCAGTGTGGGTGTGGGTGATGCAGTGTGGGGTGGGGTGATGCAGTGTAGGGTGGGGTGATGCAGTGTGGGTGTGGGGTCATGTAGTGTAGGTGTGGGATGATGCAGTGTGGGGTGGGGTGATGCAGTGTGGGGTGGGGAGATGCAGTGTGGGTGTGGGGTGATGCAGTGTGGGTGTGGGGTGATGCAGTGTGGGGTGGGTAGTGTGGTGTGGGGTGATGCAGTGTGGGTGTGGGTGATGCAGTGTGGGGTGGGGTGATGCAGTGTGGGGTGGGGTGATGCAGTGTGGGTGTGGGGTGATGCAGTGTGGGTGTGGGGTGATGCAGTGTGGGGTGGGGTGATGCATTGTGGGGGTGGTGTCATGCAGTGTGGGATGATCCAGTGTGTGGTGAGGTGATGCAGTGTGGATGTGGGGTGATGCAGTGTGGGGTGGGGTGATGCAGTGTGGGGTGGGGTGATACAGTGTGGGTGTGGGGTGATGCAGTGTGGGTGTGGGGTGATGCAGTGTTGGGTGGGGTCATCCAGTGTGGGGTGGGGTCATCCAGTGTGGAGTGATGCAGTGTGGTGTGGGGTGATGCAGTGTGGGGTGATGCAGTGTGGGGTGGGTAGTGTGGTGTGGGGTGATGCAGTGTGGGTGTGGGTGATGCAGTGTGGGTGTGGGTGATGCAGTGTGGGTGTGGGTGATGCAGTGTGGGTGTGGGGTGATGCAGTGTGGGTGTGGGTGATGCAGTGTGGTGTGGGTGATGCAGTGTGGGTGTGGGGTCATGTAGTGTGGGTGTGGGGTCATGCAGTGTGGGGTGGGTAGTGTGGTGTGGGGTGGGGTGATGCAGTGTGGGTGTGGGGTCATGCAGTGTGGGTGTGGGGTCATGCAGTGTGGGTGTGGGGTCATGCAGTGTGGGGTGTAATGATGCAGTGTGGGTGTGGGTGTGGGGTGATGCAGTGTGGGGTGAGTAGTGTGGTGTGGGGTGACGCAGTGTGGGTGTGGGTGATGCAGTGTGGGGTGGGGTGATGCAGTGTGGGGTGGGGTGATGCAGTGTGGGGTGGGGTGATGCAGTGTGGGTGTAGGGTGATGCAGTGTGGGGTGGGGTCATCCAGTGTGGGGTGATGCAGTGTGGGGTGGGGTGATGCAGTGTGGGTGTGGGGTCATGTAGTGTGGGTGTGGGGTGATGCAGTGTGGGTGTGGGGTGATGCAGTGTGGGGTGGGGTGATGCAGTGTGGGTGTGGGGTGATGCAGTGTGGGGTGGGGTGATGCAGTGTGGGTGTGGGGTGATGCAGTGTGGGGTGGGGTGATGCAGTGTGGGGTGGGGTGATGCAGTGTGGGTGGGGGTGATGCAGTGTGGGTGGGGGTGATGCAGTGTGGGGTGGGGTGATGCAGTGTGGGTGGGGGTGATGCAGTGTAGGGTGGGGTGATGCAGTGTGGGGTGGGGTGATGCAGTGTGGTATGGGGTGATGAAGTGTGGGGTGGGGTGATGCAGTGTGGTGTGGGGTGATGCAGTGTGGTGTGGGGTGATGCAGTGTGGGGTGGGGTGATGCAGTGTGGGTGTGGGGTGATGCAGTGTGGGGTGGGGTGATGCAATGTGGGGTGGGGTGATGCAGTGTGGGGTGGGGTGATGTAGTGTGGGTGGGGGTTGATGCAGTGTGGGGTGGGGTGATGCAGTGTGGGGTGGGGTGATGCAATGTGGGGTGGGGTGATGCAGTGTGGGTGGGGGGTGATGCAGTGTGGGGTGGGGTGATGCAGTGTGGGGTGGGGTGATGCAGTGTGGGTGGGGGTGATGCAGTGTGGGGTGGGGTGATGTAGTGTGGGATGGGGTGATGTAGTGTGGGGTGATGCAGTGTGGGTGGGGTGATGTAGTGTGGGGTGGGGTGATGCAGTGTGGGGTGGGGTGATGCAGTGTGGGTGTGGGGTGATGAAGTGTGGGGTGGGGTGATGAAGTGTGGGTGGGGGTGATGCAGTGTGGGGTGGGGTGATGTAGTGTGGGATGGGGTGATGCAGTGTGGGTGTGGGGTGATGTAGTGTGGGGTGGGGTGATGCAGTGTGGGTGGGGGGTGATGCAGTGTGGGTGTGGGGTGATGTAGTGTGGGATGGGGTGATGTAGTGTGGGGTGGGGTGATGTAGTGTGGGGTGATGCAGTGTGGGTGTGGGGTGATGCAGTGTGGGGTGGGGTGATGCAGTGTGGGATGGGGTGATGTAGTGTGGGGTGATGCAGTGTGGGATGGGGTGATGTAGTGTGGGGTGATGCAGTGTGGGTGGGGGGTGATGCAGTGTGGGGTGGGGTGATGTAGTGTGGGATGGGGTGATGTAGTGTGGGGTGGGGTGATGTAGTGTGAGGTGATGCAGTGTGGGTGTGGGGTGATGCAGTGTGGGGGTGAGACAATGAAATGTCTCTACAAAAAGTGAGAGAGAGAGAGGGAGAGACAGACAGACACACAGACAGACAGAACGCGTTAGCAAGGGAGCACTTTTCCTGGCGAAGTGACTAAGAGACTATCTATCAGTTTCGATTTTTCTATCTATCTGTCTGTCCTGTCCAGTCTATCTGTCCTGCACATCTAGGTGTACTTATCTATCTATCCCATTTCCTATCTATCTATGTATCTGTCCCAATCATCTCTATTTATCTAGCTGTCTATCTAAATCCCCATCTATCTGCTATCTATCATCTATCATCAGTCTATCTACCTAAAACCTACTTACCTATCTGTCTATTAACATATCTATCTGTATATCTATCTATCTGTCTCTATCTATTTATCTATTTTTTTATCTACCTATCTATCCATCCACTCATCCATTAGTCCGTCTGTCCGTTCATCTCTCTCTCTCTCTCTCTCTCTCTCTCTCTCTCTCTCTCTCACGCAGTGCTATGAAGGACGACGGGTTGAAATTTGAGACTTGATGATGACTAATAATAATAATAATAATAATAATAATAATAAAAATAATAGTAATAATGATAGTTGTAATAGTAACTTTATTATTAATATTGCTGTTATAATTAGTCATTATTATTATTATTATTATCATCATCATCATCATCATCATTAATCATAGTGAAAACATTTACACACACACACACACACACACACACACACACACACACACACACACACACACACACACACACACACACACACGCACACACACATACAATCACCAGAATCGGGTTGGGGGGAAACTGAGCTGTCTGCCTCTGTCCCTTCACTCTCCCACGCTACTTTCACCCCCCATACACCCCCACCCTCACCATCAACTCACCCCCACCCCCACCGCCACCCCGTAACCCCACACCCCCGGCTTTCACTAACTTGTTTACACGTAATAACAACCCCTATGGTTTTCCTTTTCATCAGGGAGAGGGACTGTGACTATATATATATATATATATATATATATATATATATATATATATATATATATATATATATATATATATATATCCCATTGGAGCCCAGTGTCCTCAGTACTGAACAAAACTGGGAATTTTCAAACCTTAATAAAGTAGGGAACCCCCGGGTAGGGACCTATGAGCTTCGCGACTATGAGCCGATAGGCGGAGGGCGGTACGCTTAGTACCCTCCCAGGGCAATGCCTCGCCCAGCAACTCTGGGATCCAATGGGATATGCATGTACTTTATTTTCTCTCTTCCTCCCTTCCTCCACTGCCTCTCCTCCACTCCTTTCCTCTCCCCTCCCTTCCTCCACTGCCTTTCCTCCCTCCCCTTTCTCTCTCTTTTTCTCTCCCTTCCTTCCACTGTCCTCCTCCAGTGCTACATTTTTCCTTCTCTTTTCCCCCACACTCAGTCGCCCTCACCCCACACTGATACACACTGATTTAGGGGCAGTTTCATCTCTCTCTCTCTCTCTCTCTCTCTCTCTCTCTCTCTCTCTCTCTCTCTCTCTCTCTCTCATTTCTCTTATTTCTCCGCTATTTTTTTTTATTTGACATATTCCTCCTCCTCCGTATTATTATTATTATTATCATTACTATTATTATTATTATTATTACTATTATTATTATTATTATTATTGTTGTTGTTGTTATTAAGAACTCCACATTCTGTAAAGTTCTCATTGATATTGTAGATATTATTATTATCATTATTATTATATTATTATTATTATTTTGAGAGGGGGAGATCTAGGAGGCTGGCATTCCAAGACCGTTCAAGATAGAGACCTGACATTTTCAGGAGTAATGTATCTTGGCTGCAGGCTTCTTTTGGCACATTCCCCCTCCCCCCCTTGCACCAGCCCTCTCTGTGTTATTTTTTTTCATTTTTGCCTTCCTTCACAGCCAAAAACTACCGCATCGATCCAACAAATACTTTCTGAGATATTGAGGAAAATCAAAATGGCCGCCTCATGCCTGAAAGTGCTAAATTGGAAAGTCTATCTCTATCTATCTGTTGCCAGACGCCATAGTCCCGTAGGCGGTGGCCATTTGACTTTGAGCTATTTGTCGTACTTGGCCGATTTTGACCAAACTCGGTGGACATGTAGAGGGTCAGGAGTGAACAGGATCTGTGTAGTATGAATGACCTTGACCTTGATCTGAGGGTCACGGGTCAAAATCCGTGAAAAATTCTGAGTCATACCAAGTCTTAATATTAGGGATGAAGTGATAAAAGTATTTTCGTCTGGAATGTGGCCTTCTTTGAAAATTACTCCAGCCATTTCAGAACTCTAGTTATTATTATTATTATTATTAGTAGTAGTAGTAGTAGTAGCAGTAGTAGTACTAGTAGTAGTAGTAGGTAGTAGTAGTAGTAGTAGTAGTATTACCAGGTGCTCTTTTTCTTCATTATTATTATTATTGTTATTATTATTATTATTATTATTATTATTATTATTATTATTATTTTGGCATTTTAAAGGGATATATATGGCCAAATTTCAAACCATGCTAAAAATTTTGAGGATAACAAGACCCTGTTTATTTTTCTGATTTTGTGTCGTCCCCGCCTTACACAGTGAGGCGTTACGTAAAGGTGACCCCTCTACTGGAATTACTGATAGCCATTGCTTTTATATTTTTGTATCTGAGTTACTTCTCTCTCTCTCTCTCTCTCTTTCTGTGTGTGTGTGTGTGTGTGTGTGTGTGTGTGTGTGTGTGTGTGTGTGTGTGTGTGTGTTTATATATTTCATCACGTATAGATAGATAGAAACGTTGATTCATGAATAGATTGATAGATAGGTGGGTAGGTAGATACAAAAATATATACATTTATACATACAGATTCCCCCCCCCTCTCTCTCTTTCTCTCTCTCTCTCTCTCTCAAGCCTAGTAACAACACGCACACTGTTATATAAACGATAACCAGTTTGGATTCCATGTTATCTGTGTGTATATCTATCTATCCAAATCTGTCTATCTGTCTGTCTGTCTGTCTGTTTACTTCTGGGTAGCTTTTTACTGATGTGTCGCACTATTTTCCAGGTAGACTGAGGCATTATTATTATTAGAATACCAGTAATAATAATAATCATCATCATCTTCAACATCATCATCATCATCATCATCATCATTATTATTATTATTATTATTATTATTATTATTATTATTATTATTATAGTATGGGTAGTGTGATGAGTAAGGATGGAGGTTTGGAGGGTGAAGTGCTTGAAAGGGTACAGCAGGGAAGAAAGGTTGCTGGTTCTTTGAAAGCAGTGATAAGAAACAGGGAAGTGAGCATGGAAGTGAAAAAGTTACTACATGACAGTATTGTGATACCAATTCTAACGTACGGAAGTGAAGCACGGACCATGTTGGAGGGACATAAGTCAAGAGTAAGGGCAGTGGAAATGAGTTATTTGAGAGGAGCCTGTGGAGTTGCATGGAGAGACAGACCGACAAACGGGAAAGTGAAGGATGGAGAGTGAGAGACTGACGAAGAGAGTGTACTGTATGTGAGTGAGAGGGAGGGGAGGACCGAGGATGAGATGGAGGTATGAAGTGGAGAGGTGTATGAGAGATGGGGATGTAATATGGGTATAGAGTGAGAGTAAGAGAGCATAGAGTTAGAGTGAGAGAGTGGTAGAGTGAAGAAGAGTGAGGTAGAGGTATATAGAGTGTCAGACCAGTGTGGCGAGGGGGGTAGGGGGTAGGATAGGGGCGTGGGTATATAAAGGATGGGCTCAGGGCGTGGGAGTCAGTTCACCCTTCACCCCTGAGCGAGATGGGTCACATACAGGTGGGTCTCCAGCAGGGAAAAAAAAAAAATCATAAAAATCCTCCATTAGTCAGGTGCGTAGGGTCCCGAGGCTAGTCCAGTATAAATCTTTGAGGGTAGATGACCAGCTTACTTCCTTGGTGGCGCTCGTTACCGTAAATTTAAAACAAAAAAGTTAAAATGTTCGTTGTAATTTAAAAATGCGGTGTAGAGACAGTTGGTCTTTTAAAAACTTCGTTGGCTGTTTAAATTAGCCGTTAACGTAAAAAAAAAAAAAAAAAGTAAAAAATTCGTTGGTTTTCTTAATGTGTTGTTATTATTATTATTATTATTGCTGCTGCTACCACCACCACCACTACTACTACTACTGCTGCTGCCGCTACTACTACTACTACAACTACCACTGCTACAGCTACTATTTCTACTGCTACTACTACTACTACTACAACTCTGCCTCCTTTCCATAGCACTTCTTCGTGACTAGCACCATATTGTCATAGCATTCAAGATAGAGGGATAGCAGTTTTTACACCAAGTTAAAGTGAACATGGTGTAGATTTTGAAGTTAATATTCCCGGATTTTTGCGTCATGGATTATATATATACATTTTTTTTTCTACTTATTTTTTCAGATAATTTTTTTTTTCTTTTCCTAACGATTATCCGTTTCTGTAGGAGTGGCAGGAGAGAGAGAGTGAGAGAGAGAGAGAGGAGTTACAGCAGGGGCGTGAACAGAAATCTCTATTCCTTGTCCTCAGGTGCTAGTGGAGAGAGAGAGAGAGAGAGAGAGAGAGAGAGAGTTACAGCAAGGAGTTTGAACATAAATTTCTCTTCCATGTCCTCAGGTACTGGTGCTGGGGCTGACGGCAGTACTGGTAGCGGGTGTGCCGGCCAAGCTGGGCGTGGAGCTTCCCAAGACTGTCTCAGCGCTTTCGGAAACCCCCCGGCAGCCCCTGAACCCCACGGCCCCAGAAGGAGAGCTGAACCGAATTAACCCAGCCATCTCGTTCAACTACCGGTACCAAGTGAAGGCCGCAGATACCGGTGATGAGAAGAGCCACCAGGAGATGCTCGAGAATGGGGTACTGGTTGGGTCGTACTCGGTAGTCCAGCCTGACGGTACGCTGCGGACAGTGAACTACAGAGCTGATGATGTGTCGGGCTTCCAGGCAAATGTGCAGTTCCAGGAGAATTACGCCCCAGCACTGGACGATCCCACAGCCGCCCCCACCACTGCGCCGGCACATCATAGCGCTGCCTCCTCTTCCTCCGC
The DNA here is from genome assembly GCF_032717465.1 of Coenobita brevimanus. Lineage (NCBI taxonomy): Eukaryota > Metazoa > Arthropoda > Malacostraca > Decapoda > Coenobitidae > Coenobita > Coenobita brevimanus. The sequence continues at coordinate 34,940,529 of NC_136957.1, read as the reverse complement.
TGCCTCCTTCAGCTCAGCATCTTCAGCATTCAGCTCTGGATTTGGCCAGGGAAGCACAGGATCCAGGTTTACCTCCACAGCTTCCAGGCGTGGCTCAGCATCCACACTCGGGGCCTCAGCAGCATCGAGGTTCGTGTCTGGTTCATCTGGGTTGAAGTTCGGTTCAGCGTCCACACTCGGCGCCTCATCAAGTTTTCCTCATAGTTCATCTGGATCAAAATTCGGATCTGCGTCCAGTCTCGGGGGCTCATCTGCAAGCCCCACATTCACTTCTAGTCCCGCTGGATCAAGGTTTGGTTCTGCATCCAGTCTTGGGGCCTCCTCTACCGACTCCAGGTTCACATCTGGCTCAACATCACCCTTCAGTTCAGCCACCAGTTCTGTGTCTGGTCTCAGGGTCTCAACTTCCCGGGATACATCAAGTGCCGGAACATCACACCTTAGTGCTGCATCAAGACAAGGCTCCTCACCCTCATCTACATTCAGTTCCACTTCACTGTCATCACACTCTGACTCTTCATCCAAACTTAATTCCTCGTCTAGGTTTGCAAGTTCAGCAGCATCAAAGATCGACTCTTCATCTAAAGTTGAATCTTCTCCCCGGTTTGCAAGTTCATCCGGAACGAAGGTGGGAGGTGTGGCCGCACATGGCACCTTGTCTGCTGGTAGGGTGGCCACCACTGGGTCTGGCTTCTCAGCGGATTCTCAGTTCACTGGGTCTTCTTCCAGTCGTGGCGTGTCATCTGCTACTGCTTCCAGACCGTCATCCTCTTCAGCCGGATCAGCACTTGGCAGCTTCACCACTGACTCCAGGCAAGCTACCCCGGCCATCACTGACCTTGACTCAGCTGTGGCGGCGCACTTTGGCCTTGTTTCGTCTGTAACCAGAAGTGGGTCACTCTCTGGTGCTTCTGGGTCATCGTCATCCTCCCTCACCCGTCATCAGGCATCATCTGTGGGTCCCCAAACTGCCTCATTCACTTCCAGAGGGTCAGCACTCACTCACAGTTCCCTCACTAGCAGCGACATCAACACTCACACAGGTGGCTCTGCTGGTGCCGACAGGTCCAGCTTCACTGCTGCTGCATCATCAAGTCAAGCAGGGTCCTCTAGGGTCACGTCAGGTCAGCCAGAGTCCTCCAGGGTCACGTCAGGTCAATCAGGATCGTCCTTCACTGCATCCAGAACCTCTGATGGCTCACTAAGCCAGGCTCACCGTTCCTCTGCCGCTGGTTCACTGACCACGTTTACCAGTGGAACATCCGGCACACAGACTGGTGGTTCTGCCTCCCAGGCCAGCAGGTTTACCAGTGGAGCCCCACACACTGCTGGTGCCGCCGGTGGCCAGACCTCACAGTTTACCAGTGGCGCATCACTGCAGCAGCTTGGCTCACTGAGGAGTGGTTCCAGAGGCTCAGTCAGGTTTACCAGCACAACATCTGGCACACTGGCACGTGGATCTCTCAGCGGTTCTACAGATTCCCAGGCCACCAGGTTCACCAGTGGAACTCCAGCCTCACAGAGTCGTGGTTTCACCACAAGCAGTTCCACAAGGGCCGAGGCATCCAGATTCACTGGCAGTACATCAGAATCTCGGTTCCGTGGTTCCACTGGCACACAGCAGGGTTCCAGAGTCACCAGTGGAGTGTCTTCCTCCCAGCTGCGGGGGTCCACTGACACACAGGGTTCTAGATTCATAGGTAGAACTTCAAGCTCACAGCTCCGTGGTTCAACAGACTCCCAGAGTTCCAGGTTCACCAGTGGAACCTCTGGCTTACATTCACAGGTCCGTGGTTCCACAGATTCCCAGGCTTCAGGGTTCACCACTGGGTCATCAGGCTCACAGCTCCGTGATTCCACTGTCACACAGGCTTCAAGGTTTACCAGCGAGGCATCAGAGGATTTCCACAGCTCTGGTTCCAGAGGGTCTCAGGAGAGATTCTCCAGTGGAACTTCAGGCTCTCAGACACGTGGTTCCATCGCTGGGCAGGCCGCAGGGTTCACGAGTGGAACGTCAAACCAGGTCCACAGTTCATTCAGCACTGGTTCTACAGGTGCCTCTAAGCTCACCACCAAAACGTCTGCAGCAAAACTCACAAGTGGTTCTGCCAGCTCACACTCGTCTGGTTCCACCGGCTCCTCTAGGGTTCTTGCTTCCTTCACCAGTTCCTCATTTGGTTCCACAGGCCTCCCTCTGAGCTCAGCTGGACAGTCAGCAGGTGCAGGAGCCAGTCAGCTGTCTGTATCGCCTTCAACAGGACGTAATCGACAATCGGTGTCTCAGTCAGAGGCATTCGGTCAGCACTCAGCATCCCGGTCACAGTCAATCGCCGGCCACTCAGATTCTCGAGGATCTAGTCAGCTCTCAGCCGCCAGGAGTCAGGCTTTCAGCACCAAGTTAGGTCAGCAGTCTGGTGCCTCTCATTCCAGTGCTCAGCAGTCAGACGTCTCACATACAAGTGCTCAGTTGTTGGGTGCCTCTCATTTCAGCACTCGGCAGTCAGACGCCTCTCGTTCTAGTACTCAGAAGTCCAGTGCCTCTCATTTCAGTGCTCAGCAGTCTGGAGCATCTCGCTCAAATACTCAGCAGTTTGGTGCCTCTCGTTCCAGTGCTGAACAGCTTGGTGCCTCTCATTCCAGTGCTCAGCAGTCAGACGCCTCTCGTTCCAGTGCTCAGCAATCCAGTGCCTCTCAATTCAGTGCTCAGCAATCCGGTGCATCTCGTTCAAACACTCAGCAGCTTGATGCTTCTCGTTCCAGTGTCCAGCAGTCAGATGCCTCTCGTTCGAGCAGTCAGCGGTTCAGCACATCACACTCAGGCCAGCGAACAACTTCAGACTCTCGGTTCAGTCAGGGATCATCAGGTGCGCGGTTCCATCAAAGTCCAGCTGACCCCCAAACCCAGCAGAGTTCCCTGACTTCACGAGCCCCGCAGACCACCGATTCAAAGTTCCGACAGGCCTCTGGTTCCAGGTTCCAACAAAGTTCAAATTCCCAAGCACAGCAAAGTTCTGATTCCCGGTTCCGACAAAGTTCCTCTGATTCACGTACCCAGCAGACGTCTGATTCACGTTTCCGGCAGACATCTGATTCGCAGTTCCAGCAGGGTTCCTCGGATTCACAGTTCCAGAAGAGCTCTAATTCGCGATTCCGTCAAAGTTCCTCAGACTCACAATTCCAGCAGAGTTCTGGTTCACAGGCACGACAGCAGGCCTCTGATTCGCGACTTCAGCAGTTCCAGTCCGATTCAGGAGACCTACAGACAACCGACTCCCGATTCCAGCAAACTTCAGACTCGCGATTTGGCCAGAGTTCGTCAGCTTTGCGCTCCACCTTCCAGCAGAGCGATTCTTCCTTCCTCCAGCCTCCCTTCCTCGGGTCCAACCAGTCTCCAGCTTCCAGTCCCTCATTCCAGCAGCTTCCAGAGTCCTCCTTCCCCGCCACACTCACAGACGACATCATCTCAGGGTCGCTTTTCATAACGAACCAAAACCTGGACGGGATAGACGCCGTTGAGTTGGCGCGTAACGGTTTTACTGGTCAGACCTTTGCATATCGCCTCGTTTCAGTTCCGATCAGACAGTAAGGAGTTAGTTTAGGACAATTATATCAGACATGGAGGCGATTTGTTTGTGGCCACCTGCTACGGTTTTGAGGCGTCTGGCAATAGATAGACTTTCACCACGAGAGGTCCTTCCTGAGCTTAACGCCTTCCCTTCGATGACTTATTTCCGTACTTGATTCTTACTTTTACCAGACGGTTTGATTAAGCTTACAAGATCTCCTTGGTGGTGAAGGGGTTAATCAAAAGCTCTATCTATCTCCCTCTGAAGTCTATCCAGAAATAAAGCTTGAGGCAGGAGGAATAAATCGGAAAAAGACGTCCTCGAATTGAAGAGGAAAAAAAAATCGGCTTGGCAGCGAGAACGGAACAGCAAAATCATCGTTGGGAAGGAACTGATTGACGTTTTGATGTGAGTGGGTGAAATTAGGCCGTTATTATTATTATTATGATAGTCTACTACTCCATTGCGAAGACCTATGATGTTTCAGTTCCTGTCATTGATTTTTAAAACTGCTGTTACGTAAAATGTTGGTTTTAAGACATTATTCTACCATGATTTTTGAATATTGTGGCTTGAATTGTCCTTAAAATAGGAAAGAGTTGATGATTTTAGAGTCAATTTTAGGACATTAGTGCTTGAACTGTTTTAAAATGCTCATGTAAAGATATGATTTTAAAACATTACTTGAATCACCTTTTAATTAGACTCAGAGGTTGATAATGGTTGTGCTGTGTTGATTTTATGACCTTATCATCTAACCGTTCCTACGTTAAGGTTGATGGCTTTTGAGTATTCATATGTGAGAGTTGCAGTGTATTTAAGTTAGCCAGTAAAGTGTTGACGATTGCAGTGTTGAAGTTAGAAATATTACACGAATTATCCTTGAAAATGACCCTAAGATTGTGTTTTATCGGTTGTAACTCAGGATGTTTGTAATATTAAGCGATCTAGTTTGTGTATAGGTTGAATTAATATGTATAAATAAAGAATAAATCGGTTATTGATGTATATTGTTTTATATTCATTTTTGTCTCAATGATGACTAGTAGTAGGGAGATGATAACAGTAGCGCTGCTGATAATAACAGTAGTAGTAGTAGTAGTAGTGCTGGTGATAGTAACTCTCCTGTGCTGCAATAAATCGTTTGGTAGCAACAGTAGTAGTAGTTTTAGTAGTTGTAGTGGTGGCAGTACTAGTAGCAGTAGTGGTAATTTTAGTAGTTGTAGTGGTGATGGTAATAGTAGTAGTTATAGGAGTAGTGGCATTAGTAGTTGCAACCTCAGACTCTACACGTGAACCCAGTGGACTGCAGGCTGAGGTTACTCTCTTCCTGCAGTTCACCATCCTCCTCTCAGTGGATAGGGAGGGGGTTAGGGGACGATTATATAGCCAGGCAGCACAGCACCTCCGTTATACTGATGCCACCACGTGAAGGCGACCACCCCAGAGCTGAGAAAAATCGTCTGGTATTAAAGGTTGAGATAAAATGGTGTTATCTATTTTTTTTAGTGTGGGTGTTATTATTATTATTATTATTATTATTATTATTATTATTACCACTACTACTACGACTACTACTGCCACTGCTACTGCTATTATTACTACTGCTGCTGTTACTACTATTATTATCATTATTATTGTTATTATTATTACTACTAGCGTACTACTAGTACTACTATTGTCATCGATGTGAAGGGGCTAATAGTAGCTCTTGGACATACTGTATATTTATTATTTATTAGGGGAGGAGGTGATATTACCCTCAGTGTGTGGGAGGACTTAAGCAGTTTCCCTTGCACCTCCGCCTCACTGTACTTTCAATATCCAAATCTACTGCACCACATCATACTTTGTCACAACTATACGATACCACACCAAACCAAAACCACTGCCCGTATGAGAGAGGGAGAGAGAGAAAAATACTGGAGAGAAAGGGTTAACGGATATATTTTCTGTTCCTTCAGCTTCATATTTCTCCACCCAACCTGTGTCCGCTATGATAAACTTTTAAAAATAATCCTTGGACTCAAAATACCCTCAATATTTCATTACTTGTATGGGATAGCCAAAAGGAGAGGTTAGAAGTAGGGTGGATTGGATGATTTTATAATATTTCCCATCGAATTTGCGAGTTTTTCTTTAAAGTCCCATAAATACTTCTTTGAGGCTGTATTGAATAAAAAAAATTAAAACAGAAGTAGGTGGAGTCTGTGGAATTTAATATAGTTTTCCATTTAATCTAATCGGTTTTCTCTAATGTCGTGTTTCTCTCAGTGGACACCAGAGGGCAGGTCCGGCGCCGCTTCTGACAGTTCCCAGAGAGCAGCATCAAAGAGAGGATGTACATTCCCCTTTTCCCAATTTTCCCCTGATTTACGTGCGTCTGCATCAACGTCGCCGCCATGTACGTCAAAAGCGAGCCTGATTGCGACTTCGACCTGACTATGGAGATGATGACGGACATGGAATCGAACCTGTTAAGAGAGGAATTGTTCGGAAATCACTGCATCCCGTCTGGTGAGTACCTGGGTCGATGCCTGTGCTTATTTCGCATTTTTTTCAGCCTAAGTTACGAGACCATGGACGCTTGCCGGGTATCAGGGCGTGGGGGAAGGGTTGCCAGATGCCCGTGGGTAGTTGTCATGGGTCCCAGATGCGTAGATGGGCGTTGGTTGCGTAGTTTTGTAGGGCCATGCCGGCGTAGAAGGATCGACGTGTCTTTCCGCCCAAGCCATTCTTTTCCCAGAATTTCATTTCCTAATAATTCCAAACGTTTCCGATTCGTGATTCCATGCTAATCTGACCCAAATTATATTATTACAATTATTTTTACCTATTAGAAATCGGTAGGAGGAGGGGTAGAGGGAGGAAAGGGAAAAATATGCAGGGATGACGTTGATAGGCATCTCGAACATGTGGTGTTGCTATTTAAGGTCCGCTTTTGCCTGCGAGCTCCAAGGTTATTTAATTTTTCCTCGTTTATGTTGTTATTCTCGTTATTCGTCATTGTTAACTTTATTTATCGTATTTATAAGGTATTATATTTTTCCTTATACGGTATTTTAGGTGTTCACTAGTTTCAAAGTTAAAATTTTCTTGGTTTATTTAGCGATGGTTATTTTTATTCATTAGCCTATCGTCTTTGTTTTATTTATCGTATTTTTAGTTTTGGTTATCGTATTTTTATGTATGTTAATAATACGTGGATTAATAATTTGCAATGCGTAGTTTTGGCATTTACGCATCCGAATCATTCAAGGTTAAAGAATTTCCTATTGGTTTCGTCAGTTCCCATTTCCTGCCGTTTTTCCGTTAGTATTTTTAAAGAAATTTTCTCCTTTTTCTCTGCGTGTATTTTGTTTACCTGTCTCTTTCATTGTCCTTTTCAAGATTTGGGGAATTTTCATTACTTATTCTTCATCACTTTCGTAGGTTCTCTCTCTCTCTCTCTCTCTCTCTCTCTCTCTCTCTCTCTCTCTCTCTCTCTCTCTCTCTCTATTATTTTCGGTAACTTTTTCCATGTATTCCATTGTTTTTTGTCTGAGCTCTCCCAGGCTACTTTTGACAGCTTCACTAGTGTATAGTTGCTTGGTTGATTAGATGACACGGAGCTTAATAGATAAATAAAATGTGTAAATAGAGAAATAAACCGTCTTTTTAGCTATAATAAAATAGCAAGAACTGTCTGCAAAAATGCGTCATTCTCTCTCTCTCTCTCTAGTGTAAATGGAGAAAATTTAATGTCAAGGCCTTTTTTTTTTTTTTTTTTTTTTTTTTTAGGCCACACCTGGTAATGGGGAGATGTGGTATAAATCCTGACACTAATATATACAGGGCATAAATTGACTTCAGAATGCCAGGGTTTGTGATTATGTATAAGCCTTAACGAAATGAATAGGAAATGAGAGAGCTTTAAAGTGTGACGGATCGTAATTTTATATATTGACCGTTTAATACACCGTAACTATACACTAAGCTGTATATATGCCATCTATGTATTTATTTATATACGGTATACATAGGTTATTGAATGTAGCGTATCCCTTTTTTTTTTTTTTTAATGTATTGCTCATTTCGGACGATTTGAATAGTTTGTGGTGAGCCTGTTAATCATCTAATTTCTTCATAGGAAAAAGTGGTGGTGGTGGTGATGATACATTTGGTGGTGGTGGTGGTGGTGGTGATGGTGATGATACAGTTGTTGTTGGTGTTGGTGGTGTGATGATGATACAGTTGTTGGTGGTGGTGGTGGTGATGGTCATGATACAGTTGTTGGTGTTGTTGTTGTTGTTGGTGATGATTGTGATGATAGTTGTTGTTGTTGGTGGTGGTGGTGATGATCATTTGTAATACGCGTGACCTTGAACGCTGGAAGGCTTTGTATTTAGCTCGTGTTACACGGTGAGGAGGTGGGCGGTGCTGGCTGTAACATCCCCCCTTCCTCTCCCTTCCCCGCCCTTCCCCTCTCTCCCCTCCTCTCCCCGCCCTTCCCCACCCCCTGTCTTAGTCCCTTCCCTCCCTTCTCTCTGCCCCTGATTCCCTCCCCTCCCCTCCTCCCTGAATTTACTCTTTTGTTTCATCCTTCCCTCCCTCTCTTATGTTTCTTCTTTCCTCCCCTCCCCTCTCATTTTTCCTACTTCTCCCCTCCCTTCTTTCCCTTTGCCTCCTCTCCTCCCCTCTCCCCTCCCATCCTCCCTGACTCTACTTTCTTCACTCCTGTTTTCCCCTTTCCTTCCTTCACTTCCAATTCTATCTTAGTCCTTCCCTCACTTGCTCTTTTTCATTACCTCTTTGTTTTTCCTCTTCCTGCTCTCCTCTCTTTCCCTCTTACTCTCCTTTCCAACCCCTCCTAGACTCTCCCCTTCCTCTCCCTCCCTTTTTCCCCCCTCCCCTCTTCTCCCTCCCTTTTCCCCCCCTCCCCTCTTCTCCCTCCCTCCTCCCTCCCCCCTATTTTTCTGTAGCTGCTACCTTGTCCACTTCCCCTTCTCTTTCTCCTTTGTTTCCTTCTTATTTCCTCATCCTACCTCCTTTTTCCCTCCCCTTTGCCTTCCTCTTTCCTACATCCATCCTTTATTCCTCCCCCTTCTCATACTTCCTCTCTTTAACGCTTTATTTTCTTCCTTTTTCTTTCTCGTTTACTTCATTTATTTCCTTACCTTCTCCTTTAATCCTTTATTTCCTTACTTCCTCTCAGTCACTTATTTCTTATTTCCTTTCACTATTTACTTCCTTTTCTTTATTTCTTATTTCCTTTCACTATTTCCCTTCTTTATTTTATTTCCTTACATCCTCTGACCTACTTTCTTATTTCCTTTCGCTCCTTCCTTTCCTACCGTATTTAATTTTATTTCCTCTTTAATTAACATCTTTATTTCTAGATTTCCTTTCTCTTAGTCTTCGTGCGTCCACCCACCTCCTCCCCTTCCTTATAGGCCTACTTCTGTTGTCCTTTACATCCTCCCTCCTCCCCTTCCTTCCTCTCTTTCTCTGCCTCCCTCCTCCCTTTACTCCGTTTCTTTGTGTCCCTCCCTCCCTCCCTCCCTGTCTCCGCCCTCTACTTTCTCTCTTTGTCTCCCTCCCTCCCTGCTCCCATCTCATCTCACCCTCTTCACCTTTTCTGACCCTCGTTTCTCTACACCCTTCCTACCGTCCCTTTTCTTCCTCTTTCTTCCCTTCCCTCTCCGTACCTTCCTCCTCCTCCTCCACATCATCATCATCATCATCTATTCCCTCCTTTCTTTTCCTCCTCTAATATCTCTCCCTCCCTTCCTGTCTCCTCTCCCTCCTCCTCCCTCCCTCTTCTTTTTGCTCCCTCCCTCCCTCCCCTTCTTCTTCTTCCTCCCTCCCTCCCCTTCTTCCTCTTCCTCCTCCTCCCCCATATCCTTATTTACCCAACTCCACCCTTTTCCTTCCTTCACCTTCCTCCTTCCTCCCTCCATCCTTACCTATTTGTTCTGTTCCTCCTTTCTCCTTTTGTTTTTCTTTGTTTTTTTCTTATTTTATATATTTGTCCTCATCTTCCCTTCTTCCGCCCCTCTTCCTCTTCCTCCCGTCATCCTCGTCCTTCCTCTTCCTCTCCTTCCTTCCTCCTTCCTCTCTTCGTCCTCCCTCCATTCCTTTCCTCTCTCCCTTTCCCTCGTCATTTTCTTTCTGTGTGTGTATTATCAGTTTGTGTGCATGTCAGTCTGTCCGTCTCTATCTGTTTATCTATCTGTCTGTCTCTGTTTACCTGTCCATCTATTTGTTTTTCCTTTCTTTCCCCCTTCTTCCTCTTTTCCTCCCCTACTCAGTTAATTCATTTCCCTTCTCACTTCTCTCATTCCCCCCCCCCTCCATTTTCCTTCTCTCCATCATCTCCCTCTTCTCTCCCCTCTCCCTCTCCCTTCCTCTCTTTCTACTCTCCCTCCCCCTCTTTACCCTCTCTCCCTCCTTCGCTTTCTCCCCACAACCTCTCCCTCCTTACCCCCTCTCCCTCCCTCCCTCTCTTTCTCCTCTCTACCTCCAGACTTCAGACAAACCTCGCTCTCTTTCTCCCCTGCTGCGGCTGCGACACACACACACACACACTCTCTCTCTCTCTCTCTCTCTCTCTCTCTCTCTCTCTCTCTCAAACACACCTTTAAAACCAAGACTACTAAATCTCTCTCTCTCTCTCTCTCTCAAACACACCTTTAAAACCAAGACTACTAAATCTCTCTCTCTCTCTCTCGCTCTCTCTCTCTCTCTCTCTCTCTCTCAAACACACCTTTAAAACCAAGACTACTAAATCTCTCTCTCTCTCTCTCTCTCTCTCTCTCAAACACACCTTTAAAACCAAGACTACTAAATCTCTCTCTCTCTCTCTCTCTCTCTCTCTCTCACACACACACACACACACACACACACACACACACACACAATCCTATCTCCACGCCCCTTCTCACGCGCTATCAAGTTCCTTTGTTTACATTTTTAAATCTATAGCTCTCGCACCTTTGTGACTAAATTATTGTACATCTGGCCCGTTTTGAAGTAGCGCTGTGACCCAAACACCATTTTCTAAGCGATTTATGGTGCTTGTTACATATTGATGCTTTATAGTATTTATTTGCCGTTTTTAAATTGACACAAGGCTCCCTATCACCTTTTAGTAAGTGATTTATAATGCCTGTTACACCTTGATGCTTTATGGTATTTATTCGTCCTTTTTTAAGTAGCAATGGAGTCTCTTAGCACCTTTTTCTAAGCGGTTTATTATGCCAGTTACACCTTGGTGCTTCATGGCATTAATTTATTTTTTGGTACCGATGTAGGTTGTCTTACGTGCATTAGGATAAAAAGGTGTAATATGGAAACAATCGCTGAGGAAGAGGTGTCAAGGTTTCTAGTCTCCTTCCCTTGTGCATATTGTAGCTGACACGTGATATTAACCCTTTCCCTACGTTTCTTTTCACAGTATATTATTGTAAGTATATTTTTTTCTCTTTCCTCACCCATTGATTTGTTTCGCTTACAAGGTCGTGATGGCACAGTGACCTTGTTATGCCGCCACGATATTTTCGGCTGTAATCAGCACTTCTTCGTGACTAGCATTGTATTCTAGTGTTCCTGTACTGCTATAGCCTAACTCGGAGGGATGGTAAATTTTGGCCATGATGTGTGTATGTGCGTGTACTCATATGTAATTACCTGTGTGCGTATGTACCGTATGTATGTATGTATGTATGTATGTATGTAATTACCAGTGTGTATGTATCGTATGTACACGTATGTATGTATGTTTGACCGAAAGTAAATTGGTTGGAGCAGTGTAATAACGTGTGTATGTACCGTGTGTGTGCGTGTGTATGTATGTATGTATTTACCAGTATGTATGTACCGTGTGTACGTGCATGTATGTATGAGTGGAAGTAAATTAGAAGCAAGAGTTTAAAAGTGAAAGTACACTGAGGAGGATGAGAGGCTGGAGAGTATGTATGTAGGTTATGTATGTATGTGTGTATGTACGGTTTGTGTATTTACCGGTATGTATGTATGTATGAACCGGTATGTATATATGTGTGTATGAACCGGTGTGTATGTATATGTATGAACGGGTATGTATGTATTTATGTATGAATAGAGCCTGTGTGTTTGTATGTATGAACCAGTCTGACTACACCTGGCCATCACCTGAGCTGGAAGGGGTTAGGGATCTGTGTTGAGTCTCCTTGGTTACTAGTCAAATCAACCCTCCAGTCTGACTTCACCTGGCCATCGCCTGAGCTGTAAGGGGTTAGGGATCTTTGTTGAGTCTCCTTGGTTACTAGTGAAGTCAACCCTCTAGTCTGACTATACCTGGCCATCACCTGAACTGGAAGGGGTTAGGGATCTTTGTTGAGTCTCCTTGGTTACTAGTCAGATCAACCCACCACTATGACCACTAGCTGGAAGGGGTTTGGGATCTGACAGGGTACGAATCTCCTTGGTTACTAGTCAGATTAATCTCTGGGTAAAAATAAAGGAGGCTACACCTGGCCATCACCTGAGCTGGAAGGGGTTAGGGATCTTTGTCAGGTTATAACAGAATGATATTTGTAAGAGTAATTCACGCGGGTTTAACAATAGGGTGACAACGAGAGAGAGAGAGAGAGAGAGAGAGAGAGAGAGAGAGAGAGAGAGAGAGTACCTTAACTAACACCCCCGGGGGGAAATTTTACAGGAACAGTGGAATTTAATGTGAAAAGTGAAGCGACTGATTATAAAAATATTATTACCTTACTACTACTACTACTACTATTATTATTATTATTACTTATTATTATTATTATTTATTATATTATTACTACTTATATTATTATTATTATTATTATTATAATTATTATGAGCAGTAGTAGTACCGTAGCACTGAAAGTAGTAGTAGTAGTACGGTAGTAGTAGTAGTAGTAGTAATGCTATTCATTCATTTTTTACATGTATATCTAAAAATACAAGTGTAATAGGAAGCCGTATAATTTAGTGTGCTTTGTATAACTGTCTTTACCGTGTTGGGTTTGTTATTGTTTAGAGAGAGAGAGAGAGAGAGAGAGAGAGAGAGAGAGAGGGACGGAAGGAGGAAGTAAGAGAGAAAGGGGAGAGGAAGGGAGGGACGGAGGGAGGAAGGAAGAGGGGGAAGGGAGGGAAGTTTGAGTTAGGGGAGCGAGTGAGAGAGAGAGAGAGATATAAGGGAAGTTTGAATTAAGGTAGAGGGAGAGAGGGGGGAGGAAGGAAGGAAGAGGGGGGAGGGAGGGGAAGTTTGAGAGAGAGAGGTGGAGGCCATTGAACTTTGCGTATACTTGGCTTCAGTGCATAGTTTACGCGGAGTTAGTATTTGTAGGTTTATTAAGCGTATACTCCAACCTGACAAGCTCTCTAACTCCTTTCTAATTTGACTAGTAACCAAGGAGACTCATTCTTAATATCTAACGCCTTTTTAGTATAGTAGAAGGCCAGGTGTAATCAGACGAGGGCGGCTTTGACTATGACCAAGGACATACACACACACACACACACACACACACACACACACACACACACACACACACACACACACAGATGCTAGACAAATATACACAAACATATAGGGAAAAATTGAATAGTAACCAAGGAGACTCATGATATCCAAGACACCAAATTTTCATGCAACCACAACTTATTCGACTGAAAAAACCAAGGAGATGGCAAGGACGACGTATAGAATAAGTCGGGGTAGGGAAGGTGTTAGGGATCACTGTGAAAGATTAGTTTATTTATTTATTATTATACTATTTATTTTTTATTTATTTTAACTGCTTCGTCTCTCAGTTTAAAAATATTTGAAAATTGGGAATGGCGGTTAATGATGCAATGAAGAACAGAGAGAGAGAGAGAGAGAGAGAGAGAGAGTCACGAAGTTGCACCTACCAAACCAGTGTAATTTCTCTCTCTCTCTCTCTCTCTCTCTCTCTCATTGTACTGGTAGCCTATCGGAGTGGTCGTGTGTGTGTGTGTGTGTGTGTGTGTGTGTGTGTGTGTGTGTGGTGTCTGAATGTTTTATCTGATTATGTACACTTTTACGTGTGAGTGTGTCTGACCATGGGAATAATTTTATCAGTGTCTGGTGGGCTTGAAGAGACTGACGAGGAGAGTATGGGAGTGAGTTGGAGGGGGAGATGGGGAGAAGGAGACCGAGGAGGAGGGTGGGAGGTGTATGAATGAAGGTGGTGGGAGTGGAGGGGGAGAGGGGGAGGAGGAGGAGGATAGTGGAGGGGGAGAGGGGGAGGAGGAGGAGGAGGAGACCGAGGATGAGGCAGACTGATGAAGACAGGTAGACTTGGAGGTTCGTTCCTATAGCCACCCCTTCCGGGATTAAGGCGTCTGGCTTTAGATAGACAGTTAGATAACTAGATAGACAGTGTGCTTGATTATCCAATTGATCTACTCTTCCTAGATGACAGTGGCATTTTATTATTTCTACAACTACTACTACTACTACTACTACTACTATTATTATTATTACTGCTGCTACTACTACTACTACTAAGCTTAATTAAGGGAGACAGTTCACTATCAGAAAGTTAACAGAACTGAACAGAATCATTGTGTGTGTGTGTGTGTGTGTGTGTGTGTGTGTGTGTGTGATGATGGTGAAAGCTGATAGGGCAGAACTTGAAATTAATAACTGGTTGTGGTTGTGCGTGGGTGTAGGTGGGTATGGATGAGTGTAGGTGGGCGTGGGTGGGTGTAAGTGGGTATGGATGGGTGTAAGTGGGTGTAGATGGGTGTAGGTGCTTATGGATGGGTGTTGGTCAGTGGAGTGGATGTCTGTTTGTACTTTTCAATGTGGGTGGATGTATGTGAGTCAGTGTACATGGGTGTAGGTTGGTTTGGGTGGGTGTTAATGGGTGTAGTTAGTTTTGAAAGGTTGTAAGTGGATGTGAAAGGTCCTGAGCAGTTGTGGGTGGGTGTGAGTTGGCTTAAATGATTGTGGCCTTTGGTGTACGTGAATGTGTGGAGTCAGGTGGGTGTAGGCAAGTGAGCGGGTGGAAATGGGTGTAGGTAGGTGTAATTGGGTGTACCGGGTTTGTAAAATAGCCTACATACTTATCACACCCCGTATTTTGAAATTGTATTGTATTCCGTACCGCAGAGCGTATTTAAATTCAAAAGTTCCCGTATAACTGTACTTCAAGGGATAGCATTACAAACGGTGCCAAATCTTGTAATGTTTTCCTTGTAATTT